>NC_032011.1:3885015-3964193 GCF_001865875.1 Lupinus angustifolius | reverse complement strand
AATCTGTTTGATCTTTCCCAATTTCTGTAATGAACTTTATGTTCTTCAGTGCTTATATTGGTAATAGCACTTGGCTTATCTTCTCTAAGTGATAAATCCAAATCCATTACCCCAAGGTAAAATTGGATTTGTTCACTCCATTCAGAGAAGTTAAGTCCATTGAAAGTTGGAACAGATGAGAATTGCGAATGCAAAGCAATAGGTACTGCAATCAATGAAATCAAACAAAAAACGTTAAGGCTTTGAGTTACATGCAAAATTAATTCAGAATACTTCATAAGTGTATATTAATGTCTACCTTTGGGTAATCCATCAATATACCATACTAGACATGATGATACTAAAAGAAAATTCATATAATTTGGCAATAATGCATGCATAAATTAGAAACATTTACTATCTTTGGATATATAAATATAACTAATGATGCATTTACACTATCAACATTCATGCTCATTGATTATAAGAACAAATAATCAACCTTTGGATGATTCATGACTGTCTTATGATGATGAACTTCAATTTACTCATAAACAAATAATTATTATATCATTCATAGTATCAATTTTATGAGTAAATGAAATGAAATATGATCATACAATTTGAAATTAAATAAACATAAAGATTTGACCACTTTGGTGATTAACAAATCTATCATACAATAATTCCAAACATCTAACAAATCATAATATTATACATATATATGATTTCCCAAAATTGCATATAAATTACAATGTTAATTACAAAGTTACTTACGTATTTATGAAACAATTGCAATAAAACTTTAAGTGAAATTGTAACTTATATACATATACCTTATTGTTTCTGATGTTTACATATATATAAAATATATTATATATTTGTTGACGTTATATATATTATACGTATGTTAACCTTTTGTATTATATATCAGAAGGCTTTAACATGTTATATGCCTTGTTCATTAATAAATAAAACAGAGTACCAAATGCAGTAGAAACAACACTGAAATTAAACCTTTTTTTTTTTCTTCTTCTAAAAGTACTATTCATGTTATATATATAACAGCTCTCAAGATAGAAAACTAGTGTTTCTATTAGTCTAAACATTATCTTTAAAGTGCTTTGAAACAATATCACATACATATGTTTCAATAACAAAACATAATATAATTAGTGACAGAACGTTAGTTCTTTTGTTCTGTAAAGTTAGACAGTGTTGTTTTATTTTGCACACTCTATTTATTATTATAATGCAGCGGAAATAATAATATATAAATCCTCTAAATATTCAAGAACATATTATAAAACATCATTCAGGATCGAATCAAAACTAATGGAAAACTATAAGTTCTTAAACACAGTGCTCTGATACCACATGTAAACTTTATTTGAAGTCATGTATAAATGGATCTTAAGAAATCATAGTTTTCACATCCATAAGAATAGTTACATATTACTAACCTTTCTCTATGGCGATACGATCCTCCATTTATTTGTTGTTTGGTGTTCTTGGTTTATAGAGTAACTTTTCTATCTTCTTCCCGTTCTTACTATGCTCTTCCTTAAGTGATGGCTGATAAAACAATCTTTATGGGCAGAGATAGGGACAATGTTTATGGTCCTTTTTCTTGTTAGTATAGTGCTTCCATCAAACACTATATATAGGCTCTTTTCCAAAAGTCTTAACATTTCATTGATGACTCTTCATCCAAGAGTTATGTCATTCAAACAATGAAATAATATATCCATTCATGTCACAAGAGGCATATTTCTTACAAACCGACCTCTATAAAATTAAAAAATATTTATCAAAATGTTAACCTATTTATTCTATAGGAAAGCGGGTTGACAGACACGACAGTGTCAACACGCTAGTATCTATAAAGATGAAACACAGTAGAAAATTTAAAAGTACATATATCTATCTTACATGTCAAAGAAGGGCTAAAAAATTATGATACAAATTCAAACTGTGCACTTAATTTTTCCTTTGATGAGGTGATGAAGTTACTGAAGAAGATGAAGACGTTTATACATCACTGGAGCTTCTTCCAATAAAGAACAGGTTCGAGAGGTAATTCTCAACATCTTCAGGGGTAAATGCGACATATTCTGCCATCTCCTTCACCGATTCTACATTTACAAGTTGCATATTATACAACTCACGATATCTTGGCACTATATTTTTCGCGATAGAACCCTTTATCTCGTCTCGCATTTCACGATCTGCTACGACAAACGCGTTCTGTTTCCGATAAGCTTTCTCGAACTTGAAATTGAAGTCCTCAAACACCATTCTAACCTCCGCCGGTGAAATCTCCGGTGATTGATTTTCCGGCAACGATGAAATCACTTCACCCCATGCATATCTCTCATAATTCGTATTGAACCGTTTTACCTTCTCTTCGTGCTTCATCAACCAATCCTCGCCAAGTATGAATTGAAGATTTGAACGTTTGATTTTGGTGACAATGTAACGAAGATTGTTTGCGAGAAACAAATAAGAGAGTGAAACGTCTTTACAATGCTTTGCTTTCACGTCGAGCT
This sequence comes from Lupinus angustifolius, assembly GCF_001865875.1. Classification (NCBI taxonomy): domain Eukaryota; kingdom Viridiplantae; phylum Streptophyta; class Magnoliopsida; order Fabales; family Fabaceae; genus Lupinus; species Lupinus angustifolius. The sequence goes on along the minus strand of NC_032011.1, from coordinate 3,961,665 downwards.
TGCAGAGAAGAACGAGAATCAGCCACGCAAAATGTTCCCCCAGTGCTGGCGGTGCTGACGTGTCAACCGATTCTGGACTGTATAAATAAGAATCCGGCAACGGTGAACGCTTCTTCTGTAAAAATTCCACGCGTGAGAACATATCGGAGAGAACGTTGTTGTAATCAGCGAGGATTGAAAGATTATTCATCGCATGAATTGTGAGCGAGTGCACGCCGCCGCTATTTACTGGCGATTTTGAAGAGTCCTTCTGGATCGTGGACTCGAACCCCGATAGCATCGTTTGTACACAATCGATTATTCGTTGAAGCGAAGCATTGACCTGAGATCGAACAACGGAGGAAGAATCGGAAGAAAAAATCGTTTCAATCTCCGGCAACAATTTATAGATCATAGAATACATGTCGAGCACACGGAAAATCTTCTCCGGCGACGATTTCTTCGCTTTTGCAACAATTTCAGGGAAGCGAAACAATAAAACCGCTCCGTCTCTTGAAATCTCAGCGAAGCAAGATTCTTTGATGGATTCAAATGCACCGAACACATGATCACACAAGATCCTCTCCCCGTTGAAAAGCGTCCTAACTGAAATCATAACCGCCTGTAACCAACTCTGTATCTTCATCTCAATAACCTCCCAATCCATCTTATTAACACGCGTGGAGCTCACTTTCTCTACTCCAAGTTTAAAAACACCTTCATCGATTATCGATTTTCTTATCACGTTGTAAACACTCACACATTCTTTTTTGTAACCGCAGGATACCATACAGTCAGCAATTACTTTCAAATCCGCCATGGCGATCGAAGAAACACGCTCTACTTCACAGATTGATTCACCGGCGGCGCGAATTTCATCCTCCACGGTGGTGCAATCATCGTCGAAATCGGAGATGCTAGAACAAACAGAGGTACGTGAAGATTTAACAGAAATTGATTCTGGATCAAGGTGAGCCCGATTTATTGATAAAATCTGATAGAACTCTTTTCTAAGTCTCTTCATTGCAATCTCCATTAGATTGTGTGAGAGGATGAGTTTTTCTGATGAAGGATTTTGAATCAGTAAGGAGTGCATTAACTTGTGAAGCTTTTTAACGCAGTTGATGTATTGCATGGCTTCTGTTTTGTCCTCGTAGAAGAGAGAAGTTACTTTTGCATATGCTGACGTGTCTGGATTCCATTTTTGTATAAGTGCTTCTGCAGCTTCTATGGAAAAGCTGTTTTCGTCGTTGTTGATATTATTAACGTTCTCGTTGATGCTATCGGAAAAGCTTAACCGATGAGGTGTTGAGCTCGATGATGAATTAGAATTATGGGCTATGGAAAACGACGGCGTTTTGGGGTTAAAGCAAATGCCTCTCATGTTTGCAACTGAAAATTACGGTCTGATAACAACCTAGGTTGCTTTTATAGATGGAAAGTTCTTTTTCGTTGTTTGCTTATGGAGAAAACAAAAAAGTGATTTTGAAGAGAAGTTGCGACTTGTGTAGGCTAGCTGGAAATGGACATACACATGGACATGATGGGGGTATATATAGAGGAATCCACTAGCAAATCATTATTTTTATATCAGGCAAACAATAATAAAAACATAATATTAATAAAAAATAAAAACATGTTATCTCAATTAAAAAATTAAAAGTAATTATTTTATTCTATTTTTGTTTTAGTTATTGTTATAGGATATGATTTGAGATATGATTCAGAACAACGAATATTAATTTGAGTTTTTTTAGTACTATTAAAAGTATTTTTGACTTTATCGATAAAAAATTAATTATTTTTTATGTATAATCGCTCCTCCCAACAAATGCCACTCTAAAAAATCAAATTTTTGATATTTTTTAGGAGACCTTACATTACTATGCATTACATAGAGTTCCCTTACATTACTAGGGCCTTAAATCTTGTGGAGGAGAATTAAGGAGTGATGGAATTGATTTTTAAGAATTGACGGGTTTTTAATTTTAAGAAAAAGCCACATACGTTGAATATTTACTATTCGACTTCCCTTAGATATGATGACTTGGTTTTGGCTACGCGTTGGGTAATACGGTTCACATTAATTCATTCGGAAGAGGCTTCGATATTGAATGAGTCTTAAGAAATAAAATACTATCCACTGAACTAAAACGGGACAATATCACAACAATTCTTGAATTTTATTCACTCCAACTAAAATAGAGTTGCAAAGGACTCAAGCAAGGTAAACCAAAAACACATAGAGAGGTTTAATTTAAGAAGGATTTACCCCAAACAAATGATGAAAAGAAAAACAATAAGATTATCATATGTGAAGGATAAACAAGTTATTAAGCGATGACATAGATCACATATCTCGAATAATGTCTCATTATATATACCAAACCAAGCAAAATGTTACCTTTTGTTTTTAATTATTTATTTTATTTATGTGACAATATAAAATTAGATTGGAATAGAGAATTAGACATCAATCGGAACATATGATTTATGTCCATTAAGTGAATGACAAAATTAAAAGGGTGATGAGATTTACTTATAAAATGATCCTTACCATTTTACTTCATTTTTGAAAATAAATTGAATTGTAAATATTTTACTCATTTCATTCAGTTAAAATGTAAGGATTCCAAAATGTATATTATTTTTGAAAATTAAAGTCAAGAACGAAAAGATATGGCATGATGTCATTCTAGCTGCTACGAGAAGCAATTTTATTCTCCTCTTCCCAATTAATAACAGTTTTCCAAGCCTGATTGTTGAATATTTTGAGTTAACATGCAGATAAATGATATTTTATAATTTTTTAGGACGGTCTTCCTTGGCCTACGACCCAAGATAAGGCTTTCTTGTGTTTTGTTAAGAAGGGTCTCCGGTCCTCTTAAAACACGACTTTCTTTTTTATTTTGAGCTACAAATTAAGATTTTATCAAAATGAGTTTTATCTCTATTGACAAAACACATTTTGTATACAATAAGATTCAAACTTATGATATCATCCTTCAAAAAAACATAATTGTTTTAACACCTGGACTTGGTAAATAAGATCATTTTCATTTTCATTGATGAATATCAATTCCATTTTATATTTTATTATACATCTCCATTAAGAATAATATTTAGTTTTCCTCAATAATAACAAATATTATTCTTATTCTTATTAAGATATTGTAATTTACTCAAACTTTTATATTTTATAATAATAAATAGTTTATCTCTCATCCTTTCTACTTTTGGAATATACAGTATCTTATAAAAATAAGCATAAAAATATTTTTATACCGGAGTATTCTTAAGAAATAAGAATATCATACGGGTAAATGAGTGAAGAGTATTTTTATTTCAATAAAAAATACTACAAGAATAAATGGATGGAGATGCTCTAAACATAAATCCACAAGACGTAATCTTAATAATCTGTAATCTTGGCGTTGCAATATATCTTGATGCATCATTCAGTCATTGCTTAGCCAATCACGTAGTGTATTTTTGTGAGCTCATGAATGATTTTGAACGCTGGGTTACGTTGAATATAATGATGTGTATTTGTGAAAAGGATATATAAAGTAGTTACTTGTGATAGCGGGAAGCAAATAGAGTATACACATCAATCAGCAAAAACGGCTCTATTTGGAAATCTTGACGGCAAACAGGTTAGTCTTTTCTTGGTTTACAAACGTGACCAAATTAAAGCCTCTCGAAACATCTTCCTCTTTTCTGTGAATAAATTGTGTGTATCCAGTATAAGAAAACGTTGCTACAATGTTTTAAAATAACATTTATTTAAATCTTTATTAATGAGTAATGTATTTTGGAAGTCTATGCTTAAATTGAAGAAAAATAATTAATTGAAAGAAGTTATGGATTCGAGTCTCACTTAGAACAAATTAAAAATAAAGTATAAAATAATTGAATGGTTGGAAAGAAGGGATGAAGTGAAAGACATTAAAATTTTAAGTCACAACAAATAGTTACACTTTAACATTTATTTTAATGTATAAAAATATCTACCTAAGTGTTCTGAAATATAAGAGCTGCTAATTTATAGCTCACGTAACTCCAAAACTCAACACGTTTTTCTCCTTCAAAACATTGGCAATTTCAGGGAAGGCCCTGTGAGCAGATGGTGCCAGAGGTGCAACGGCTCAGAGTTCAAGATAAAAGGTGATCCATTTTAAAAATGTTTTTATTTAAATATTTTTATTTTTCCATTAATATACTTATTTTTATAAATCATATAGTAATTGTAATACATTCTATAATTTTACTCTAGGTTCATTTGATAATCATCATAACAAAGATACTATAATTTAGAAGTCATTAAAATTTATAAATTAATATTTTGATCTTAAGTTTTATATAGTCTCCAAAAAGTCAATTATGTAATAAAATTGTGACACATAAAGTGTGAAAATAATAACTACACCATTTTCTCGAACCCTATAATAAATTATTTATAAATTTTTAAATAAATTTAGAACCTATATTTTTCATGCACAAACCCTCAAATATGCCAAACCGGCCTTAGGCAATTTCCATTAATAATGAAAAGGGTAGGGGAAAACCTTATAATAAAGAGTCCTAACCATGATTTACAAATCAACAAAGGAACAGTGCCACAACACTAGCTCCTTCAAAAGAAGTGTTCACTTCGAACTAATACATGGAAGTGAGAGAAAAAATTGTTCTGGATTTTTTTTTAATTGATGAGAGGCCATCATCATTGAATACATTGAAGGATAATTATTCAAAGTTTTTGAATTATTCTTTAACTCTTGAAAATTATGAAATTAGATCAAGAAAGTTGAGGAAAACATTTTGAATGAGTCTTAAAAAAAAATGACGATGGTTAATCTTCCATCATCTTTTTATGAAAAAGTTTTCATCTCCTTCAATATATAAAGAGAACATGTAAGGAATAGATGATAAGAAAGTGATAGTGACGAGAGTAATATAAAGAGTAAGTAAGAGAGTCTATATCCATCATATTGTGAGTATAAATTATTTCCTCTGAGAAACTAGAGAGACATTGTTCTTCATATTAGTTGGATGAGATTGAGTGTTATCCTCATTGAGTGAAAGACAAATATTATAATAGACATTTCTAGATCAAATATCGTGCTTGTTTAATTCTTAATTTGAAGAGGTTTTTCCATGTTAAAATTCTCAATGTTATTTTTCTACTTTTGTTCTTTTTCATTTGTTTGCTTGTCGTTTCTACGAGTGCTCATTTTGCATTACATACAGGAGGAAACTTGATTATGAATTTTTAAATAATGGTACTAGACCTCCCAGCTTCATCCAGACAACTTAGCCTATGTGATCAAAGATAAAAGAAAACCTACTAATCTAAGATATTAGAGTGGATGAGAGCGAATTCCTAGTGAGACAATAGAGAGAAATTCTAGTGAGATACTAGAGATATTGTATTTTATCATCATTAAAAATTATCATACTATTACAAGTAGATGAAATATTAATCACTCTAACAATGTTCAAGTGTCTAGTAGTCGACATGTCTTATCGAGATCTTTGTATCAAAAGTCTTATTGGTAAGGTTGTTAGACATAGTATTTTATTAATGTAAAGTCAAGCAAACACTCATGAGTAGTAGCTATCCAACTATACTTGAAAATGAGCTAGATAAATTTGAAAGACTAGTTCAATATGTTGGCCAAGACAATTTTAGTTGATAAGATTACAAACAATTGTAAAAAAGTCATATTAATGATAACCCTAAATTAAGTCAGAAAATGAGAGATGATAGAAATACCTCTTTAATTGATGAGAGACCATGTCCATTAAATATTGATATATGATCCATTAAATAGATTCAAGGTCTTGGAATCATTCATTTAGTCTAGAGAGGCATTGTATTTCATATTGGTTTGGTGAGATTGAGTGTTATTCTCTTAGAGCAAGAGAGACAAATATTGTAATACTACTTTATATTGGATATTGTTGGACCACACTATGACCGATGAGCCTCCAACCACCAGAGAGTTCCATTATTACGAAGGTATGAGAAGAGTGAAGAACCACAAGTGAGACACTACGTCTTGAACCAAAACCTTAAGATATTAATTTCACGGGTCTTTCCTTCTTATAAACTCTTTTACTCCTCCCCGCATATCCAATGTGTGACTTCACACTTGAATAAACTCAATAATCTCAGCTCCCCCTTAAGTCCACCATGTCCCAACCGAATCATCAACCCTGATATCACTTGTTGGACCAGACTGCAACCGGGGAACCTTCAACCACCGGGGGTTCCATTGTTACCGTGGTATAGGAAGAGTGGAAAGTCACAAGTGAGCCACCAGGTCTTGAACCAAAACTTTAAGGCATTAGTTTCATAGGCTTTTCCTTCATATAAACTTTTTTACTCTTCCCTACATATTCACTATGGGACTTCACACTTGAATAAACCCAACATATATATTTATGAATTAGGTATCATAGTTACTTAATTATCAATTTGAGGAGGATTTTTGACATTAAAATTGTGGATGTTATTCTCCTACTTTTGTTCTATTTTATTTGTATGCTTCATAAAAGTAGTCCCAAGATAAAATGATCGGGAAATGATTTTCACATTCAGTTCAAACTTGACTCTCATATATAGCAGCTGCAATTCTTTAAAGAAACAAACTCTTTGGAGTCTAAACTTGAAGATCCATCAAATACAAATGGTTGTCACCATCGCATATCTATACATTGAGCTCATCTTCAAATCCCTTGACGAATTCCATTATGGAGAGACCCGTATTTTGGAAAATTTATGTGCTTAGTCCAGTTTTACTTCCCTATTATCGTTTCTGTGCAACTTTTGGAAAAATTGCCAAAAATATATAAATTTTACAAGAATTGTACTTGTCATGCATGATTTCTTAGTTTATTGTTTTTTATTATACAAGACTTGAGGAGTGCCTCGTATGCATAAGTTATTATTTTATTTTTCGAACTTGATAGACTCGTGTTTCCTATGCACAAATCTTTATTTTTTTTGAATTTAATGGGCTTATGCCTCCAAGTTCTTCACACTTCTATCTCATCCAGAACTCATGAATAACATCTATGAGTTCATACTTCAAATCTCATATATTTGGTGTATGAGTTCACATTACCTAGGGTTAGGGTTCAAAATTTATGAGTAACTTGATGAAGAAGGTTAAAAGGCTAAAAAAATCACTAATTTAGCAAAACAATATTTATAAGAAATTGTAATAATATACTAAAATCCATAATTATTATCAATGATGTCTATAATGTGATAATTTACCACACATAAGTGATTTTCTCGTGTGTGATGGAACTCCTAATTGTTGCACTACAAGAAATTTGTCATATAATAACAGCAAAAACCGTAGGTAAAAGACAAAAAACCGTTGGTATAGCTCCAAAAACCTATACCTACGGACACTTTCTTCCATCGTCAATAAGTCGTTGTACCTACACTTTTATTTCCGTAGGTATAAGTCTCAGGCTATACCTATGACTTTTCTTCCATTGGTATAGGTTTAACAAGAGACATATGTAAACATATTATTTTTACTAAATGCTAATACTTACCTAGGGTCGGTTCAAAATTTATGAGTAACTTGATGAAGAAGGTTAAAAGGCTAAAAAAATCACTAATTTAGCAAAACAACATTTATAAGAAATTGTAATAATATACTAAAATCCATAATTATTGTCAATGATGTCAATAATGTGATGATTTACCACACATAAGTGATTTTCTCGTGTGTGATGGAACTCCTAATTGTTGCACTACAAGAAATTTGTCATATAGTGACAGCAAAAACCGTAGGTAAAAGACAAAAAGTCGTTAGTATAGCCCCAAAAATCTATAACTGCGGACACTTTCTTCCATCGTCAATAAGTTGTTGTACCTACACTTTTATTTCCATAGGTATAAGTCTTAGGCTATACCTACTACTTTTCTTCCATTGGTATAGGTTTAACAAGAGACATATTTAAACATATTATTTTTACTAAATGCTAATACTTGTAAAATAATAATTTTTCATTGCAAATAACTAATGTGATATTACATAGTTAGATGAATTATAATTATACATGCACTATAAATCTAAATACAACTTCAAATTTAAAAAAAAAACTAAAAGCATATTACACTTCAAAAACAAAAAATACATGACAAATATTCTAAATATTATAACCTCCGGATAATCCTCTTCCATCAAAGATGTATGAGGCACTCTTGCAACATTTTCCTGCAATAACAAAATAAAGATGAGAGGAATATCCATATTGGTGAAATTGCCTTCAAACTAGACAATATATAGATATTTATTATGTGTGTAACTAATATTAAAAAAAACAGGTAAGATCATAGGAATAGATAACAACAAATATGACGAACTTACGTGCACTTCAAGGATGAGATTATGGCCCCTAAAAGCAAGGCAATGATACCAAGAGGATAAGGAATATATAATAACAATAGCTGCACAAGTAAACACCAAGTACCATTTCGTAGTGGTCAAGGGTTGGGCAGTAGCACAAGCATCACCACATACAACTTGGTAGAATGTCCTTGTTGTTGTTCCTCAACAAATCTCACTGCAATCCATTTTCTTAAACTGAAATTGAAACCATGGAAAAGAAGAAAAAAAGAACTTAAACTTAAAAACGATAAACTAAAACATAAACATGTTGCATAAGTTCAGACACAAAAAGGCCAAGATGTTTATATTTGATTTATATCTATGTATTGTATAGTGAATACATATAGTTCAAACATTTTAGTTTCCAACTTAGTGTCATTATTTTGAAAATATCATTTGATTTGGTTTATAAGCTAGGAGAAAGGTAAATGTTGGCATTGCTAGTGTATCCCGATTGGTGGAATCCCTTCAAAGTATAGAACATATTAGAGTTGTGGGTACTTCTTTGTCAAATCATTTGGTGGATCACTCTATTGTAGACATCATGAGCAACCAGAGCACTGTTGAAGGCAATTGAGAGAACTCTTCACATGATAACAATACTCTAGATACTTGTTCTGTTGGCTCAAATTCAAGTTGAGCACTATTTTGCTTATGTTAATGCATCTTTCCTCAACATGTCTAATTAGGAGGTGAGATTTGATAACAAGAACTAACCCAAAGTCCTTAAGCTACTCAAACTAGTTGAGATCATTCAATATAACCCAACCATGGTGCCACCACAACTAATTAGATTCTTATGAGGGTATTATGTTCATGATCGAGAACTATGAAGAAGTAGAACCAAGAGGAAAAACTACATGCGAAGAAGATACCTTGACATAAACAATGAAAAGTAAATAATATATAAAATCTAAACATAAACATGTTGTATAAAGGACTATAGTACACTCACAGAAAATTACCATGGAATGAGACACAAGAAAGAACATGTCAAGTTTTCACATCATCTGTAAGGAACTTCATCAAAAGATATTTTTTAAATGGCATCCAAAATCACCTCAAATCCTAACCCCCAATTTGAAACCACAAAATTCCTAAGCATAAACCCTAACTTCATGATAGCAACAACAATTTAAAATGAAAATCAAATGGTAAGAAACAAACATTAAAACAAAATAAAATAAAGGGGAATCAAACCTCCCAGCCACATCTCCATTCACTTTTAAATTGTATCGCAACATCTTTTTTCACCACGAACCCGTTACACATGCTGTTAACTTATAGGTTCAAAGTGGAAAAGAAGATGGTAGTGTGTGTGAGTAGTGGAATCTCTCGCCTTGTCTCACGATGATCCTTACAACGATGATCCTTAATATGAATCCATAAGTATATCTTATCAATACCTATGGTTTTAATGACTATCACTATAAGCTTCTATAGGTATATGACAAATTTTTTGTAGTGTTATTGAGCTCATTGAGGGATTTCTCTAGTTCTTCCCCTATCACTTGTTGTAAATTGTTGCTCCTCTTCATCCTCATCATCACTATCTTCAATACCAAAAACACTGCTTTGTTTTTATTGTGATAATATATTAGGACGGTAAAATTCTTCTATCCCATACGTCGACATTGGTGTGCTTGAACTTGTAGCAAATATAGACGGTGGTGATCATTGAAATTGAGAACTTTACTATATATGGGAGAATGAGTAGTTATTTGGAAATATTGTGAAAACTCCATATGATTTTTCTCAGTATAGTTAGTTGATAATATCCACTCCATTGATATCCAAGATGTGGGCGAAAATAGTGTTGTGAATAACTTGTAACACTAGTTCGAAAGTACAGATTGCTAAAAGTTGTGTCCATCACGAAATGTAACTTATTGACCATTCCATATATGACTTGATGTATATTTGTCTTGAGGCCATAATAAAGATGTGTTGATAGGGCCTACACCAAAGAGTTCCAATGTTTAAAATAGAAGTAGAGATTGAGAAAATATAGGAGAGTAAAGAATGGGAAAAAAATTGAGAATGTGGAAAGAATATGAGGGAATTTGAAGAATATAGAGATTTATGGGGAATGTAAGAGTATTTGGAAAAGGGAAGATGAAAGTGGTATTTATAGGAGATTTGATATTGGTGTAGGTTCACGCAAAAGTCAAACTTGTGCATGACAGCTACAAGTTTGCTAAATTCCAAAATTCTGTAAAGGGAACTTGCGGATGGTAACCTCAAATTTGAAGGAACTACTCGTGCATGACAACCACGAGTTTGCCCTATGTGAGAGAACCCTAATGCTACAAAATTCTGGGAAACTACAAAGGAATATAATTCCATGTATGCATTGTTCATTCATGTGTAGATTTCCACTCAAAAGCATGCATTGTTCAATCTGATTCCCTACATGCATTGGTATTATTCATTGCAACAATTGGCCCAACATTTAGTGGTCATTTTGTTTCAGAAAAGGCATGCATTGGTCATTTGGTTTTGGATGTAAAAACATATACAAAGATTGTAATTATGGATGTATCTAAAACATTTACATAGCTTATACAATGAATGTCTTTAGAAATATTTTTATCATCATTAATATATCTTATTTAAAGGCATTATAAAAGACGAATACATGCATGATTATTATACGTTAATACTTATTAACTTAGTCAAATGAATACATGACTATTATATGTTAATACTTTACTTATTAACTTAGCGAACACACTAAATTTCTACCATAAAGAAAGTTGAAGTTAGTTAAGAAATTTGTTTTGGGAGTTGCGGAGATTAAAAGAAGTCTTCAAGGATATGCGTTAGTCACTCTAATTTATAATTACAAAGATAAAGTGTCATTTATATTAGATTGGTTAAATGCATAGATAAAGTGTTATTTAAATTTATATACAATAGTTTTAATGTTTTTACACAAAAGAAGATCATTTAAATATAAAATGATTTATATAACAGTATAGTATTAAGCTAATAAATATTATATTTACTATTGATCTGGGTTGCCTAAAACTCTCACTCACTTTTTTATTCGAAATAGACACGTTTTCATGTTATGTCATTATGTCCTACATCATCTATATTTTAAATATGTTCAGATTGAACTTCATTCATCTCATTATGTATTTGTGTAGCCTTTTGTCTTCCATTTCGTTTCCTATGCATAACATGATTAGAATGAAGGTTGGTCTTCCGGTTCGTTTCCTACGCATTGTGCATCTCTTCATTGTAAGATTGGGTCCATTTTCTTTAAGGATTTAGTCCAACCATCCACCTGCCCTGAGACTATTTTCATGCAACACACTAGACATCTTCTCAAAATGTGACCGCATCAACTCATATCCTATAAAAAATATAAATGATCAATAAAATTCAAAATATATAGAATATTTTAAATTAAAAATAAATAAATACATGCTCATTTGAATAACTTTCTCTTTAAGATCAGAATCTCGAAACTCCTTGTTTAAATTGTTAGTAAGATGACGAATACAATCAACTGATTGTGTATTAGACCATCTTGGCAGCTCACTGCGAAGTGCAGCCAACAAACCTCTACATCTATATGATATTACACATATATTTGGTTGTGAGGTAACATAAGTCCAAAGATCGTAGAAAAGTCACTCTTAAGCTTCTTTCATTTCTCCTTCAATTATGATAAAGACAGTTGTAATTATACGCATGTTACCATCTTATGAACTAGGTATTAGCAATATTCTAGTATATTTTTTGGTCAAAATACCCCATCCACTTGTAGAATTGGTTTGCAATATACAAACTCTTGAATACATGGTTTGAAAGCGTAGAATATCCTATCAAAACTAAAACTACTAGGGTATTTTATATATCTACAAAGTGACGAGACACTTCATATTTGACAATTGTACCCACTGCAAAATTTTGGACAATGTTCATCCAAAATGGTAACTCATTCTATGATCCATTCCCGCCACCATAAATTCAGGCCATTGTTATTTTCTTTATAGTCCAAGCTTTTCGACGTTAGCGTGTAGCCAAAACGACTTACAACTTCCTTGACAAATACCTTAATTGGTAAATCGTGATCTTCGAAAACCAAATTAGTAATACGATTTGAAATGAATGATGAGTTTAGTTTGGTGTGATTTTGGGAAACAATAGTGGATATCATGTTTTACATTAACAAATGCACGAATTCACCATTGCCATCCGGAAACAAAATGTTTACAATGGCCACATATCTAAATAACATTGACTCTACGATAATGTAGTAAAATGAATTGTTAATATGAAATTGTTCTATTATTTTGCTTCTTTAGACTCAAATTACATATTGACAAACAAATCATTATCATTCATTAAATTGGTTAAAAATCCATGTTGACAATCACCCTCATAATTAATGTCTAAAATGATGCAGCATACGTTACGCTAAGAGGTTGGCTACTAAAAATGTCAACCTCCTCCTCATCATAATTATCGCATAACTAAATGTCATCTTCATCACCGAAATAGAAATTAATATTTCATATAATAATCATCTACATCTAAGAAATTTTTTTCCATATCTAATATAATACTAATAATAATAGTTGTTCTTAAAAATATTATACTTACCTTGATATTATAAGACTTCTCAATTATATATGTGAGGTTTTCTAAGGAATGTGTTTTTTTAGTTAGGTACATGTTAGCATCGAATACCAAATATTTTGGACAAAAATAACCTTAATGTTTTATTAAAGAGTTTTTAAATTTACTTTAATAGATATTGGGGTTTTCAATAAAATTTTGCAGCTCTAATAACGGAGGGTGAGGTAAACCCAGATGAGAGCAGAGTAAACAAGTGGAAACTTACTAGCATACAACAAGTAGAAGAGGTTAAATGCTTAGCAATAATTATCCCAATTTGGGTTGCTGGTATCCTTAGTCTAACTTCCATGTCACAACAAGGAACATTCACAGTCTTAAGAATTCTATGATATGGTCTTTGTGTCAACACTAAGAAAAATCACTAAGCATGAAGGTGGTATGACTCTCCTCCAAAGAATTGGAATTGGCATGGTGTTCTCTATTTTGGCCATGGTAGTAGCTGGCATGGTTGAAAAAGTGAGAAGAAATGTGGTACTTTCAAATCCAACTCCAATAGGAATTACTCCTATGTCAGTGCTTTGGTTAACCCCACAATTATTCCAGATGGGTCTATGTGAGGAATTCAATATAATTGGACAAATTGACCTCTTCTAACTGATATAAGTGTGACCTCTTCTAACTTAAAAACCACATCTCTTTGCAAATAAATGAATATTTTAAATTAAAAATAAATAAATACATGCTCATTTGAATAACTTTCTCTTTAAGATCAGAATCTCGAAACTCCTTGTTTAAATTGTTAGTAAGATGACGAATACAATCAACTGATTGTGTATTAGACCATCTTGGCAGCTCACTGCGAAGTGCAGCCAACAAACCTCTACATCTATATGATATTACACATATATTTGGTTGTGAGGTAACATAAGTCCAAAGATCGTAGAAAAGTCACTCTTAAGCTTCTTTCATTTCTCCTTCAATTATGATAAAGACAGTTGTAATTATACGCATGTTACCATCTTATGAACTAGGTATTAGCAATATTCTAGTATATTTTTTGGTCAAAATACCCCATCCACTTGTAGAATTGGTTTGCAATATACAAACTCTTGAATACATGGTTTGAAAGCGTAGAATATCCTATCAAAACTAAAACTACTAGGGTATTTTATATATCTACAAAGTGACGAGACACTTCATATTTGACAATTGTACCCACTGCAAAATTTTGGACAATGTTCATCCAAAATGGTAACTCATTCTATGATCCATTCCCGCCACCATAAATTCAGGCCATTGTTATTTTCTTTATAGTCCAAGCTTTTCGACGTTAGCGTGTAGCCAAAACGACTTACAACTTCCTTGACAAATACCTTAATTGGTAAATCGTGATCTTCGAAAACCAAATTAGTAATACGATTTGAAATGAATGATGAGTTTAGTTTGGTGTGATTTTGGGAAACAATAGTGGATATCATGTTTTACATTAACAAATGCACGAATTCACCATTGCCATCCGGAAACAAAATGTTTACAATGGCCACATATCTAAATAACATTGACTCTACGATAATGTAGTAAAATGAATTGTTAATATGAAATTGTTCTATTATTTTGCTTCTTTAGACTCAAATTACATATTGACAAACAAATCATTATCATTCATTAAATTGGTTAAAAATCCATGTTGACAATCACCCTCATAATTAATGTCTAAAATGATGCAGCATACGTTACGCTAAGAGGTTGGCTACTAAAAATGTCAACCTCCTCCTCATCATAATTATCGCATAACTAAATGTCATCTTCATCACCGAAATAGAAATTAATATTTCATATAATAATCATCTACATCTAAGAAATTTTTTTCCATATCTAATATAATACTAATAATAATAGTTGTTCTTAAAAATATTATACTTACCTTGATATTATAAGACTTCTCAATTATATATGTGAGGTTTTCTAAGGAATGTGTTTTTTTAGTTAGGTACATGTTAGCATCGAATACCAAATATTTTGGACAAAAATAACCTTAATGTTTTATTAAAGAGTTTTTAAATTTACTTTAATAGATATTGGGGTTTTCAATAAAATTTTGCAGCTCTAATAACGGAGGGTGAGGTAAACCCAGATGAGAGCAGAGTAAACAAGTGGAAACTTACTAGCATACAACAAGTAGAAGAGGTTAAATGCTTAGCAATAATTATCCCAATTTGGGTTGCTGGTATCCTTAGTCTAACTTCCATGTCACAACAAGGAACATTCACAGTCTTAAGAATTCTATGATATGGTCTTTGTGTCAACACTAAGAAAAATCACTAAGCATGAAGGTGGTATGACTCTCCTCCAAAGAATTGGAATTGGCATGGTGTTCTCTATTTTGGCCATGGTAGTAGCTGGCATGGTTGAAAAAGTGAGAAGAAATGTGGTACTTTCAAATCCAACTCCAATAGGAATTACTCCTATGTCAGTGCTTTGGTTAACCCCACAATTATTCCAGATGGGTCTATGTGAGGAATTCAATATAATTGGACAAATTGACCTCTTCTAACTGATATAAGTGTGACCTCTTCTAACTTAAAAACCACATCTCTTTGCAAATAAATAGTAAAAATTGTATGCATTTTCGTCAGAGTTAAATATTTGTCCTTTGTAAGGAGTTGAGTCATTGGTTTTTTCAGCATGACCCAAATGTTCACTTTGTAATTCTTGAATATCATGACCATTAGATGTTACATCAAAATCTGTAACAAGCTGTGTTGACCAACTATCACTTTCTTGAGATGTCATTATGTAATCTATGAGTAAAAAATGTAGGGTGTAAGAATATATAACTGAAACATTTAGTAAAGCACCAAAGAGTGAAAGAGAAAAAATCTAACACTAATGTATAATTAACTGTGTGATTCGAGAGAGAGAGAGAAAAATTCAGTAAAGCACCAAAGACTAAGAGAGAGAAAAATTGTTACTTTGTGTGGCTAATGTTAATGACTAATGAGTTACAAAAGGTGAAACATGTGCACTAGCTTTTCTTATTCAAGAAGAAGTGCGCATGATTTCAAAAAAAAAAACAAAGAGTAAAGAAATTGCATTCATTAATATTAGTTCATGTCTCAAACAATAGCGACTTCTAAATCAATAGATAACAAGCCAAAAATAGAAGATAGTTCTGAACTTAGTTGTGATGGTGTTGCAATACTTATTTATTTATGCATCAAACATTGACGAGAAAATAGGAAAAGGAAAAGAATCAAACAGTGAGAGAAAAGAATCAAACAATAGTGGGTTAAAAATAATTACTCCCACAAATAGCAAGAGAAAAAAATCAAACAGCGAGAAAAAAATTTAATTCCTCCAATAAGACAAATTGAATTTACTAAAAAGAAATAAGGGTATGTACCTTCCATATGAGAAACAGCTTCCAGTTGAATGAAGAATGAAAGTGGAAATCATGTCACTAAATTACTTGGTGAAACTTGACGTTCTTTTGGCAGACCAACAATGAGATTGAGTTCGATTGCAGTTTAGGAGTGAGTATCACGCTCAAATGACGCTAAGGTTGTTTCAGACGAGAGAAGGAGAGAAAGTTAGGGTTTTGAAATTTGAGAATTAGTAAAATGAGGAGGAGACAGAGGTTTAGGGGTGTGAGGTGAAAGAAAGTTAATTTACAAAAACACCCCTTTCATTAAAACTCTTTAAAAAAACATGAAGGTTATTTCTGTCCAAAACATTTGGTGTTCCATGCTAACATGTACCTAAATGAAAAAACACATTCCTCATGTTAGCAAACCCCATATATATATATATATATATATATATGCCACAAATGGGACATGGTGGGGGTATATATAGTGTAGGGCAATTTGAACTCGCATACCAGATACAACTTTGAATGGAGATAATATATGACATAGATGATATTCACGAATTTTAGATGAGACAGAAGTATGAAGAGCTCATACATGGGAGACATAGCCTATCAAATCCAAAAAAAAACAACGACTTGTGTATGGGTGACACGAGTTAATCAAATCTGAAAAAACAAGGACCCGTGCATGGAAGGTACGAGTCCATCAAATCTGAAAAATAAAATAATGACTTTTGAATAGGAGAAATGAGTCCTCTAAAACAAAAAACAAATAATAAATTAGCTGTAAAGCTTTTGTATTAATTCCATCTTATTAAATAAATTTTATATATTTTAAATATTTTTGTTTAAATCAATCAAAAATCAAATCAAATCAATTAATCAATTTCAAATTGAGAATTACATAATCTTAATTTTCCTATTACATTTAAGAATACATAGGAGCAAGATGAAATTTTGTTATACACAAAAATAAAAAATAAAATTTTAATGGCGTGAAAGTCCATGCTATAAGTGAGAGTACCATTTCATTTCATGCTTACACGATGCCAATATCTTTTCTTGTCCTTAATTAATTTTGAGCTCAAAACTCTTGTTTAATGACCATATTTTCCAATTTGGGCATAGAAGAAAGTTTTGCGACATCTTAACTACAAAAAAATGTAGTGGATAGTGTAAATCTTTTGGGAGAAATCAAAATTGAGTTTACTTCTTTCAAAGTTGTAGAGCATATATTCAACCGAAAATCGGGCCCGACAATTGTATATTACACGTGGGAAACTATTTGCCATATTCATATATCATTGTATTTTTATTATATAAAAGAGTACCAAGATAAATAAATGCAAGGTAGACAAGATATTTAATAATTTCTTTTTGCAAATTCTACCTAATTCATATTAGGAAATAATGTGAAACATGCTTTTTTTAAGGGTGAATAATTATAAATAAAAAAAATCAAATTGGTTACTTTTATTCTATGAATTTAAATTATATAGTTTAATGTTTAAAATTAAAATCTTTTTCATCAAAAGTCAAGTTATGCTCTTATCTTGTCATCATGTCACAACTCATATAAGTTGACATTATTGGATTATCCAAAATTTTAATTCAAATATGTAGTAGCACTATTGCTTTACCATTTTCTTTATATATTATAAAGTTTAACAAGTTAAAAACATGAACGGTGCACAACTTAGATAATATTTTCGTTGTTGTAAATTCCACTTAATTCTGTTTTGATTTCATTTTAGGAAACAATGTGGAACATGATTTTACCGGTGAATAACCGTACAATTTTAAATTAATTACATTTTATTCTACTAATTTACAACATCATTTTAGGGGTCAATAAGAGTTTAAGTTTCTAAAATTTTCGAAAATCAATTTTAAATTTAAAAATCGTTTTCATCAAAAGTCAAGTTATATTCTTATGTGTTTGGTAGAAGGAATGCTTTCACCTTTCCAAATCTAAAATTCCCTTTCAGTAAGGTCTCCTTTACAATTTTATATTCTTACATATGTTTCTAATGATATGTTTTTTAATGCTCAACACAACATGGGAATCTCACGTCCCAAATTAAATTTAATTGAGATTCTAGATGTAAAGACATTTATATCAAACATTGAGTATATGCATTGATTTTAGGAAATCACCAAATCAAATCAAAATAATCCTAATATTCCCCTAGTCAGACTTCAAATTATGTTTTTAACTGAAATATATGCATAGGTTAGTAAGTATTATTTACTAACAAGATATTGTTCTATTGCAGTAGGGAACCATTAGATCATAAAAAGATTAAAATGTTAATGATTTGATTCTTGAGAGCAATATTTGTTGAGAAAAATAGTCACGAATCTCAAAAGAGATTATTTCTTTACCCAAAAAGGTGAATATATATATTTGGTAGTACAATAATTTGCTTCAAATAATCTGAAAATTATAGAAAATTACGTTTTAGCTTAAATATGCAAGAAGTAAGTAGCAGTCAGATGAGGTTGAATTTTTATTTGTACTTTCCATGGCTGATGACAATCTAAAATCCTTATAAAACCAATGGACAAATATCTTCTGTTTTCTAGTATGTAGAATTAGAGTGTATAACAAATGTTAAAATTAAAATAAAAAATATTGTCAATTATACAAAAATTGAAATATTAATGTCAAAAAACTATAAAATTTAAATATATTTAATCAAATAAATTACATATTCAATAATTAATTTATGTGTGATTTCATATTGAAATTGTTGAATAACTAATTCGTTGTTAATCTTATTGAACATTTCTCGCTAAATATAATTCATTAAACAATTATTCATCTATGCATCTTCCATTTAATTATACAACCTATTTTTACAATTTTCGTAGTTGAAAAAACTTTTTCTGCAGTTGTATTGTTAACTTTAAAAGAGAATAAACTAATGAAACACATTTGATGTCCCATATAATATGTCACTCTATGTACCACTTATTATGATCTAACCAATCACGGACACTAATACATGAAGTGATACACTCTTTTGAGACTGAAGATATACTCCCATAAATTAATGAGTAAACAATGTGTCTTTCACTTTCAATCAACCTATCTTAAAGATTAATGATTTCTTTCAAAGAAGCAAATTTAACATTATTAAGCATATCAATGATATAACTCTCAAGTTTATTGTCAAACATCACCAAATCGGTTAAGCAAAAATCACATGGATAAAACTTTGCAGATTCAATGAGTTTTGTCATATGAAAACTAGAAAAGAAATCAGCTAGACTCAAATAAAACATATAAAAAAGTGATTGAGCGTTTGTCTCAAAGAAATGATCAGGAAGTTCCTTGAGTAGCATATCCATATTGTCATAAAAATAATTCAACAAATTAATGATTATTTGTTTTTTTATAAAACATGCCATATTATTTACAATTTTTTTTTTGAGCTTGTAGAGTTATATATAAGAATGTAATATCTATATATTGTTAGTAGATTTATATACAATAACTATATTATCTACCATTCATTTGAATTAATATTTTTTTGAAAAGTAAATAATAATTTCTATAAATAATATACATATTTTTTGAAGAAAAAAATCCAGGGTGTGAAATATTCATGGCCCCCTCCCTGTTTATAACGTGAAAGGCATAATTGTTTGGACATTTTGAATAAGAGTTTATTTCTTCAGTTTTTTTCACAAATTCTTTCATTTATTAGAGGCATTGAAAACATTTTGCTAATTAATAACACATTGTTGACTGACATTAATCGTAAAATTTTTATATCATAATTCATATCTTCTGTTTTCTATCAATTATAATGTTCCATATATGAACATCTTCCATATATGAATATATTACCTTAATAATTATCTACATATCTAAGCTTTGAATATTAAATTAAGATATGTAATACCTCATTTTGTAACCAAGGATCAAAGATTCATGTACCCAAAAAAAGGATCAAAGATTTATTATTTAAAAATGGTAAGAAAATTAAAAACAATAGGTCATAAAATGAATGTAATTTAAATTATTTTGACTAATAAAAGACAAGTTTAAAACGCAAAAATATTCAATATGGGTAACGCAAAAATATTCAATATGGGTAATTAATCTAGATCCTCACTAGTGTTCCACCTAAATAATCATTAAAGATTTTCTTACTAGTCATTATCATTGTCGCTCTATCCAAATCCTTAACGATATTTATGTCATTAGATTTTTTTTCATGATCTCCCATTCCAACTATAAAAACGCAATAATACATGCACACTAACCAAAATTAATCGATTAAATATTTTAGTCTAAGATGTAACAATTTCTCTTCTCTTCCCATAAATAACAGTCAAATTAGCTGTCTTATCCCAAAAATACTTTTACCATATCAAGTCAACACACTAACCTATTTATCAAATATCAACATCAAGATGCCTAAATTAAATATAATTTTAAAGTGTGTGAACAACACTCTCAATAAAGGAACTTTAAGATATCCATATTTTATCAAATAAAACATTTTTAAATGATTTTATCTCAAGAGTACATTTAAACCTAAAATCACATCTTCTTCATCTACCAAAACACTATATCTCACTTAGCTATTGTGTTTACCTCTCACGTACTAGTTACTAACTTTCCTAATCCTATGAGTTAATTGATTTCTCATTCTTATACTTATTAATATTTTTAATCCTCGTATAAGAGTTCTCATACACTCACAAGTCACAACTAACTATGATTTTATCAAATATACTCAAACCATGATTTCAAATTTATACATTTTTTATACCAATAGATCAATATAAACGTACATCATAATGATTTTATATTGTAACAAACAATTTAGAATTATATTAAACCCCAAACAATAACATGCTAGAACTCATATTCATATATATATATATATATATATATATATATATATTTAGGTATTTTTAGTAATAATGTATTGGGCTAATAATTAGTTACAATTTATTTACCTTAGAGTTAGTTGATTAGTTAGTTTTAGTTATTAGATTAGTTAATTTTTCTTATTTATATAATATATAAATAAGGCTATTTTTTCATATAAACAGTTTGATACATGCATACAACGGTTCATTTATCATTATTTAATAATTTCATGAAGATATACAACTATAAGCCAACACATTCGATGGTCATAAACAAATTTAATATCACATATTTGACACCTGTTATAATATTTTATGATATTGTACAATTATGTATAAAAAATGAAAATTATGATAATATTATGTTAAATATTTTATGATAAATATTGTTGTAAGTAAAGTTAAGTTAGTTAAAAATCAAAAGATTTGATAAATTATTTATCAAAATATAAATATTTATAAAATATATTTAATTTAAATTCATTATTCCAAAATTATGAATAATTTAATATGATAATATTTAATTTCTAACTCGAAATACGTTTTTCAATATAAATTTTGAAACAAAAATTAACACACTTTCTAGAAGTTATAGATTCACTTGACTATAAAGTAATCCGTAAGATAACTTATTTTAAAATATAATAAAAATTATAAACTTTTAGACAATCATTGAAATGCTTATTGTCTATCTAAGAAAACCCATATTAATTTATATATATATATATATATATATTGAGAGCGTAAGAGTTCAATACATTATTATTGTATAACCTATTATCCATATTTAATCATCATTTACTCTTAAAATAAAAGTAATTTAAATAAATGGTAAATTATCTAGTGACTGCATATAAATATTTAAGCATTGCATATATATTATACTCTTACTTATAATTCTACAAGTCCAAAATTTATTATTTTGTAAATGACATGACATGCTTTGTAAAAAATAAGTAATTATTATTATATTGAATTATTTTATAATATTATAGATATGCAACTCTAAGAACTTCATAATCGAATATCCAAGATAAATACTCAATTGATTCTTTGTATGTATTGTTTGAGTCTAGCCGACTTCTTCTCTAGTTTTGAAATGACAAAACTGATTGAATTTGTAAAGTTTTATCCACATGATTTTTTTCAACTGATTTTATGATGTTTGATAATCAACTTGAGATTTACATCATTGATATGCATAATACTGTGAAATTTGTTTCTTTGAAATGAATAAATAATCTTCAGATAAGTTAGTTGGAGGTGGAAGACATATTGTTTCCCATTAATTTATTTTCATTTGAAGTTAACAATACAATTTTAAAAAGAGTTTTTTCAACTATGAAAATTGTAAACGATAGATTGTGTAATCGAATGGAAGATGCATGAATGAATATCTATATAGTGACTTATAATTGAAGAAAAGTGTTGAACAACATTGACAATGAATTAAATATCTTTCAACAATTTCAAAATGTGAAATCACATAGAAATTAGTTATAAAATATATATTTTATTTTATTAAATATATTTAAATTTTGTAATTTTGATATCTATATTTTCATTTTTTAATTGATGATATTTATTCATAATTTTAACCTATGTTGTACATCCTGCCTCTAGATCCTAGAATCATTAATGAATACACCTCATACATTTCATGAGTAAATAAAGTAAATTATCTTGAAGAAGAATACAATGAATTGGAAAAAATTAAGGAAATTAATAATAATGTTTTCGTTAAAATAAGAAATAAAATATTATTTTAGCATCATGGCAAAAACAGCACAAAATTCATATTTATATCCCAATATTTGTATTAGTTATGGAAAAGTGTTTTAACTTTAAAAGTTTCAAGTAGTTACATAAATTATTTTTGTCTAATCAATCTTTAAACTTTAACCGCCAATAAAATTGGTTTATATATAGAGATAACATTAAATTAGTAAAAATGAATCTCAAACGTGCATTTTGTTTTAATCTCGATTATTGGATTAATATCATTTTATTTTACTTTTTATATATTAATATTATTGTGTTATCCTTTTAACTCTAAAATTTTATTGTTATATTCTTCTTTATCAATTTATATTTTGGGGACGAAAATTCCATCTTGTCACTAATGGTAACTAACGTGTACTATTAGAATGGAAAACATATTATGATGACATGATTTCCTTTGTTGGCGTCGAAGGAAAATTATGGGTCAAAGCAGTTGAGGGCGGTAAAAGGTGACATAAAAGTGAGGAATTGTGTTGTCTTTATTAATGTAAGCTCCATCTTCTCAGATTTTCCAATTCGGAACTTAACTCATCAACAAATATAAAACTTGCAAGACAACCCATAAAAGTGTGTAACGGTAAGGAGTGGTGCACAACAATGGCCGGTGGTGCATGCATGACATTAATGGTGGTTCAAATCTGTCATGGTATCTTGTTTGGTTGTTGTTGAGCTTGCACTGCTGACTATATCTATAGCCAAAATAAGAACAAGATTTCAAAGTTAGAAGGCACACTAAAAGGAAATGATAATCAAGAGTATAAGGAAATTACAATAAAATTAACATTAAATAATAATAATAACATTCAAATTAAAAGGAAATGGATGAATGTAAATTTTCAAAGCTAGTAATTTGAAAGATAATTAGAAAGAAAATATAATTGATAATGAGTACTTGTTAAAACAATGAATTATTAAATTTTCATAAAATAAATGATTAATATATAAAATAACTTATTAATTTGAAGTAAGTAAATTAATCTCATTAATTTTTGTTTCAAAATAAGTTGACCAAGATAAATTGGACACACACATGCCAGTTGTGCTTTGTATGTCATGCTCCAAGGCTATAATAACAACAATCAGCCTCCTTTGAAAGGACCATTGAAAAATCTCTCTCCGTCGCTAACTGAAGAAGCAGATTCTTTCAACAAATAGCTTTTAATTTTCTTTCACTTAATCAGCTTTTAATTTTTCAAATTCTCTTTTTACCCAAACAAACCATAACGAATCATGAAAACAAGCTTAAGTCACCGCCGCGACGAAGAAGCGAGCACAGCAACACCACCACCATCACCACCGTATTCCCCAAAACCATCGAAACCAAACAGATCCTTCAACTACCTCTTACGAGAACAACGTCTTCTCTTCACCATCGTCGGAATCATAATCGGTTCCACGTTCTTCATTATCCAACCTTCACTCTCTCGTCTTTCAACTTCTGAGCCACAACCCTATATCCACTCTCGATCCAACGCATTTGGCCTTCGCCGCAACGACGGCGCATTGCACGGTGTTCCGAGGCGCGTTCCCGTCGGAATCGGGAGTCGGCGGTTGAGGATCGTGGTTACCGGTGGAGCCGGTTTCGTTGGGAGTCATCTTGTTGATAAGCTTATTGGTCGAGGGAATGATGTTATCGTGATTGATAATTTCTTTACCGGGAGAAAAGAGAATTTGATACATTTGTTTGGGAATCCGAGGTTTGAGCTTATTAGGCACGATGTGGTTGAACCGATTCTTCTAGAAGTGGATCAGATCTATCACTTGGCTTGTCCTGCTTCTCCGGTTCATTATAAGTACAATCCCGTTAAGACTATAATATCCTTTTTTTCTCACTTTATTTGTTTTACATTTTATTTATAGTATTACTTATAATATATAATTGCACTTAGTAGTTACAAGTTATGAAGCATGAACAGTTTGAAAATTTTAAAATAGTTGTTGTTTTAAATCTGAGTCTGTGTCTACTGAAGCAAATATGTTGAGATTTTGGATTAGTTGTGGAAACTGTATTGCAACTGCGATTGTGGTCGCATCCAATGCATGTGCCCAAAATTGTCCGAAAAGTCAAGGTTTTGGAAGTTTCTGGAAACGCAACCATTATTTCAAACCTTGGTCGTCGTATTTGACTAAAGGCAGTATAAGAGCACTATGTGTGCTAAAGCTCTCTTATTTAGAGGATTTAATACTTCATGGATGCTTTGAAATACTTGTAGTTAGATCATACAACTTTTTAGTTTTACTTTCTGGATTTTAATATTATGATGGGGATATCATGATATTTTATTTAGGTAGATGCAGAGTATTAATGCATGGATATGGGGACAAGTCGAATAATTGATATAATATAGGCAATTTTTTGTAAGTATGGATCTATGTGATTCATTACATATCATATATTGTTACAGCAATCATTTTGAAGTATCAATGATATATAAGTGTACCTGTGCCCTGTATCATTTAGATTGTTTTGGTCATCCTTGACTGTTTGTGTGACTGGCTTACAAGACAAATGTGATGGGTACACTAAACATGCTGGGACTTGCAAAGAGGACTGGAGCTAGGTTTTTGCTAACTAGTACTAGTGAGGTTTATGGTGATCCGTTGGAGCATCCTCAGAAAGAGACTTACTGGGGGAACGTGAATCCAATAGGTGAGTGTTGTGGTGTTGTTGTAACATAGTCAGTTGTAAAATGTGAATGATGCCTGGTGGTTTGTTATGTTGAAATTTGAAAATGGACTTCAACTTTGTTGTAGGTGAGAGGAGTTGTTATGATGAAGGAAAGCGAACTGCAGAAACCTTGACCATGGATTATCATCGAGGTGCTGGTGTTGAGGTAGCTTATTATGTATTTGACTGATTATAGTTGCTGTTTGTTAACTGCTTTATGTCTACCTTATTGGCTAACAAGTTTGTGTAATGTTACAAAATACCATTTTGATACTCAGTAATTTGTTTGTGTCTTGCTTTGCATTTATTGTTTTAGTTTGAAAGCTTGCACATGTTACAGAATACCCTAAGTGTTCTGATAACTAAAAGTTCCTACCTTTTTGTTATCACCAATAAATGAGTAATCCGCTTGGGATTTCCTTCCTTTCTTGAGAACTTAATTGTGGCGATTAAAATAGATTGTTATTAGATTTTTAGTATTGAAAGATACATGTAATTTTGGGGTTAGACTAGTAGACCCTCATGTAGCTTTTTGGTAGATGTGCCAGAACAGAGCACATGAGTTTTCGTGTATTTTCCAAAAGAAAAGATGACATGAGATTGAAATGTGGAACATTTTAGTGGATCCAAAGATAACAGTACAAAAACATCTTATTATGTCTACATACCAAATGCTACCAAAATATTCCTTTTGACAAGAGTTTGCATATTAAGATTCACTTTCGAACTTTAAATATAAAGTGAGCCTAGTAGATAGAAGGCTATGATGTTCATTATGATTTGAGTGATTTAAATAAAACTGGCATGAAGATGAATTTACTGTTAGATTGCAAAATTTTCCATTTCAAAGAAAATTTTGTAGATAATCCTTTGGCTTTTTCAGCTTTATTTGTTGCTTGTATTCATTACTTATTGCATGTATAGGATTTGAATAACTTATGTTCAATGCATGGTTAAATGCTTGAAAGATTCTTCAAACAGATTAAATTATCAAACTTAACAAAGTAATACCAACATAGGTGAAAAGACTGGTTATGGTGAACTGTGCAATGTGCAAACCAAATTTTACTGTTGAAACATGTGACAGATCTGACTCTTTTTTTTAGGTTCGTATTGCTCGAATTTTCAACACATATGGGCCTCGCATGTGTTTAGATGATGGGCGAGTTGTTAGCAACTTTGTCGCACAGGTTTGACTCCCTTTCTTTACTTAGATAATCTTGAGATGGTTTTATGTTCATATACATGATATACTAATCTTTTGTCCATGTTCACAGGCTATTCGGAAACAACCATTGACTGTATATGGTGATGGGAAACAAACAAGAAGCTTCCAATATGTCTCTGATTTGGTAAATATGATTTTTATTTTTTGGGTTTTGTATTATTATACATCTTTAAATCTTTTCTTCTTGCTGCAAGCTAACATGTTACTTGGAGAAATCATCTAAAGCTCATCAACATAAGCAGAAGTTTTTGATTAACTGAAAGGCTGACGAATCTGATTGAAATTAAAATAAACAATGAGTACTAGAATAGAGTTTTATGCGGGAGAGAAATTTTAAGCTTAAAAGATATAACTGGAAGTTTTCTAAAAGCGCTTAACTATCTCGTGGACCTTATTTTTTGGACAATAACTTTTATTGTTGCTTAAATCCTAGGATCACTAAATGTAAATGGACTTCTAGGAGTAATAGAGGATACATTTAAGTCAAAAAGAAATAACTGATTAGAAGGGTTAAATGATGTTTTTGTCATTACTTGTAATTCAAGTTAGCTATTGTATGAAAGTAGCACAATAAGGCATTAGGAGTGTGCTAATAGCAGGTCATAGTTTCAAACCTCCATCGTACTGTTGTATCAAAAAGTTAGTTTTTTTCTATTCAATTCCAGATTCAGATTGGATGTTGAAATTAAAAAGTCATTTGTGGGCTGCACCTTTTTTAGAACCTGTGAGCAGTGTAAGGATGCAATGGTGTACTTAAAATTCTTATTATTCTCACAGGTTAATGGATTGACGGCTTTGATGGATGGTGAACATATAGGACCTTTTAACCTGGGTAACCCAGGGGAGTTTACCATGTTAGAGCTTGCTAAGGTATCTATTTCCTTTCCAAGTCCTATTGCTTCAGTGTCTTGCTTAATATGCTTATTCATTAATCGATGGCCGTTACGTATTGCATATTAAGTGTGCACTTCTGCAATAGAGGCAAATTTCCTTATAGATTTTGGTGTTTAGTGAGAATGGACTATCAAAATTATTATTTTATGAGCATTTTTCTCTTTTCATAAATATGCAGATTGTAAAAGAAACAATTGATTCAAGTGCTACAATAGCATACAAACCAAATACTGCTGATGACCCACACATGAGGAAGCCAGATATTAGTAAAGCAAAGGAACTACTGAACTGGGAGCCAAAAATCCCACTCAGAGAAGGGTTGCCTCTTATGGTTAATGATTTCCGGAATCGGATTTTGAATGAGGATGAAGGAAAAGGGTTGAAATAAGAAATTGTTTATGGAGGTTTCTCCTCTTCACACACACTCATCATCAGAAAGCTCCGGTAATAGGTCATTTTTGTCAGAAGATATGTCTAGTGTCTATTAACATTTATGCTTTGTTAGCATACAATTGACGTATTTGTCAAATTTTGACAATTCTTTTCAGCTGTTTTCTTCTGTATTTTATTTTTATGTTAAACTTGTAGTACTCTTTCATTTTGGTATCAAGGAGGGAATGGAAAATGTTGCTGTTTCATTGCATATTACTGTTGCTGATTCATTGCATATTACTGTTGCTGATGTGTTATTCGATTTATATGTCATGTAGTTGATGTGGATTAGAATGCAAGTCATTCTAGTCATTTGATAAAAAAAACATAATGCCATTCATTATCTGTTATTGAAGCTGCTATAACAAGGGATTTACTGTTTTTTTCATTACTACTTTTAGTGAATCTAATGATTATTTTTTTTGTCCATTCATGTTTCCATGCAAGTTGCTCATTTTCAAAACTAACTGATGCTAGCTATCATTTCATTGAAGATTTATCTGTTTTTTATTTCGTTCCTTAGCAATTAAAACTGTTTTTCAGCCCATTATTGTCCATATAATGGATTTGATCTAAAATTTGGTGAATTCAACACTTCAAAGTTAAAATGTATATAATTTTGAACAATACATTCAACAACCATCAAAGCTTGATTACATTAGATGGGTGAGTTTACGACTAAAGTATTAATTTCTAATTTTTTCCTAATCATATTGCCCATGATTTTTCTTAGTCTTTCTATTCATTTCGTTCCTTAGCAATTAAAACTGTTTTTCGGCCCATTATTGTCCATATAATGATTTGATCTAAAATTTGGTGAATTCAACACTTAAAAGTTAAAATGTATATAATTTTGAACAATACATTCAACAAGATTACATTAGATGAGTGAGTTTAGGACTAAAGTATTAATTTCTAATTTTTTCCTAATCATGTTGCCCATGATTTTTCTTAGTCTTTCTATTCCTTTAGTAATTAGATTAATCTTTATATGATCTAATTTAGTTATTGAGCTTCAAATAGTCTCATTTAAACATGTTCAATCACCTAAGAGGTGTGATTCTACCATTTTCTCTACTATAGAAGCTACTACAACTTTCTCACTAATAAATTCATTTCTAATCATTTGTTGTTTATTGTCTAATATTCAGTTCATGTATCATTATAAGTCTTATAGATGTATGCTAAAGTTGAACAATATAATGTAAACTAAAAATGCCTTACACATGCCACAATTGTTTAGAAGATGAATCACTACATCGATTACTATGGAATGTAACATAGCTACTATACATAAATTATTATTTTTACATTACTTGGTGGAAGTGATTGACTTCAGACATGGAGAATGAAATTTTTTAGGGTATATGATCCTTATTAAGGTGGGTTAAGCTTCTTGTTTATATCATCAAGTACTTAAAGTTTTTTCTGCTAAGGATGAATGTACTAATGTATGGATTTATACTTGATGGGAAGATTATTGGAATTAAGTGTCACTTTGTTGAAGTATTAAGTTTAGGTAGTTTGAAGCCTTTATTTATTAATGAACTTAGACCAAATTCCTTAAGTTTTGCATCCATATATGATAGATTGATTCTTCATTACTGTTTGGCCATTTTTATATATCTTCTCGAATTTGCACTTCCTCAATGTCCAAAAATCAAAGACAAGCCTAAATATGTATGGATAACATGGCTAACTTGGGATAGGATGGTGCTTTTTTCCCCCCAATTTGCTACTCGTAATTTTGTGCTCCTTGATTGGGATGTTACTTTTCCGCACATGTCTGCATTTACGGGGCTGTTCCCCATTGATTGTTAAAATAGTTTAATTTTATAATCATAAACACCATTAAAAATTATTAGAGAATTATAATTCAAGTAGGCTATTATTAGTTTTGGTAGTTATAGTTTGTTATGCTATAAATAATAAGTGTGCCTTGTGTTTAAAAGTTAGTTAATAACAACAACTTGATGCATTGTTAGTTCTTCCTCTCCATCACAATACTTTTCTCATCTTCCATTCTTTTCTTCTCTGTTCACGAGTGTGAGTGAGGTATGAGTTCTTTCTTTCTCCAACATATTGGTATCAAGAGCTAGAGCAAGATCACATAATTCCTCTTCTTCTTCAACATAATGAGTTATCAAAGCAATTCTTTACCGACAAACCTACCTGTTATTGACAGCAAAAACTAGAATAGATGGAACATTCAAATGAAAGCCATCTTGGGTTTTCAAGAAATTGAGGAGATTGTGGAAGAATGATATTTAGAAATTGATGAGGCTGCAACAGACTTACAAAGCTTGCATACAAAGAGAACAAAAAGAAGGATTGCAAAGCAATGTGCCTCATTCATAGTGTGTAGATGAATCACATTTTGAGAAAATTGCAACAGGCAAATCCTCACATGAATCACTTATTAAAGAAATAGATACTAGGGAATGATGTTTTATTGTTATTTAAATTATTCAACCAATTTTATGGCTTAAATTATCAATTTTGTGTGAATCTTAGTGTTATATATGTTACTAAATTGATATTATGTTAGTATTATATATAGGGATGGCAAAAAACTCCACTTGTGGATACTTGCAACGAGTACCCACAAAAATAGCTTATGAGTGAGAATGAGTTTTATGATATCCGCCCTGTAAGTACCCGTGAATTTATATATTTAGTTTTTTATTATATTTTTATTATTATTATTTTAAGATTATATATCTTATTTTATTATTATTTCATAATAAATTACACTTATTTGACTATGACGACAAATTTATCAAATATATATCATATTATTCATATAATAATTATTTAATATATTAATTATTATAAATTATAATTAAAATAAAAAATTTGTTGGGTACCCACAAATATTCGTTACCTGCACGGGTATCTGCAAATATTGTAGGTTTTGGAACGGGAAAGCTCTACTCGCGTCCGCCCGCACCCGTTGCCATCCCTAATTATATATGTTATTACTGACTAAATGTTATGGTATTGAGTTTGAAACTAACATATTCCATATATTGTTATATATGATACTAATTGTGAAATGTAAGATTATATATGTTACTGTCATATATTTTATTAATTGATATATAGTTTAAAATCTGTGCACTGACAGTGTAAAGTTTTTTACACTGTCAACACATCATCCACCATTGATTTGTATTACTTTTGTTTGAGAGTCAATTGTGGTTAATAAATCAATGGTGGATGATTGACCGACAATGTAAAAAACACTTACATTGTCAGTATATACATATTAAATTCATTGCTATATATATTACTAATGATGAATTATATTGTTATATAAGTTACTAAAATATATATATATATATATATATATATATATATATATGAATGGTATTATTATATATGTGATAATTTGTTTTTTTTCCTCTGTAAATTACATAACTGTTATAACAAACAATTAAGAGTTTCAATTTTTTACTCATTTATATATGATTCATAATTTTTTATAATAATATTAGTAATAATTTCCCTTTTATGCACAAAAAATATATTTTTACAAATTTTGAACTTTAAACTGATAGAAGATTTTTTATACAAAAACAATAAGAAAAACTATCAACCGACCTGAACTGAATCATTCAAGTGCGGTTCGGTTCTCTTCCTATAGTTAAATTTACAGTTAATCGAGCAGAATCGAACCATGTGTTTATGTTTGGTTCGATCACTGAAATGTACTAAAACCTGAACCGAACTGAACTTTTATACTCCTAATTGTTATAACTTTTTCATTTTTGTTAAATTTTGATCCTTTTTCCATTGGATAATTCTTATTTTCAGTGTTTTAGACTTTTAGATTCCATTTTTATTGGATTTTGCTCAACACAATTGATGATTGACTGAAATATTTTGTTATTGATAAATCTGCTATTTTCCATCAATAAATATATATGCATTTATAATAATTATTTTTGAATTTTGTAATATCATCATTATATAAGTCCAAAAGTTGAAAACAATATTAATACTTTTTATCATAGTTGTTGCTAGATATGTTCACCCATTAATGTACTACAATATAATTACAATAAAAAATAAATATAATTTCAATTTAATTTGATAAGGTTGATTTCAATTGCCAATCCAAATCAATTTTAACACAATCTTAAAGAGTATAGATTTAGTATGGCATGACCCTTTTCTAAATTGTCTCGATAAAGGAGCCAATGTCTATCTTTGCTAGATTTTTATAAAAAAAGAAAAATGATAGAACACTTTTATCCTTGAATGCAAAGGTAGAAACAACAACTTACATTCTAGAGATATTCTTTTTTAGAATGACTTAGGCTTTAAGTATTGTATTCTTTGGGAGAGGAGAATATTAGGGATTAGAATAATGAAGATAGAGTACAAACCTTAAGGGTCATCATATATTTCATAGAACTCAGCTATTACAATACAAAAATCACCCCTTAGAGAATCCCAATAGTCTTTAAGAAGTTAAAGTTTTTTTGAGGTTTAAGACAATTGCCTGAAATCTATTCCATTCAAAGGAGGTCTATTGTAGCTTTGTTCATGAAAAGCAGGCTAAAAAAACTCTTGATCTCCTTACCAAGATTTTGATCCTCATCATAGGAGATTCCATCAATCTTAAGAGATGATTTGGTAGTCCCTTCTTCCAAATTTCAAACAAGCATGGAAGAAACATCTATTAGCATATTCTTCCTTTAGCAATTTAGTTTCTCCCCTTAGCAATTAGCACATTCTCCTGAAATCTGCATTCAAAACTTCAATTACGTTAACTTCAAACTCCTCAGGGCCCTAACTTCCCCCCAATATCATGAACATCAACCAAGTCTTACATTCCACTATACAATTCTTCACTAATATTTCCTAAATTTTATGCGTTTTTCTAGGCCTCTTTTCTCTGGAAATTGGAGTCTACTCCCTAGGTAGGTCAATATCATGAACCTCAGAAAGATTAACTACAATAAGTATGTCTCAATAGTTAAAGTCATCCCTCCTCCACTATTTAAACTCCTTCTAAGCTCTTTCAAATTTTCTTTAAGACGGAAAGCCCCCACCCAATGAGCTCCACATCTTTCAAAATTCTTGCCGACACAAGCTACTTTTTCAACTAGTGATGACAATGAAATTCAAACCTGTGGGTATCCGTCTGAACCTAATCCGAAACTCGTTGTGACTAGGTTTGGGTTTGGTATAGGCAATATCCTACCCCGAACTCGCCCTAAACCCGATTATATATATATATATATATATATATCATTTTGGAAACAATTATATGAGTGGAAACAATGTGCACCACAAAAAACTTATCATTAATGATAGAAATCCATTCAACAAAATTTGCCACAATATAGTAGTAATGCTAAATACATAGCCTTTGTTTTTATATCAATGTGTTAATTCCAATAATTTTGATGAGCTCATAGGTTGATATGCTTTTTTTGTGTGGAGCTTCAGATGCTGTATGGACAATAAGGACCTTGGTGGCTGCATAGTTCATAATTCACGTGTAGCTTAAAGTTACAATGAAAGAATTTCTATTTTTATCTTTTAGTTATTGTCCGTGACTACTGTTTACATGAGCTTGAAGATCTTTGTCAAACTAATACTAGTACCTATTTGAATTGCAAATTAAATTGCCACATAATGCAGCAACCACATGTTGTTTTACTTCACTTGCAAACCAGATGAAGAAGAAATAAAGCATGAGGAAGAGGAAGAGGAAGAAGAAGAACAAAGCATAGAAGAATGAAAACTGTTTGTAAAGAAGAAGAATGCAGAAAAAGATATGTTGAGAGGTGAGTATTAGAGTCTAGTTTTATTGCCTTAAACGTTGAATCAATTACAAAGCAAACCTTCCTTTTATAGCATCAACCAAGTAACTACTTACTATAAACAGAAAGTACACACTAACTAGATTAACTAACTAAACTGAATTACAAAGTATTAACAACACTCCTCCTTAATTCAGTCAACACTCAATCTTACAATGCTTATCTTCAACCTTAACTTTTCAAACCTCTCCTTCTTCAATGGCTTGGTGAAGATATCTGCGAGTTGTTTTTCACTTCTAGAGAACACCATCTTCAACTTTCCCTTGCTCATTTGATCTCTTAGTGTCGCGCCTCGATTTTCGGCTACGCGACCTCTCGAGTCGCCACTACATTTTTTACTGTCAAAAATGTAGAAAAATCTTTTTTAGCCCAGTTACCTTGGGCTTTCGGATTTTTGATATCCAGGTTCGGAAGTCGGTTACAGGGTAGGGAAGGTATTAGCACCCCACCCGCCCGCCTTAAGCGGTACCCTATACTAAACTACATGGATTACTATATTTTTATTTGTTATTATTACTATTAAATAAAGGAACACCATTTTATTAATCAAATTAATTAGTTAATGATTAATTACTAGAAATGAAAAAATTATATTTTTTTAGTTGTGCCTGACAAGATTGACTTTGGTCCCACGTATCCCTATTAAGGGAATCAAGGCTTACGTAGTTCTTTAAGTAGAAAAAGGATTGCTGGTTGGATTAATTTTAATAAAAGTATAAGTTAAATCTCGACTAACGATCCTATAATACAAGTAAAGTACAGCCCATACGTCCGATACCGCACTTTGTACTAAGGGTTAGTTAAGATCTTAACATGTTTATGAACAAAAGATTTTTGATTCGTTGGTGAATTAGTCATGGTGATCATTAAGTTGATGAAGTGCAACCTATATGTCCGACACCGTATCATATCTTAAAATTAGAGTGATTGTCATCTTATGATTTTATCTTAAAAAATTGTAATGGGTATTTTAAGGACGTTGATTAAAATTGAAAGATTCAAAGGTATAAAATATTAATAAAAATGTGATTTATTCCCAACCTTTAAAAACTTACGCATTGTATATTTGTATTTAGCTTCATCTTATATGTCATATATTAAAATTTGGATACTCATTAACATGAATAGAACAAAGAAAACAAATATTAAGTGACATAACATCAAAATAACACGTTCTATTATTAATACCTATACTAGAAATGTGATAATGAAATTAATTAAATGATACAGCTAGGAATACAATTTTTACCATGTAATAGAATAGAGTGACTTTATTATATAGTTACTTATTATTCTTAGCCTTTGAAGCGCAAAATTAAAGGTTTATTGTAAAAATGGTGAAAGAGAACAATAGTGAAATTACAATGATATGTCCGGTTAAATTTTTTTTATATTCGCGCATTATGTTCATGAAGTTTTAATTGCCTACACATAATTAATTTTTTTATCATTATGATAATTACAATTTTCATGATATGATAATTTAGCATATATAACGTGACGATATTATTGCAAATAAGGAACAACTAAAAATGCAAACATGATAAGCAATGAATAAAATCCAGCAAAAAAAAAAAAAAACAGAAACACGCGTGGCAGGAAGAGATTGGAGGGAGTTTTTTTTTATTTTTTAGCACCTGGACACGTGTCAGCGCCTGGTTGGAGGAGAGAGAGGGTGTATTGGTTGCATCGTGTGCCTACCCGTGCTGGATCCAGACGTCTGGATGCGTCTAGACACGTGGCGTTAGAAGACTGGATGGAAGGGTGGGCTCACGACTTGAGCATTGAGCATGCGTGCATGGGATCCGTGTTCTCCTAGGGTAGGATCTGGTGTGCCGCTGCGTAGTGAGACCGGGACGCGTTTCGTCCCGTGATTGGCCAATCTGGAGCGTGAAGGTGACAAGTCCACGCGGCGCCCCGTGAAACGTTGGATGAGCGAGGGTGTAGGGTTGCGTGATGTGCGTGCCTACACTGGATCCCGTCTTCTTCTGGGAGAATGATATTGTGCAGCGAGGTGCACCAAAGTGTGCAACGTTTCGTGCACGGATTGGCTGACCTTCTTGGTCAACCCAAATGCAAAAAAAGTACGCAGATCCGACGGCTATGGATCGAGGATGCACGGATAGACAATGAATCCACCCACACATGATTGATTCTCGCAGAAATTTTTATGTTTTTTCTTTTTTTTCGCAGGACACATTTGGCAGGGTTTTGGGAGCTTTTTTTTTTTGGTATATTTTGGCAATGTTTTTCAATGAATATCCCCTCTCCCTAAACCACTATTTATAGAAAAAAAATAGCCCAACCGAAATCCCTAAAGATTTACCTACCTCTTTAATTTTTTAATAAATCAAATATTCCCCTTTTTTAAAATCCAATCAAACTGATTTGATTTCCATTAACCATGAGATTTGAAAATTTGATTCCAAATCTGGAATTTGAATTTTCAAATATGAAATTTTCACATAGTTGTAGCAATCAGTTTCCATTGTCAACCAGAAGTACCATGCTCTCATGATCTTCTTGGCCATAGCATGCCCATTCGCATCGGTCCCGAAAGTTCCCTCATGTACCTCTTCCACCATCCTCTGAGCTTCCTTGGCTTCCAGGCATTGGAGAAGTACCATATCGTGATTTCTTTTGTAAACAACATCCCCACTCAAAAAGAAGTTTTTGGCTAGTCGTCTGAGTGTTCTTTTGTCGGTCTTTGAGGCATTTGGAGGATAGACCTGTCTTGTTAGGTACTGGTACCATGGCCTGCCATCGGGTTCTTCTTCAATTGCATGACAATAAGCTTGTTCGGTGTTGTCTTTTATTTGGAACAGGAGCAAACTGTCCCCTCCCACATGAAACATTGAGGATAAGGTTGCTAGTGCATCTGCCAGCCTATTGTCTTCCCTGGGGATGTGATAAAAACTCACTTGATCAAACTGTTCATTTAGCTTCTGGATGTAATTTCTGTAGGGCACCAATTTGCTGTCACGAGTTTCCCATTCCCCTTTTACCTGGTGGATTACTAGGGCAGAATCTCCAAATACTTCTAGGATCTTTGCTTTTGCATCAGTGGCAGCCTTCAGTCCCAAAGCGCACGCCTCATATTCTGCTATGTTATTTGTACAGTCAAAGCATAGTCTGGCAGTAAAGGGAAGGAACTTCACTTTCCTTCTGGAGATACCAACACAGCACCTACTCCATGCCCGAATGCGTTAGAGGCCCCATCAAAGACTAGGGTCCATTTTTATTCTTCTCTTGATTCATCGGATAAGGCCATGATGTTCTCATCTGGAAACTCATACTTCATCTGCCCCAGTTTGTCTATAGGTTGATCGGCCAAGTAGTCAGCAATAACACTTCCTTTCACAGCCTTTTGCGTCACATACATGATATTATATTCAGATGATAACAACACCTTTTTAGCAATCCTTCCGGTCAATATGGGTTTCTCGAAGATGTACTTGACGGGATCCATTCTTGACACTAACCAAGTAGTGTGACTCAGCATATATTGTCTCAAACGGCGAGAGGCCCAGACTAGAGCGCAACATGTACGTTCTAACAATGAGTATTTTATTTCGCAAGCTGTGAATTTCTTGCTCAAATAATAGATTGTTTGCTCCTTTCTTCCACAATCACCACGCTGCCCTAAGACGCATCCCATAGATTCATCAAGTACAGTGAGATATAGAATCAAGGGCCGCCCTGGAATTGGAGGCATCAACACTGGAGGCTCGGTCAAGTACTGTTTTATCTTTTCAAACGCTGATTGACAATCATCATTCCATCTTACTGCCTGATTCTTCCTCAAGAGTTTGAATATTGGTTCACAGGTGGATGTCAGTTGCGAGATGAACCGAGAAATGCAATTTAGCCTCCCTAAGAATCCTCTGACCTCTTTCTCTGTTCGAGGGGTTGGCATTTTGATGATGGCCTTCACCTTATCAGGATCTACCTCAATACCCTTCTAGCTGACGATGAAACCCAATACCCGGCCGGATTTCACTCTGAAACTGCACTTGGTTGGATTCAACTTGAGGTGATACTTTCGCAGTGTCTCAAATAAATGTCTCAAGTTGTCTACATGTTCTCCCTCTGTCTTGGATTTGCAGATGATGTCATCGATATAGATTTCTATCTCCTTATGCATCATGTCGTGGAAGAGTGTTACCATGGCTCTCTGATATGTAGCCAAAGCATTCTTCAATCGAATGGCATAACTTGGTAGCAGAAGGTACCCCATGGAGTGATAAATGTAGTTTTGCTCACATCCTCTGGTGCCATTTTGATCTGATGATACCCCGAATACCCATCCATAAATGAG
Organism: Lupinus angustifolius; assembly: GCF_001865875.1. Classification (NCBI taxonomy): domain Eukaryota; kingdom Viridiplantae; phylum Streptophyta; class Magnoliopsida; order Fabales; family Fabaceae; genus Lupinus; species Lupinus angustifolius. The sequence continues at coordinate 3,923,257 of NC_032011.1, read as the reverse complement.
AAAAGAGAATGGTCTGCAGTGCTATCAACCAAGACATCTATATGCGGCACCGAAAAGTCATCCTTTGAGCTAGCCTTGTTGAGGTCTCTGTAGTCAACACATATTCTAAGCTTTCCTCCCTTCTTCGGCACAGCTACTACATTGGCGACTCAATCTGGGTATTCAGCAACTTTAACAAACCCAGCTGTCAACCATTTCTCTACTTCCTCCTTGACCCGTAAGGAGATCTCTGGTTTGATTCTTCGTAGCTTCTGCTTTACTGGCCTGGAGTTGGGTATTAGTGGTAATTTATGCTCTACTATACCTCGGTCTAGTCCCGACATCTCTTCATATGACCAAGCAAAGACGTCCTTGAATTCGTGTAAGCGTTTGACTAGCCTTTCTCGTTCCTTAACGTCCATCGTGGTGCCTACTTCCACTTCCTTCTTATCTTCTTCAGAACCCAGGTTGACGAGTTCGACAGGCTCTTGGTGTGGTTGAAACCTCTGGCTTCTTGCTCTACCAGTCTGAGTAGTTCTGGGGGAGCCTCCCATTCATCATCACTGTCATCTTCCACTTGGTTGATGGGTTGGTCAGATCTGGTGGAGGGCTCACCAACATGGCCCTCACATTCAGAGTCGCTATTGGATCTGCAATACGGGGATGACCGAGTCAGGTCCCCATAAATTTGGTTTTAACTTTACTGACCTTTTTTGTTTTTAATGATTTTCTTTCAGCAGGCAATGAATAAAAAATGCAAAAGAAACGCATTGATATGATAAAAAAGATTGATATTTATTAATTTTGAAAGTACTGAAACAAATGAGCCCTTATTGAAAAATATAAAAATGTCTAATAGCCTTGGGCATAGTTAGAAGACTACATTTATTTATTATTTTGGTTCTAGTGAAACTGATGCATGCGCTTCTTCCCTCCAATTCTTCAAGCGAGTACAGGGGGGACACATGTACACGAACCTAGACTCTTCCTCCACGCATTCTTCTTCTATGATGGCCACCATTCCTGAAATCCTGGTACTGCTGCTAACAAAGCTCTGACTGATGTGCGGTATTGGAAGTTTTGCCACAACCTCATTTCTGACATGCCCTAGCCGAGCCACACGACCACTTTTCCTTGCTCCTATAGTTTGGAGTTTGTCTTCATGGGTAAGTCTATACCCCAAGCCATATCGACCTTTATTAGCTTTGGGTATTAGGATTTCCTTGCAGCCTTGTCCATACCTTCCCAATCCTCTGCCAGGTCGATATCCGTCACGGATCATCATGTTTGCCGCCACGAGAGAAGCATCTAATGGATAAAGATTCAGCTTTGGTGCACCTTCTATCATAAATGTGGTGTCTGCAATCTCGAGGCGTTGGAATGATGTCTCTAATGCCTCCTCAGTCACTTCGTCGTAGCGGGTGTCAAATGGTTGAGATACCATCACATCTTCTTCCCCCGAAACTGTTATCAACCTCCCATCGACTACAAACTTTACTTTTTGATGCAGGGTAGATGGTATTGCTCCTGAAGAGTGAATCCATGGACGTCCCAACAAGCAGCTATATGTGGGATTGATATCCATTACATGAAACAAAATGTTAAATGTGCATGGTCCTATCTTGATCGGTAACTCCATCTCCCATATCACATCTCTATGGGACCCATCAAAACCTTTAACAATCATTGAGCTGACCCTCAAGCAAGAGGCATCTACTGGCAATCTGGAGAAAGTCTGCTTCGTCATTACATTCAGAGACGACCCATTGTCTAGGAGGACTATACCAATCACACAGTCATTACACATTACTGAGATATGCAGGGGGCGAACATGTCCGGTGCCCTCAGGAGGTATCTCTTGGTCACAAAAGGATATTTAATTGTCCGCTACAATGTTTTTGACTATCCCCCCAAATCTGTCAGTTGTAATGTCGTGGTTGACGTGATCCTGGTTCAATACTTTTAGCAGCATATTCCTGTGAGCCTTAGAGCTCATTAATAAGGGCAACAAAGATATTCTTGCTGGAATCTTATTAAGCTGGTCCACTACCTTGTATTCACTTTGCTTGATGAACCTCAGAAACTCACAAGCCTCTTCATTTGACACTCCTTCGGGTAAGGCTACCTCAACTTCCTCTTCTGTAGGTTCTGGCACTTTTTCTTTGTTTTTATCTTTGGGGCCCCCAGATGGACCCCTTTCTATCTCCGGTGGAACATAGATACGTCCCGACCTTGTGATTCTGCTACTTCCTGCAATGTTGGTAACTATAGAAGGATTCCCCATTGGTTCCTCTTTGTAGATCCAAGGCACTGCCTTATCTGACTCATAAGGGAATGGGCCTTGCTCCCCTATTATTACGGGTTCCATTTGTCGAATGAATGGTTCCCATTGATACTGATTGAAGTATGTTTGAACGCCCCCAGGTGGATTTATCACGGGTTCATACGTGCGTATAAATACAGGTACCTCATTTTGGTGTTTCTCTAAGACATTAATTCCATAACACTATGATCTTCCGCCTATGGCAATTAGTTTCAAGTCCATCATCTTCTGGAGAAGCAACCTGAACTCCTTGCAATCCTCCAAACTGTGGCCCACACGGCCATGCATCTCACAACTCTTTATGTCACTGTTATCTGACTCTTGGACAGCAACCTCTGCCAAACCTTGCCTACACATCTCTTGGAAGACGAAACTCATGGGCATCTTCACATCATCAACTTTTCCAACAATTACAACCTTGCTCTCCTCCTGAATAGCATTCACTCCCTGATTTCCATGGTTTGGTAGAGGATTTAGTCTCCCGGAAATCTATCCGCTTGGCGTTGATGAGGTCCTGAACTCTGTACTTGAAGGCCCTGCAGTCTTCTACCAGATGTCCTGTAGCTCCAGAATGGTAAGCGCAGTTGACGTTTTCATTGTGCCATGGCCCAGGGTTCTCGTATACTCTTCCAGGGACTGGTGTGATCATCCATTGCCCTAGTAGATATGCGAAAAGCTCTGTATAGGTTATCGGGATCTGGTCAAATACGGGTGCTCTCCTTTCTTGTTGGTTATAGTTATTGTTTCTAGGATAATGAGTGTACCCTTGTCTGGGCTGGTGCGTGTTATTGTTTGGATGAGGGGGGTTATGGGATGTTTGATTCTGTGTTTGGTTTTGGCTTTGATTGTGGTTTTGTGCAAACCGAGAGGGTGCATGATGATTGTTTTGATTATTGTTCCGGGACTGGAACTTCTTTGGCTCGGCATCGACGAAATGAGTCTCTGCCTCCTTTTTCTTCATGAAAGTGGGATTCTTGCTAGAGCTTGAACCTTCATCGGAAATCTTCCCGTTCTTGATACCTCCTTCTATCTTCTCCCCTACTTTGATGAGAGCATTGAAGTTGGTTGTCACGGTTCCTATGAGGCGTTCATAATATGGATTATGCAGAGTGTCGATAAAGATCAACAGTTGTTCATCTTCTTCTAATCGCGGAAGGACTTGGGATGCTAGTCCCCTCCAACGCTGAACATATTCTCTGAAATTCTCAGATGGTTTCTTACACATATTCTGTAGTTGAGTCCTATCTGGTGCAACATCCTCATTGTACTTGTACTGTCTGATGAAGGCATTGGATAGATCCAAGAAGGTCCTGATCTGAGTCTTCTCCAGGCGGATGTACCAATTCATAGCTACCCCCACTAAACTGTCTTGAAAGCAGTGGATCAACAACTTATCATTCCCGTGATATGCTGACATCTTTCTGGCGTACATGTGTAAAGGGCTTTTGGGACAAGTAGTCCCATTATACTTTTCGAACTCAGGTACTTTGAATTTGGGTGGGAGTACCACATCAGGCACCAAACACATCTCAAAAGCATTCTTCAGATCCACATAATGGGCTCCTTCAATAACCCTCAATCTCTCTTCTATTGAGCTCCACTTCTCTTCCTCTTTCTCCGCGTTTGGGGTGTTACTTCCTAGAGGAGTCTTTTGGTTCCCATCATGATTGTACCTTCCGTTTGCTTGATGGTTGGCATTCAGCTGTCTTGTGTTGGTGTCATGACTTTCATGAGGCTGACCAGTACCGTCCCCTAGACTGGGACTTCCAGATCCTGAATGAGGTTGTGGCCCAACAGTTGCATTCTTCTCTTTCTCGCTCTGGAGGGTCTTCAGGATGCGAAACATCTCTGCCATCTGCTCTTTCAAGCTAGCTAATTCAGTCCGGGAATCCTGACTGGAGTCTGAAGAGTCGGCCATCTGTCTAGCTCGGAGTCGGCTGTGGTAGGGGTGTTGCGGAGCAATGCTGACTGATAAAATGAAAATAGTTAAAAAATGTTTTGTTTGTTTTTTATGCAAAAATTTCCGTTAGTATAGCAAGTATGATGAATCCCTTATTTGAGAGTCGGGGAGCACAGTCCGTCGACCCTACTAAAGCAATTTTCAGAAGCGAAATTTCCACTCCGTGGTTGCATCTTGGACAAAATATAGTAATGTTGACCCCCTCATATTATTTGTTTTTTTGTTCTCTTTTTCTTTTCTTTTTATTGAGACAAGGTGTGAACATAAAAAGTGATTTTATTGATAAAAACGATAAAGGGGAATCACATCAATCTATTTCCTCCTTTTATTCCAAATGTTTATTCTAAAAACAAAACTAAAATTCTTCGGTCTTCTTCCTCCACCTCTTGAGCCTTCGAGCAATGGGGGTACAACTGTCAAAAAATGTCTTCATAGCAGGGAGTATTTCGGTTTCTGGATACATGTGAACCTCATGGTTTGCAGACTCAAAAGTTACCAGCCAATCGTCCGCGCAGTCCCCAATCCCATCAATGATGTCCATACATCTTCTTTCCCACAATTCTTTATCTTCCCTACATTCACCCAGAGCTTGCTCCCAATTGTGTGACCATGTCTCCCTTTCTCTCATCAACTGATCATAGGCCTGCCTAAGGTCTCTTATTTGGTCTATGAACTGGTTTCTTTCCCTATTCATATCCTCCAAAGACATACGGCATATTTGTGCTTGGTCATCCACCATGGCTCGGTACTGTTCTTCTCTTATGAGACCTTGACGAATAGAGTTCTCACATTCATCCACTTTCGCCCAGGCTTTAGCTGCACTAGCTTTGTGTTGATCCACTTTGGCTTTGAGTTCTTTTATAATTATACAACTCTCCTTACCTTCATTCCTTAAGTTAAAGATGGCGCGATCACGGGCCCTTAGTCGTGCCTCAAGATCTTTGATTTCTCTTCCTTGTGAGGAGCGCAAATCTACATAGTCATTCTTTAGGCTGGTCATCTCTTCCTTCAAACCTGATTTTGATTTGTTGAGCATTTCTATCTGGAAACCATCTTTCTCAACTATGTTCCTTGATTCCTCAAGTTGACCCTCAAGGATTTTAATCCTCCACTGAAGATTGATTTCATTCTGTGAAGGTCCCTCCTTTTCCTTGGGCATGATGATCTGGATATTGGTTTTATTTGCCATCCTATTTTTTCTCCATAGCTTATACTCTTCTGTATAGAAAGTCTGGTGCTCTCCTAATTCATTCTTTCCATAGAAGAGAATGTTGTATAGAGCTCTTCGTACTCCATTGAGAACCTCTTCGGAGGTATTTTTATCCTTATATAAGAAAACAAATCCGCTGAGTTGTTGAGGAGTCACTCGATTCATCCCCCATTTTAGCTGGCCAAGAACCAAAGCTGAAGTGAAGGTGATGCAACCCCTTGGACCCATTAGAACCAGATTCTGATACTCCCCACAAGCATACATGACTTCCTCATGTCGATCATACAAGCAACACTTGACACCGAAATTCCTAGGGTTGATTTCTCTGAAAAGCTTAGACCATTCAGGTAGTGTGACAGGTTTGACATTTGTATTATTGAACCTTTTGAGCGGATGACTGGACCCCAAAGGAAATTGATGATGTATGAATCGAGTTATCATCCAGACGTATAACAGCTGCACACAATACCTTATCTTCAATCTTCCATTATTGTTCTGGTGACCTTTGTAGAACTGTAGGAGAGTTTCGGCTAATACTGCTGGTACTGGATTGACTGATTAATCATGTCAGCGACGAAAGGGAATAAGACTAGGCCATAGATGGCTAGTGCAAAGGAAGATCCAAATGCCTTCCAATTTTTCTGCTCTTCCATTTTGAGGATGTGCTTCTTAAGGTACGTCCATTTCAAGCCTTCGAACTTCCCTTGCTTTATGATATTCTGGATCCCTGGGCGTGCCCCTATCATTTCTTTAATATACCCCTCGGTCAACTTGTGATCCCCTGTGAATAGGTAGACTTTCGACCGATCCAGCACTGAAATGCCCAACAACATTTCATATTCCTCCACCGTCGGGGATGCATCAAGCTCATGGAATTCAAACCCTCTTAATTCCGGGTTCCAATATTGGATCATGATCTCCATAGCTTTTAGTGCCTCGGGTTCAATGTGGACATTGAGTAGATCGATGAGCCGCCCGTATGTTTTGGTGAAACGTTCTTGCTCTTCTGTAGGAATTCGTTGACTGCATTCTATAAGGATATTTACATCATTTGTTTGTACCTCCCCTTTTGTCCCTTGTTTGGGTGCCTCAACATTGCTATATTTTGGATCTATGGGACTCGTACCTTGCTATATAACGAAAAATTTTATCAAATGAAAAGAAAAGTTAATCTTAAAATGTGCGTGAATGTATGATAGTGCATGTATAACAAATAATTTTCCTGCCAATATAATAATGCATGTAAAATAAATTTTTTATAATAGTATGATAATGCATGTGCATGTAAATAATTTTCATATTAGCATGATAATGCATGGGAAACGAATAATCTTCTTAATAGTTTGATAGTGTATGTTAAAATGATTTTCATAATAGAAAAATATTTTTCATAATAGTGTGATAATGTGTGTGAAACAAATAATTTCATAATATGCATTTATTGTCCTATATAGGGTACACTTATTGGGTTGTGCGGATTGTCTGCGATCATAACCATTGGGTAGGATTTAAGGCCTTTATGTGACACACCTTATGGGGTATCCTAAAGGTGCCCAAATTGCTTCTCTTTCCAATAGAGAAACCCAAATATTCTAGGGATTACAAGTGGGACGGACCACACCGATAAGGCCCATTATATTTGGTGACAATCTGAGTGGTTCATCGTCCCAATATAAGTGGGACCCGGAGTCCACACCGGCAGCGCGGATGTTCCTTTTTAATCTAATGTTTGGGCATAGAGCACATACTTAGATACTAGTATGACGGTGCACCACATAAGCAATAATAACAATAACAACAACAAAAGAAAATATATGAGCAACAATACAATAATACAACCATGCATTTAATATTTATGGGCCGGACTCTCTCAAAAAAGTCCCCAGCAGAGTCGCCAGATGTCGCGCCCATATTTTCGGCTACGCGACCTCTCGAGTCGCCACTACGCTTTTGAATTTTTGATATCCAGGTTCGGAAGTCGGTTACAGGGTAGGGAATGTATTAGCACCCCACCCGTCCACCTTAAGAAGTACCCTATACTCAACTACATGGATTACTATATTTTTATTTGTTATTATTACTATTAAATAAAGGAACACCATTTTATTAATCAAATTAATTATTTAATGATTAATTACTAGAAATGAAAAAATTATTTTTTTTAGTTGTGTCTGACAAGATTGACTTTAGTCCCACGTATCCCTATTAAGGGAATCAAGGCTTACGTAGTTCTTTATGTGGAAAAAGGATTGTTGGTTGGATTAATTTTAATAAAAATATAGGTTAAATCTCGACTAACGATCCTATAATACAAGTAAAGTACACCCCATACGTCCGATACCGCACTTTGTACTAAGGGTTAGTTAAGATCTTAACATGTTTATGAACAAAAGATTTTTGATTCGTTGGTGAATTAGTCATGGTGATCATTAAGTTGATGAAGTGCAGCCCATATGTCCGACACTGCATCATATCTTAAAATTAGAGTGATTGTCATCTTATGATTTTATCATAAAAAATTGTAATGGGTATTTTATGGACGTTGATTAAAATTGAAAGATTCAAAGGTATAAAATATTAATAAAAATGTGATTTATTCCCAACCTTTAAAAACTTACGCATTGTATTTTTATAATTAGCTTCATCTTATATGTCATATATTAAAATTTGGATACTCATTAACATGAATAGAACAAAGAAAACAAATATTAAGTGACATAACATCAAAATAACACGTTCTATTATTAATACCTATACTAGAAATGTGATAATGAAATTAATTAAATGATACAGCCAGAAATACAATTTTTACCATGTAATAGAATATAGTGACTTTATTATATAGTTACTTATTATTCTTAGCCTTTGAAGCGCAAAATTAAAGGTTTATTGTAAAAATGGTGAAAGGGAACAATAGTGAAATTACAATGATATGTCCGGTTAATTTTTTTATATTCGCGCATTATGTTCATGAAGTTTTAATTGCCTACACATAATTAATTTTTTAATCATTATGATAATTACAATTTTCATGATATGATAATTTAGCATATATAACGTGACAATATTAATGCAAATAAGGAATAGCTAAAAATGCAAACCTGATAAGCAATGAATAAAATCCAACAAAAAAAAAACAGAAACACGCGTGGCATGAAGAGATTGGAGGGAGTTTTTTTTATTTTTTTAGCACCTAGACATGTGTCAGCGCCTGGTTGGAGGAGAGAGAGGGTGCACTGGTTGCACCGTGCGCCTACCCGTGCTGGATCCAGACATCTGGATGCGTCCAGACACGTGGCGTTAGAAGACTGGATGGAAGGGTGGGCTCATGGCTTTAGCAGTGAGCACGCGTGCATGAGATCCGTGTTCTCCTAGGTTAGGATCTGGTGTGCCGCTGCGTAGTGAGACCGGGACGCGTTTCGTCCCGTGATTGGCCAATCTGGAGCGTGAAGGTGACAAGTCCACGCGGCGCCCCGTGAAACGTTGGATGAGCGAGGGTGTAGGGTTGCGTGATGTGCGTGCCTACACTGAATCCAGTCTTCTTCTAGGAGAATGATACTGTGCGACGAGGTGCACCAAAGTGTGCAACGTTTCGTGCACGGATTGGCTGGCCTTCTTGGTCAACCCAGATGCAAAAAAAGTACGTAGATCCGACGGCTATAGATCGAGGATGCACGGATAGACAATGAATCCACACACACAGGATTGATACTCGCAGAAATTTTTATGTTTTTCTCTTTTTTTTCGCAGGACACGTTTGGCAGGGTTTTGGGAGCTTTTTTGTGTGGATATTTTGGCAATGTTTTTCAATGAATATCCCCTCTCCCTAAACCACTATTTATAGAAAAAATAGTCCAACCGAAATCTCTAAAGATTTGCCTACCTCTTTAATTTTTTAATGAATCAAATATTCCTTTTTTATTAAAATCCAATCAATCTGATTTGATTTCCATTAACCATGATTTTTGAAAATTTGATTCCAAATCTGGAATTTGAATTTTCGAATCTGAAATTTGAATTCAAATTTGAAATTGAAATCGTTTATTTTTTATTTTTTTATTTTTTGTTTTTCCGAAAATCAATAAATATTTAAGAGAAAATAATCATTTTTTTATTATTTTTTTTTTGAAATTCGAAAATGAATAATTTTTTTATCCAATTGTGATGTTAAGCGTGATATTTTATTTAAATGCTTAAAAATTCGAAAATTATTTTTAAAATATCTTTCACCATCTTCTATTTATGGAAAGCTATTTCGAAAAAAATTAATAAGAAGAAAACATTTTTCTCCTACCTTTTTTATCCTTTTTGTTTTGGAAGATGACATGTGGAGCTATGGTGGCCCCAAAAAAAATTGTTTTTAGTGCTTTAGACTTTATTTGGATTTTCTTGAAATGGAACACTTATTTTTGGAAATGAATTGGGCTTTTTCTGGGCCGGACAAAAATGAGTGTTCACACTTAGGAAGTGATATCTTATCTCAATGTGTTTGCTACGACTATGAGCCACTGGATTCTTGGCAAGATGTATGGCTGATTTATTGTCAACCATTAATACCGAGCCATTACCTTCTTCCTTTAGCTTCAGTTATACTAACATGTGTCTAACCAGAGGCTTTGACAAGCTGCCATACACGCTGCTATGTATTCTGCTTCACAAGAGGACTAGGCAACCACATCTTATTTCTTTGAACACCATGAGATTGGTGAATTGCCAAGCATAAACATATACCTTGTTGTGCTTTTTCTGTCAAGTTTATCTCCACACCAATCCGCATCACTAAAGCCAAGTATATCATAACTGAGATTGTTGAAGTGGTTTAGTAGTAGCAGGCCAAAATCTATGGTGCCTTTGATGTATCTAAGCAATCTTTTGACTGCTAGGAGATGACCTCTTGTTGGTGCCTCCATAAATCTGCTAATCAGGCCTACAACATACACAATGTCAGGTCTTGTGTTGCAAATGTACCTTAGGCACCTAACCATTTGCCTGTACATGGTTTTGTCAACAGCTAAGTCATCTTGGAGCACTAGATTTCCTGCTTCAACCTGTGTTGAAACAGAGTTGCAGTGTGACATGTTGAATCTCCTCAAAACATCAGCAATGTACTTCTTCTGATGTATGACAATTCCTCCCTTGATTCCTAGATCACTCATATTAAACTCACTCTTCATAGCTTGCTTGAATGAATTGATATCACTCACATCACTTCCTGTTACTAGGAGATCATCTACACATATGGGCACATAATTATCATTTGATTTAGCTCTGCACCTCTTAAGTACACACCATACTCAGCTGTGCATTTGGAGAAGCCAGGCTTCAACAAGAAGCCATCAATCCTTTTCTTCCAGGCTCTTGGTGCTTGCTTAAGGCCATACAAAGCCTTATGCAATCTTTACACCAATCCTTCACTCCTTGCTATTTCAAACCCAGGGGGTTGAGCAACATACACCTCTTCTTCTAATGGCCCATTCAAGAATGCTGATTTTACATCCATTTGTTGAAAGCACCAACCTTTATAGCTTGCCAATGAGACCACCAATCTTATGGTTTCCATTCTTGCAACAGGGGCAAAGACTTCATCGTAGTCTAGGCCTTGTCTTTGAAGGAATCCCTTTGCCACAAGTCTAGCCTTGTATTTAGTCACTTCTCCCTTTGGATTTATTTTTACTTTATAAACCCACCTTACATCAATGGCCTTTTTTTCCTTTTGGTAACTGAGTGATCTCCCAAGTTCTATTTTTCTCAATGGACATGAGTTCTTCTTGCATAGCCTCAAGCCAATGACTCTACCTGAATGCTTCTTCTGAGTTTACTGGTTCCATTTCAGCCAACAGAGCCATGTACCAAAAGAGCCATGTGAACCAATTCTCCTTCAGTGGTAATTTCATAGTCACTTAGTCTTGATGGTGGTTGTCTAGCTCTTTGTGGTCTTGGTTGGTTTTGAATTTCTTCAACAACTGGTTGATTAGTATGCAATAGTTCCAAATATGTTAGGCCTTCATCAAACTGCACTATTGTGTGTCTTGCTGGGTCATTGCTTGTTTCATTCTAATTCCAGCTTTGTGTTTCATCAATTCTCACATCTCTACTCAACATTATCCTGTGACTTAGTGGATCATAAACCCTGTATGCACCTGTAGTGTGAAAGCCAAGAAATACAAGCTTCTTGCTTCTGTCATCAAGCTTCTTTCTTTGAGCTTCAGGTACATGAGTATAGCAGATTGAACCAAACACTCTGAAGTGGTCCACCCTTGGTTTTGAGCCTAACCAAGCCTCTTCAGGTGTGGTTTCCTTTAGCCTTTTTGTAGGACATATGTTCATGATGTACACTGCTGTAGAGACAGCTTCACCCCAAAATCTTTTTGGCATAGACTTTGTTCTGAGCATACTTCTTGTTATGTTAAGAATGGTTCTGTTCTTCCTTTCCACAGTACCATTATGTTGTGGGGTATATGGAGCAATTACTTCATGAGTCAATCCTTCCTTGGCACATAAATCTTTCATCTCATTTGACAAGTACTCTCCTCCTCCATCAGTTCTCAGGGTAATCAGTTTTTGTCCACTCTGTCTTTCTACTTGAGCTTTAAAATTCACAAATATTGAGAATACCTCACTCTTCCTCTTGATCAGGTAAACCCAAGTCTTCCTTGTAAAGTCATTTGTGAAGGTCACGAAGTACCTGTTGTTTCCCAATGAGTGTTCTTCAAAGGGGCCACATACATCTGAGTAGATTAACTCAAGTGACTTTGTTGATCTAGTTGGTATGTGAGCCACAAAGCTGCTCCTACTTTGGTTGCTTGACAAAAATCATCACACAGTGTGCTTGGACTACTAATTGATGGTAATCCAGTGACAATTCCTTTCCTGCTCAGAAGCTCAAGCCTCTTGAAATTCAGGCTCTTGGTGCTTGCTTAAGGCCATACAGCCTTATGCAATCTGTACACCAATCCTGTCCACATAATGTTGGGGAAATTGAATTACAAGTTAAAATCCTAATTGAATTGCCACATGATGCTCATTGTCTTTTCTGGTTTTCCACCAGGTTCAAGGATGAGACTAGTTATTTCAACCCCGTTGAGTTTGGGTTCGAGTCCAGGTTCTAGATTTTGGGTTCGGGTTGGGTAAGTACAAACCCGACCCCAACCCGCTATATTCTTATTCCTATTTCCAACTTAAATTGACTAGATTTCACTTCGTAAACTATTTGGTTTGACTTGTCAGCTCGAATTAGTTTAGTTCATTAAAAGTTCTTGAATTTTTTAATTCATTAGAAGTTGACGAACTGTTTAGTTTAACTTATTAACTTGATTTGTCTAGTTTGTTACTCTAAATGATGATTATTTAATTAATATATATACTTCAAGATTTTTTACATGTATATGTGTGACCATCCAATTTTATTCAACCTAAAATAAAAAGGAAAATGATGAAGGACATGATTGAAATTTTAATGGTTTTATAAAATAAAATAGTTATTTTTACCCATTTGAGAGTATCATACTAACTACTGTGATTTTTATCCGATATGTGATATACTGGTAATTATTAGGATAAATAAGGATATTTGGATATTTTTTCATCAAAAGAAATTTCCGGATAACATAAAGTTATTTTGGTGATTTCCAAATAAAAAGTACCAAAATATAGTTCTTAAATAAAAGGTTAGTGTAATTTTTAAATAAATAAGTAAATTCAACCACATAATAATTATTAATGTTTTATATAAAAATAAATAAATTCAATGGGATAAAACATTTTCACTAATTATTTTTAAGATATAAATCTCACTAGTTAAACAATGTTTTTGAATAAAAGATAAAAATACTGAGTTGTTATCAATATTTTAAAAATGGGATAATAAACTTTTGTTATGTTAATTCAAAAATGACATATTTTATTTAGTAGGAAAATACTTATTTTTCAATAATGAATAGACCCATAACCTCTAGTTAAAAATATGGAGAAAAACAACAAGAATTGAAATACCAAAAAGTAAAAAAAAAAGTTTCGATTTCTATGTGGAGGAAGGTTGTCCATATAAATTTATTTTTCCTTCACCATTTGAATGATATGACACATTGTTTCTATTCCTAAAAATAGTTAAAACACACCCAACCAATCACACATTTTCTACATAGAACTACATAGTTTTGATTCCTTGTTGCTTAGGAAATACATAGGATCAATAAAGAATTTTGTGAAAAATATGTTTTTCTGTCATAAGGAATAAATAATAAAAATAAATAGTCAAACAAGTTTATGATATAAATAATTCATACCGATAATACCAAGATAAGGGTTTTGGTGATTTCCAAATTAAAAGGACCAAAACATAGTTCTTTAGTTAAGGTTAGTGTAATTTTTAAATAAATAACTAAATTCAACCACATGATAATAATTATTAATGTTTTATATAAAAATAAATAAATTCAATTGTATAAAACATTTTCACTAAGTATTTTTTAAGATATAAATCTCACTAATTAAAATTATTTTTGAATAAAAGATAAAAATATGGAGTTGTTATCAATATTTTAAAAATGGGACAGTTAACTTTTGTTAGGTTAATTCAAAAATGACATATTTCGTAGGAAAATACTTATTTTCCAACAATCAATATACTCATAACCTCTAGTTAAAAACATGGACAAAAACAACAAGAAATGAAATACCAAAAAGCAAAAAAAAAATGTTTCAATTTCTGTATGGAGGAAGGTTGTATAAATTTATTTTTCCCTTATCATTTGAATGATCCGACACGTTGTTTCTATTCCTAAAAATAATTAAAACACACCTAACAATCATACATTTTTTATGTAGAATTACATAGTTTTAATTCCCTGTTGCTTATGAAATACATATGAGCAATATAAAATTTTGTGTTATAAGGAATGAATAATTAAAATAAATAGTCAAACAAGTTAAGGGTATAAATAATTCATACAAGTAGTGATAGAACCGTTTTAACATAAGCAAATATGGTGCTAAATACATTCTTTGACTCATAATAGACTCATGAATCTAGATCTTTAATTTAAGGCTAACACATTCCAAATGTGGACATAAAGATGGTTTTATATGCTTTGGTTGCAAAAACATAATAGTGACTCCTCATCATTAGGAAGAGGGTATAATTCTCTCATTTCTCCCTCTCAAGTCACATACTCAATGATAAATGAAAACCATATCTTGACAACTAATGGCTCCACTAGGAATATTTTTAAGAGAGCCAGACCTAGAATCACTGCTTACTGAACTATTATAACATTCCCTTGTTTGAATCATGTTTAATTAATTTCAGCATTAAATTTTTGTATATAATAATTTAAATTTTATATATTTACTCATTTATTTTGCAACTTTTGGGGACAGTGTTATTTTAATCAACTTTGTATGTTTCTCAACCCACACAATATGATACACTCGCTTTTTGCATATACATATGTCTCACACCAAAGTATTAGAGATATTTTAGGATAAAAATGATACCCATTTTATCGGTCATGTATTCGTATTGTCTATACTATTTGTAGGATGGACCACACGAACTGTTACCAGTATTATGTTAGGAGCTTGAGTTAATCCTTTATTTCTAGTCCCATGATGTGTTCTTTCGAAGGAATGCAATTAAGGAACCTTGTAGAAGTCTACTATTAATATACCCTAGAACTCTCATGAGATTCTGACTTTTAGGTATTCGAAACCTTGTAGGGTGTATCACTTGTAAGACATGAAAATGATTCTATCTCTTTTCTTATAAACATAAATTGGGACAAGATCCCGTGAATACAGTGACTCAAGCATCACCCTAAGCCCTAATGGCACAAGATATCATTGCATATTCGTATCCCTATAGTTCTCAATGAATTTGAACTCAATCTGTTTTCATGGGCACTATACTTGGAATCAAATTTGGTATCATAAGAAATTGTACAAGACACATTTTGAGTCTTTGGCATCACAAAAGAGGAAAGATCAAATAACCAAAACAGACATTAAATTATCACGTAATGGTAGTGAATTTATCACTCCTGCATTTTCAAGCAAAGGATGAGAACTCATACATGTCCAACAGGAGCCTTTTAGTTTGTTAATGTTGCTTCAGTTTACTCAAGAATATGCAGTACGGAAAATTTAGAAGTATACGTAATAAGCCACAGGATAAACAAGTTCATATCCATCATTCTGAGTTAAGCCTAATGCAACCCTTCAAAAAAGAGTTAAGACTAGTTCAGTCATTATTAGAGAGTCAAACTAAAATGAGCATATTTGATTAAAATGCAATCCATTGCAGGCCTAAAGAAAATGACCTAAATATAGCCACTGTTGCTTGCAATCCTATTGCCAGACTCTATAGGGCTTATAAATGTTGGTTGTTATTTTCTATTGTCTGACAAACCAAAAAACTTATTGCATAATATTGGACATAATGTTCTACACAAGCCATTGTGAGTCTCAACAGGGCTTCTGTTTTCAATGTTAGTCTCCAATAATAATATCCAAAAATGTGCAAAAGATATAGTATGTAATTTTCAAATCCAACATTCTTAATCAGGAAAGTGTTCAGTATAGAGAGTCCTACATTACTGTTCTCACCCCTGAAGTAATGTATCTCAGCTCTTCTACTTCTAAAAAGGTAGGAAGAAGATCCACCATATTGTCATAAAGAAGGTTCTAAATAGTGGACTATATCACCTAATATGGCCACAATACTGCAGTTGCAGCAGTGACACAGCTGCATTACCAATGATTGCAGCGCATACAGTGACGCAGCTGCTTCAGACCATACTACAGCTCCGTTGGACTGTGAAAAAGTTGCATCGCATCAGTCTGCAACAGATTAAAAAAAATCAGCCACAAAAGTGCCACACACTGCAATGGAAAGAAACTGCATTATCATCCCAATGCCCGCAATCACAGTGGCAGCAACCACAACATAAAAGTTAAAACATGGAAGCAAATATAATTGAGATTACAACGCAAAAATAACAATGCCATAAAAAATAGATGAATTCATTAGTTTGACTCTTTTGGCATCTAAACAGCTTTTCTTCATTGACCTCACAATCTAAACCCACCACATAACAACCCAAGAGTAATTTTGTACCACAACCACGACCCAATAAGGAAGACTACGAAACTAACCAAATACAATAACACCTGGATTACTATCCAAAATCATTCTTAACTAAAAAGCAAGGAACATTAAAATAAAAGTGGTAAAAACTCATTAACACCTCTTTACAGAAGCATCCACAATAGCATTATTTCTAGTTCCTGGCACCTGCTCCTTCCCTTTCAAGCTTCTGAGAGAAAAACTTAGTTGCAAACATGTTGTCCTCAAAATAATCCTTATAAGGATGATTCTTCGGAACAAGCCCCCGAAACTTCTGGAACTGTTTCTCAGCTTCATCTTTCTTCCTCAACAAGGTATATATAATACCCTGACACAAGTAAGGCCTAAAATCTTGAGGTTCTTCCTTCACCAGATCCTGATAATTCTTCAAAGCCTCTGAAAAATCACCTTCCATCACCTTAATCTGTGCAATCAACAGCTTAAAATCTCGCACCTCGGAATCTTTCTTTTCCTTCTTGCAATTCTCCACTGCTTCCTCAACCCTCTTCAATACACCATCCAATGGCTGGTTCGATTCTGAAGTCGCCATTACAAGGCCGTGATAAGCTTCAACACGAAGCGGATCTCTCTGGAGAATTTCCTCGAACACATTGCGCGCAAGTTCATGATCATCATTGTAAACATGCATATGAGCTTTGAGCAAAGGCCATTCAACCTCTTCAGGTTCGAGCCCAATTAAGCGCTCAATAACTTGAATCGCTTCATTAACTTTGCGAGCACGAATTTTCAGCTCCATGAGAGTGCGAAGCGCTTCAATGTCGTTAGGGTTTTCGCTCAACCGCGATTCGATAAGTCTCTCGCTTTCTTCATCAGGGGCTACGTTTTGCTCCGACGCGACGGCGGAGGGTAACGGAAGAGGAGCGGCGGTGACGGGCATGTGGCGCATGAAGAAGAATGCGGTGGCGGCGATAACGATGCATGTGGTTTCGACGATGGGGGAGAGGAAAGGGGAAATTAGGGTTTGGAGGAGATTGGAGGATGAGGTTTTTGTGGGTTTATGAAACGCAGAGTCGTTTAGTGAGGCTTTGATGGATGAGAGTTTAAACGACGACGTTGAGGGTAGTGGTGGTTGAAGGGACTTGAAAGAAAGGGAAGAGGAAGAGGATAAGGGAGATGGGAGAGATGAACGGTGGAGATTGAGTGAGAGGTTAGGAGAGTGACGTAACGTGGAAAGAGAGAAATCCATTGGTAAAGTATGAGAGTGAGTGGAAGTGGCCAGTGCGAGCATGAAGAAGGAGAAGGAGGAGAGAGCTTAAACCCTGAACCGGAGATTTCCAAGATGATATTTTGGTCGGGAGTGAAACTTTGAGATGTATTTCGGAAAAAGAAATCATAAATAAAATTTAAATTAATGTGTATATAATGTAGTTGAAAATAGATATATCATATTTAATATTTAATTATGATTCACTCTCATATATAACTTTTGGGATGGTCAGTATAAGGAGTGAGACTCCTCTCCATGCAAGTGGTGCGTAAAAGTGAATAAAAAGTAACATATATTGATACTTATATCCTTTTTATGTGTAATGATATTATACTTTTATCCTTAAAATACAAAGGAAAAAGTCATTTGCCTCTCCATTACTTGAGAGGAGTCTCACATGTGCAGTAGAGTGAAGAAGATTAGGAGTCTTGGTCGGAATATTGCCTGGACCTGTCGGGGGAGGTACATGAAAAGGTCATCTCACATTCAAGTTACTAAAGTGTTTTAGAGAGAGAAGTTAGAGTAAATAACAACAAATGTGGCAATAAATGAGGGAATGAAAATTAATTATACTCCATATGTGGGACTCCTTATTTATAGAGCCTGGAGGTCATCGACATGGCACCCAACTATTGGTTAGAATCTAGCGGGTTCAATGGGATATGTTCGGTTGTCCTTATTCCGTTTGCAGGCCTGTGTTTGTCGAATTGTCGGGAGACAAGTAGGATGTGCAGGCGACGTGGGAGGTGGAATGTAGTCATGATTTAAGATGTTTGTGGCATATTAATGACGGTGTCAGAGACATTAATGAGGTGTCATAGACATTAATGGGATGCCTGAGACATTAAAGACGTGTCAGGAGCATTTATGGCGATTTCGGTGGGCCCAACTCTCCATGGGCGCGTGAGCGATGGTAGTATAAGACACACATACACGCCCGAGACGGGTTAGGAAACATCTGGATTTATCGAGGGTGGAACAATTACCCCTAGTCTATTCGGTTGGTCGAGAGCGAATCGAACTAGTAGACTCAAATGTTCCGATTTGATGGATAAGGGTGGCCTATAGGTGTAGGAGTAGGCCATGGTGACTATCTGTCTTCGTCGGACACGTGGAGGACACATGGCGTTCTATTTGATAGTTTGGGATAACCAACTCACGCGTCTGCTCGTTTCAGTTCGGCCGTCTAGGTTTCTACGCCACTGTTGGATTACTCTTGAGTGATTTTGGACGGGTAGATGCATTTTTTGGGTTGGGCCTCTGGGGAGATCTGGGCTTGGGTCATTCCCTATAAATAGAGGTTTTCCCCTTCTATGATCTCCACCTTGTTGTTCGCATTTTCTCTTGCCGAATCTTTGAGCATTTATGCATCTGGGCGAGCTTTCTTTTCTTCTAGAAGTTTCCTCTCTTTCAAAGGCTTCATTCCTTTAACCGGTAATTCCTTTTCTTCTTCTTTACTTTTTTAATTATGTCCAGCGGAGGTTCTAGTTATGATGAGCTAGAGATCTTGTCTAAACCCCCACCAATTTTCACAAACCTCGCTTCTTGTCACCGAAGGCATCAATGTACGTGGGGGCGGCCTCAACAATTGTCTCTTCCTGCTCTTTTGTGCGACCTGAGGGGGAAAGAGGGCAGGGACGAGGTTGATGTCTTGGACCGAACAGCCTTTTACGAGAAATGGTGTCCGGTCTTGGATGGTATATCCACTTCGGAGTGTGACACTTCTTTTGGTGACAGGTCACACATGGGGAGGAATTTTGCTAAACGTGCCGACTAGTATACTCCTCCACCGGAGATGATGGTCCTAGAGTCTCCTTACTAGTGGGTGGACCGAGAGGTTGTTGGTAGTGCTTCTTTCTATTCTACAGACAAGCATCATCGTGTGGATCTGCTAGCCCACCCAACTGAGGGCATAGCGTGGTGCAGCCCGTCTACAAAAGAACGAGTTTACCAAGATATTTTTCTAGAAAGCGGCGACCGTCACAACTTCTATATGTAAGAGTACGTTTGTCGCCGGATCGAGGTGAGGTTGCCCTTTGATGGATGGCATGTCGAAATGTTGCAACACCTCCAAGTAGCCCCTTCTCAACTTCATCCCAACTATTGGGGGTTCATTCGAGCCATCAAGATATTTTGCGAAGTTATGGAACGGTTGTGCATGCTTCGTCTGTTCTAGGTGGGACACAGTACTAACAAATACGAGAATGATGCAGGTCGACGCGAGTGGACGTCGCTTCAGTCTAGAAACGAGCGTGCTCTCTTCCAGCCTTTTGAGGGGTCCGTCAAGGGTTGGAAAACCGGGTTAATCCGGGTAAAAGTCCAGGGTGATCGTCATACCTGGGCTTATGGGCCTGATGGTCTTCCCTAGTTTCCATTCTCCTCGAACATGGGGATACACCAAAAACCAGCCAAATCATTCAGCCTCTCGTACGACCAGTTGAGTCTCCAACAAAGGGAGGGGGCAGACGAGATGTTATCGTGGATAGAGGAGGGTCGAGTTAAAATGTGCTATAATTTGGTCAAGGGGATCATATTTTCGAATTGAAAGTCGGTGAGCAACTAGGTTTATACACTTCTGTTTTTATAGTATCTTTGCATGATCTGATTTGTTTCTTTCTTTTTTGCCAGCAACTACTATGAGCGACCAATCCGATTGATCAAGGCCTTTGAGAAGGGCTGCTTTGAAGAGGAAGAGCGATGATATCACGAAAAAGGCGAGATTTGATTCACCTACTCGTGCAGAATCTTCCCAGGGGGATGGTTCAACCACCAGGCCATCATACGTTCTACCTATTTGTTCTGAGCCTCCAGTCACCGCCGACCGTGTCGTGGCGGATGTCCATATGGTTGATCTAACTGGGGATGAAGCCTTTCCTACTAGGGTTTCTAATCCCCGTGCTGAAGACTTCGCCAAATTGAAGACCCCTACTAGTGGTAAACGAAAGACTTCCGTCAAATATTCTTTCATGTATCGAGTTCCCAATGTGGTTGAAACTAGGTTACTTAACCCATGGATGCTGGATACCATGGAATTCATGCTCGTGACCGAGCTGCTAAGGAGAGTCTAGGAGGCCGAGGTTCTGCTTGCTTCTATGGCGAAGTACTTCGAGGGTGAGGGAGTACTGACCACCCGGGTTGGGGAGGATGCCCTAACCAATCTCAAGAGCGACATTTAGCATACCTCCATGAATTGGAGAAGAAGTATACTGAAGGCCTGAAGGTCCAGGAGGAGCAGAACCTGACTACTGGTGAGCAACTATCGGCCATGTCAATCTAGTTCCATGATGCTCGAGAGGTAGCATTGTAGGCCCAAGTGGAAATGGTGGCTGCCGAATGAGAGATAGGTGTTTTGGGCGACTGCCTCTGTCAGGCTGAAGAGGATAGGCGTCAACTTGGGGCCAAGTTGAAGTTGTCGGAGGAGTGGGAGGAGACAACCAAAGCTAACATCGCTCGGTTGGCTGATGAGCTGTCCCGGTTGAAGGCGTCTTATGAGGACTTAGAAGATGATGTCGTTGTGGCGGCTAACGCGACGTGGGACAATGCTTCCGCTCAAGTCCGGTTAGTTATTCCTGGTGCTGATTGGTCTTGGACCATGATCGATGCCAGGGTCACCTCCGAGGTTGAGCTGGTTGCTGATGAGGAGGAGGGCCTAGTGAAGCTTCACGTTCTGGGTAGAAGTGGTGGGGGCTTATAATTTGTATCTTTCTTTTTTTCTTTTCTTTTTTGTAACTGGTCGGATTTAATCCGACCCTTAGTGAATGAAGACTGCCTTCTTTTTTATCTTGCCTTGTCAATTTATTTTTCGGCTGATGTACAACAAGTGATTTGCATAATTTAGGCTACTTGTCCACCCGGATAAATCCGGGTTTTTCCTAACTGAACTTGCCCAATAATGTTGGATAATAAGTAATGTATGGTCGGATAATTCTCAATATTTCCCAAAGTAATGATCTTTGGACCTTCATTAATGAATTTGAACCATAATGTAGGATAATCATTAAAGTAATGATTGGTCGGATGTCTATAATTGAACCCGAATGGAAATGTTGGATAGTTGGATGGCCAATATGTAATGACAGGGCAAATGTCCCTAATTGATTCTGAATATAAATGTTGGAAAATTATTAAGTAATGTCTGGCCGGATAATTCTTAAAATTTCAAAAGTGGTGATCGTTGTTATGTGCCAAAAATACCTTGAAATAGCAAAAAGCAAAAAAAAAATGTGTCAATTTCAGTATGGAGGAAGGTTGTATAAATTTATTTTTCCCTTATCATTTGAATGATCCGACACGTTGTTTCTATTCCTAAAAATAATTAAAACACACCTAACAATCATACATTTTTTATGTAGAATTACATAGTTTTAATTCCCTGTTGCTTATGAAATACATATGAGCAATATAAAATTTTGTGTTATAAGGAATGAATAATTAAAATAAATAGTCAAACAAGTTAAGGGTATAAATAATTCATACAAGTAGTGATAGAACCGTTTTAACATAAGCAAATATGGTGCTAAATACATTCTTTGACTCATAATAGACTCATGAATCTAGATCTTTAATTTAAGGCTAACACATTCCAAATGTGGACATAAAGATGGTTTTATATGCTTTGGTTGCAAAAACATAATAGTGACTCCTCATCATTAGGAAGAGGGTATAATTCTCTCATTTCTCCCTCTCAAGTCACATACTCAATGATAAATGAAAACCATATCTTGACAACTAATGGCTCCACTAGGAATATTTTTAAGAGAGCCAGACCTAGAATCACTGCTTACTGAACTATTATAACATTCCCTTGTTTGAATCATGTTTAATTAATTTCAGCATTAAATTTTTGTATATAATAATTTAAATTTTATATATTTACTCATTTATTTTGCAACTTTTGGGGACAGTGTTATTTTAATCAACTTTGTATGTTTCTCAACCCACACAATATGATACACTCGCTTTTTGCATATACATATGTCTCACACCAAAGTATTAGAGATATTTTAGGATAAAAATGATACCCATTTTATCGGTCATGTATTCGTATTGTCTATACTATTTGTAGGATGGACCACACGAACTGTTACCAGTATTATGTTAGGAGCTTGAGTTAATCCTTTATTTCTAGTCCCATGATGTGTTCTTTCGAAGGAATGCAATTAAGGAACCTTGTAGAAGTCTACTATTAATATACCCTAGAACTCTCATGAGATTCTGACTTTTAGGTATTCGAAACCTTGTAGGGTGTATCACTTGTAAGACATGAAAATGATTCTATCTCTTTTCTTATAAACATAAATTGGGACAAGATCCCGTGAATACAGTGACTCAAGCATCACCCTAAGCCCTAATGGCACAAGATATCATTGCATATTCGTATCCCTATAGTTCTCAATGAATTTGAACTCAATCTGTTTTCATGGGCACTATACTTGGAATCAAATTTGGTATCATAAGAAATTGTACAAGACACATTTTGAGTCTTTGGCATCACAAAAGAGGAAAGATCAAATAACCAAAACAGACATTAAATTATCACGTAATGGTAGTGAATTTATCACTCCTGCATTTTCAAGCAAAGGATGAGAACTCATACATGTCCAACAGGAGCCTTTTAGTTTGTTAATGTTGCTTCAGTTTACTCAAGAATATGCAGTACGGAAAATTTAGAAGTATACGTAATAAGCCACAGGATAAACAAGTTCATATCCATCATTCTGAGTTAAGCCTAATGCAACCCTTCAAAAAAGAGTTAAGACTAGTTCAGTCATTATTAGAGAGTCAAACTAAAATGAGCATATTTGATTAAAATGCAATCCATTGCAGGCCTAAAGAAAATGACCTAAATATAGCCACTGTTGCTTGCAATCCTATTGCCAGACTCTATAGGGCTTATAAATGTTGGTTGTTATTTTCTATTGTCTGACAAACCAAAAAACTTATTGCATAATATTGGACATAATGTTCTACACAAGCCATTGTGAGTCTCAACAGGGCTTCTGTTTTCAATGTTAGTCTCCAATAATAATATCCAAAAATGTGCAAAAGATATAGTATGTAATTTTCAAATCCAACATTCTTAATCAGGAAAGTGTTCAGTATAGAGAGTCCTACATTACTGTTCTCACCCCTGAAGTAATGTATCTCAGCTCTTCTACTTCTAAAAAGGTAGGAAGAAGATCCACCATATTGTCATAAAGAAGGTTCTAAATAGTGGACTATATCACCTAATATGGCCACAATACTGCAGTTGCAGCAGTGACACAGCTGCATTACCAATGATTGCAGCGCATACAGTGACGCAGCTGCTTCAGACCATACTACAGCTCCGTTGGACTGTGAAAAAGTTGCATCGCATCAGTCTGCAACAGATTAAAAAAAATCAGCCACAAAAGTGCCACACACTGCAATGGAAAGAAACTGCATTATCATCCCAATGCCCGCAATCACAGTGGCAGCAACCACAACATAAAAGTTAAAACATGGAAGCAAATATAATTGAGATTACAACGCAAAAATAACAATGCCATAAAAAATAGATGAATTCATTAGTTTGACTCTTTTGGCATCTAAACAGCTTTTCTTCATTGACCTCACAATCTAAACCCACCACATAACAACCCAAGAGTAATTTTGTACCACAACCACGACCCAATAAGGAAGACTACGAAACTAACCAAATACAATAACACCTGGATTACTATCCAAAATCATTCTTAACTAAAAAGCAAGGAACATTAAAATAAAAGTGGTAAAAACTCATTAACACCTCTTTACAGAAGCATCCACAATAGCATTATTTCTAGTTCCTGGCACCTGCTCCTTCCCTTTCAAGCTTCTGAGAGAAAAACTTAGTTGCAAACATGTTGTCCTCAAAATAATCCTTATAAGGATGATTCTTCGGAACAAGCCCCCGAAACTTCTGGAACTGTTTCTCAGCTTCATCTTTCTTCCTCAACAAGGTATATATAATACCCTGACACAAGTAAGGCCTAAAATCTTGAGGTTCTTCCTTCACCAGATCCTGATAATTCTTCAAAGCCTCTGAAAAATCACCTTCCATCACCTTAATCTGTGCAATCAACAGCTTAAAATCTCGCACCTCGGAATCTTTCTTTTCCTTCTTGCAATTCTCCACTGCTTCCTCAACCCTCTTCAATACACCATCCAATGGCTGGTTCGATTCTGAAGTCGCCATTACAAGGCCGTGATAAGCTTCAACACGAAGCGGATCTCTCTGGAGAATTTCCTCGAACACATTGCGCGCAAGTTCATGATCATCATTGTAAACATGCATATGAGCTTTGAGCAAAGGCCATTCAACCTCTTCAGGTTCGAGCCCAATTAAGCGCTCAATAACTTGAATCGCTTCATTAACTTTGCGAGCACGAATTTTCAGCTCCATGAGAGTGCGAAGCGCTTCAATGTCGTTAGGGTTTTCGCTCAACCGCGATTCGATAAGTCTCTCGCTTTCTTCATCAGGGGCTACGTTTTGCTCCGACGCGACGGCGGAGGGTAACGGAAGAGGAGCGGCGGTGACGGGCATGTGGCGCATGAAGAAGAATGCGGTGGCGGCGATAACGATGCATGTGGTTTCGACGATGGGGGAGAGGAAAGGGGAAATTAGGGTTTGGAGGAGATTGGAGGATGAGGTTTTTGTGGGTTTATGAAACGCAGAGTCGTTTAGTGAGGCTTTGATGGATGAGAGTTTAAACGACGACGTTGAGGGTAGTGGTGGTTGAAGGGACTTGAAAGAAAGGGAAGAGGAAGAGGATAAGGGAGATGGGAGAGATGAACGGTGGAGATTGAGTGAGAGGTTAGGAGAGTGACGTAACGTGGAAAGAGAGAAATCCATTGGTAAAGTATGAGAGTGAGTGGAAGTGGCCAGTGCGAGCATGAAGAAGGAGAAGGAGGAGAGAGCTTAAACCCTGAACCGGAGATTTCCAAGATGATATTTTGGTCGGGAGTGAAACTTTGAGATGTATTTCGGAAAAAGAAATCATAAATAAAATTTAAATTAATGTGTATATAATGTAGTTGAAAATAGATATATCATATTTAATATTTAATTATGATTCACTCTCATATATAACTTTTGGGATGGTCAGTATAAGGAGTGAGACTCCTCTCCATGCAAGTGGTGCGTAAAAGTGAATAAAAAGTAACATATATTGATACTTATATCCTTTTTATGTGTAATGATATTATACTTTTATCCTTAAAATACAAAGGAAAAAGTCATTTGCCTCTCCATTACTTGAGAGGAGTCTCACATGTGCAGTAGAGTGAAGAAGATTAGGAGTCTTGGTCGGAATATTGCCTGGACCTGTCGGGGGAGGTACATGAAAAGGTCATCTCACATTCAAGTTACTAAAGTGTTTTAGAGAGAGAAGTTAGAGTAAATAACAACAAATGTGGCAATAAATGAGGGAATGAAAATTAATTATACTCCATATGTGGGACTCCTTATTTATAGAGCCTGGAGGTCATCGACATGGCACCCAACTATTGGTTAGAATCTAGCGGGTTCAATGGGATATGTTCGGTTGTCCTTATTCCGTTTGCAGGCCTGTGTTTGTCGAATTGTCGGGAGACAAGTAGGATGTGCAGGCGACGTGGGAGGTGGAATGTAGTCATGATTTAAGATGTTTGTGGCATATTAATGACGGTGTCAGAGACATTAATGAGGTGTCATAGACATTAATGGGATGCCTGAGACATTAAAGACGTGTCAGGAGCATTTATGGCGATTTCGGTGGGCCCAACTCTCCATGGGCGCGTGAGCGATGGTAGTATAAGACACACATACACGCCCGAGACGGGTTAGGAAACATCTGGATTTATCGAGGGTGGAACAATTACCCCTAGTCTATTCGGTTGGTCGAGAGCGAATCGAACTAGTAGACTCAAATGTTCCGATTTGATGGATAAGGGTGGCCTATAGGTGTAGGAGTAGGCCATGGTGACTATCTGTCTTCGTCGGACACGTGGAGGGACACATGGCGTTCTATTTGATAGTTTGGGATAACCAACTCACGCGTCTGCTCGTTTCAGTTCGGCCGTCTAGGTTTCTACGCCACTGTTGGATTACTCTTGAGTGATTTTGGACGGGTAGATGCATTTTTTGGGTTGGGCCTCTGGGGAGATCTGGGCTTGGGTCATTCCCTATAAATAGAGGTTTTCCCCTTCTATGATCTCCACCTTGTTGTTCGCATTTTCTCTTGCCGAATCTTTGAGCATTTATGCATCTGGGCGAGCTTTCTTTTCTTCTAGAAGTTTCCTCTCTTTCAAAGGCTTCATTCCTTTAACCGGTAATTCCTTTTCTTCTTCTTTACTTTTTTAATTATGTCCAGCGGAGGTTCTAGTTATGATGAGCTAGAGATCTTGTCTAAACCCCCACCAATTTTCACAAACCTCGCTTCTTGTCACCGAAGGCATCAATGTACGTGGGGGCGGCCTCAACAATTGTCTCTTCCTGCTCTTTTGTGCGACCTGAGGGGGAAAGAGGGCAGGGACGAGGTTGATGTCTTGGACCGAACAGCCTTTTACGAGAAATGGTGTCCGGTCTTGGATGGTATATCCACTTCGGAGTGTGACACTTCTTTTGGTGACAGGTCACACATGGGGAGGAATTTTGCTAAACGTGCCGACTAGTATACTCCTCCACCGGAGATGATGGTCCTAGAGTCTCCTTACTAGTGGGTGGACCGAGAGGTTGTTGGTAGTGCTTCTTTCTATTCTACAGACAAGCATCATCGTGTGGATCTGCTAGCCCACCCAACTGAGGGCATAGCGTGGTGCAGCCCGTCTACAAAAGAACGAGTTTACCAAGATATTTTTCTAGAAAGCGGCGACCGTCACAACTTCTATATGTAAGAGTACGTTTGTCGCCGGATCGAGGTGAGGTTGCCCTTTGATGGATGGCATGTCGAAATGTTGCAACACCTCCAAGTAGCCCCTTCTCAACTTCATCCCAACTATTGGGGGTTCATTCGAGCCATCAAGATATTTTGCGAAGTTATGGAACGGTTGTGCATGCTTCGTCTGTTCTAGGTGGGACACAGTACTAACAAATACGAGAATGATGCAGGTCGACGCGAGTGGACGTCGCTTCAGTCTAGAAACGAGCGTGCTCTCTTCCAGCCTTTTGAGGGGTCCGTCAAGGGTTGGAAAACCGGGTTAATCCGGGTAAAAGTCCAGGGTGATCGTCATACCTGGGCTTATGGGCCTGATGGTCTTCCCTAGTTTCCATTCTCCTCGAACATGGGGATACACCAAAAACCAGCCAAATCATTCAGCCTCTCGTACGACCAGTTGAGTCTCCAACAAAGGGAGGGGGCAGACGAGATGTTATCGTGGATAGAGGAGGGTCGAGTTAAAATGTGCTATAATTTGGTCAAGGGGATCATATTTTCGAATTGAAAGTCGGTGAGCAACTAGGTTTATACACTTCTGTTTTTATAGTATCTTTGCATGATCTGATTTGTTTCTTTCTTTTTTGCCAGCAACTACTATGAGCGACCAATCCGATTGATCAAGGCCTTTGAGAAGGGCTGCTTTGAAGAGGAAGAGCGATGATATCACGAAAAAGGCGAGATTTGATTCACCTACTCGTGCAGAATCTTCCCAGGGGGATGGTTCAACCACCAGGCCATCATACGTTCTACCTATTTGTTCTGAGCCTCCAGTCACCGCCGACCGTGTCGTGGCGGATGTCCATATGGTTGATCTAACTGGGGATGAAGCCTTTCCTACTAGGGTTTCTAATCCCCGTGCTGAAGACTTCGCCAAATTGAAGACCCCTACTAGTGGTAAACGAAAGACTTCCGTCAAATATTCTTTCATGTATCGAGTTCCCAATGTGGTTGAAACTAGGTTACTTAACCCATGGATGCTGGATACCATGGAATTCATGCTCGTGACCGAGCTGCTAAGGAGAGTCTAGGAGGCCGAGGTTCTGCTTGCTTCTATGGCGAAGTACTTCGAGGGTGAGGGAGTACTGACCACCCGGGTTGGGGAGGATGCCCTAACCAATCTCAAGAGCGACATTTAGCATACCTCCATGAATTGGAGAAGAAGTATACTGAAGGCCTGAAGGTCCAGGAGGAGCAGAACCTGACTACTGGTGAGCAACTATCGGCCATGTCAATCTAGTTCCATGATGCTCGAGAGGTAGCATTGTAGGCCCAAGTGGAAATGGTGGCTGCCGAATGAGAGATAGGTGTTTTGGGCGACTGCCTCTGTCAGGCTGAAGAGGATAGGCGTCAACTTGGGGCCAAGTTGAAGTTGTCGGAGGAGTGGGAGGAGACAACCAAAGCTAACATCGCTCGGTTGGCTGATGAGCTGTCCCGGTTGAAGGCGTCTTATGAGGACTTAGAAGATGATGTCGTTGTGGCGGCTAACGCGACGTGGGACAATGCTTCCGCTCAAGTCCGGTTAGTTATTCCTGGTGCTGATTGGTCTTGGACCATGATCGATGCCAGGGTCACCTCCGAGGTTGAGCTGGTTGCTGATGAGGAGGAGGGCCTAGTGAAGCTTCACGTTCTGGGTAGAAGTGGTGGGGGCTTATAATTTGTATCTTTCTTTTTTTCTTTTCTTTTTTGTAACTGGTCGGATTTAATCCGACCCTTAGTGAATGAAGACTGCCTTCTTTTTTATCTTGCCTTGTCAATTTATTTTTCGGCTGATGTACAACAAGTGATTTGCATAATTTAGGCTACTTGTCCACCCGGATAAATCCGGGTTTTTCCTAACTGAACTTGCCCAATAATGTTGGATAATAAGTAATGTATGGTCGGATAATTCTCAATATTTCCCAAAGTAATGATCTTTGGACCTTCATTAATGAATTTGAACCATAATGTAGGATAATCATTAAAGTAATGATTGGTCGGATGTCTATAATTGAACCCGAATGGAAATGTTGGATAGTTGGATGGCCAATATGTAATGACAGGGCAAATGTCCCTAATTGATTCTGAATATAAATGTTGGAAAATTATTAAGTAATGTCTGGCCGGATAATTCTTAAAATTTCAAAAGTGGTGATCGTTGTTATGTGCCAAAAATACCTAATTTTCATACACTTTTCATGACACTTATCCTATGCAAATCATGTAAAACAAACTTAATTCAAATATTTGCCGACATAGACCATTTTGATGCACACATGAAGCTGCTGACTAAGCAGTCTGGCGTGGACATTTTGCACTGCCCAGCTGACCCGACACCAACTTGGCTCGGTCAGGCACAAGCATTACACGTCAGACTCAAGCCATGCATAACCCAACTTGCTGAAGCAAGCAGCTCAGCGTGCACCTTGGGATCGCCCAACTAGAACCGCACACCTACCAGAGTAGGACAAGCTGTTGAAGTAGGCAGCTTAGCATGTAGACATAAGCAGCCAAGCGGGTTGGACCCGACAGGAGTCAAACTTCACTTAGCCACCAAACAACCTTGACATCATGCATGACCTCACTTGACAAGGCCCCTGAGCACTTTTAGAGTAGCTTTGGTGAGTCAACACCAAGCAGCTGACTAAGCTGCTCAGTCATGGACCAAACACATGCTGAATGGTTTGGGGCACCTAGCGTGACAAGCAGGTGGCCAAGTGGTGCCCTGGTTGCCTATAAATAAAGCCCTCATTCGACACTTGAAAAACATCTTACACACTCGAAAATACACTTCATTCTTATTCTCACTAGAAAATTGTAGCCTCGGTTTTAAAGTTGTTCTAGGTAATTTATTGTAAATTTTACTTAGAATTCAGGAGGAGAAAGGAGATGACAAATGTAATACAAAAACTTAATTTTGTAATATCATTTGGATCCAAAAAGTATCTCATCATTGGATAGATGACTCATGCTCCTAAATATTGATTTGAATTATGGTGTAATATTATTTCTTCTCTTCTTTTGTATTATCTTTTGAAATTAATACATTCAAGTTATTCATTTTTGGTTAAGTTTTGATTCTTTATGAAGTTCTTAATGCGGTTTTAGCTTGATCACCTAAAACTTGATTTAAAGATCCAAAATGCTTCTTCTTAAAGTGTTGACAAGTGAACTAAAAAGTATAACCTACACCTTAGTTCACTTGCCACATCAAGCATCTATTTTAAGCAACTTATGTTCAAGGCTAAATGATGTTAATGGAGCCTGAAGTAGGGTGTGACAACCTACTTTGACGAGTGACATTTAACTATCATTTAGTGTATTTCATAAGGTTTGAAAATCATCTTATCATTCTAAAACACTAGATGAAGGATTTAGAAATGATGTGTGGAATTAACCAAAAGTATAACACATAACTTGTTAATGTTTTTCAAAACCATTTGAGTCTAGAAATAATTTCATATTTCAAACCAATTTTCTCCTCAAGAATTTGTGAGTATTAGTTTATGTTTCCTTGTTAATTTTTATGCAACATAACATAAAATCATCAAAAAGTGTTTAATCATTATTTTTGCTATAATATGTCTATATGATTTTATTCTATTATGCAATTCCCTTTGGTTCAACATAACCCTATATTATACTATAATTGAATCTTGTAAGAGATGCAAATGTAAAATAATAAAGTATTAACTTATAAATTTTATTTGTTGACAAAGAAAGAAACCTTGAATCAAAGTGCAATTTAATTCATACATTGTATCTTTGTGAAAATGAAAAATACACAGCCATAATGAGTGATCTAATTAGTAACTTTTATTTTTAGTTATTTACATTTCCGTAATTAACATTTATTTTCTATCATATAGATTCTGCAACTAACTATTTATTGCTTTATTTATTTATTCTTTACCAACCTTCCACGAGGAAGTAGTTCGGTTAATAAAGGAAAACGAAAAATAAATATCACTCATTATCACTTGTATTAATTTGCTAAATTCATTTATTCAAACAAAGCTGAGATGATATAAAGTTGTTAATGAATAAATAAAGCTAAATTTTTGGTCAAATTGAAAATTCTTGAAACCATTATATCGGCGTTGGAATTTATTCCAACAAAGTTGAGATGACGAGCAAAGGATAAACTAATTAAATAAAATCAGAAACTTGACTAATCATCCATAGCATCGAAAAACACCTTTCAACAATCACCCATACTTTCATCATTGAATTTGAACCATAACGTAGGATAATCATTAAAGTGATGGTTGGCCGAATAAACAAACAAGATTGTGTTCTCCGAGTAGCGTGTATTCATATTTACCGGGTCAATAACCATCAAAGGGGGAATGGTCCACGCCTTTGAGGGGTGTATGGTGGCGCCTAAGGGGACTTGGTCCTCGCATGAGTTTTAATATTGGACCACCGTCAAAGGAGATTGGCACGCGCCTTTGAGGGATGTATTATTGGTGACCAAGGGGACTTGGTCCTTGCTTAGGTTTCAAGATTGATATAGCGTCGAAGGGGGATTGGCTCACGCCTTTGAAGGGTGTATGGTTGGCATCCAAGGGAACTCGGTCCTCGCTTGGGTTTCAAGATTGATCTGTCGTTAAAGAAGGATTAACCCACGCCTTTGTGGGGTATATGATTGACGATCGAGGGGACCTGGTCCTCGCTTGGGTTTTGGGATTGAGCTGCCGCCAAAGGGGGACTGACTCGCGCCTTTGTGGGGTAAATGATTGGCGACCAAGGTGACTTGGTCCTCGCTTGGGTTTTCGAATTGAACCACCGCCAAAAGGGGACTGGCTCATGCCTTTGTGGGGTATATTATTGGCGGCCAAGGGGACTTGGTTCTCACTTGGGTTTTGGGATTGAACCGCCGCCAAAGGAGGACTGACCCACACCTGTGTGGGGTATATGATTGGCGACCAATGGGACTTGGTCCTCGCTTGGGTTTTGGAATTGAACCGCCGCTAAGGGGGAATGGCCCAGGCCTTTGTGGGGTATATTATTGGCAACCAAGGGGACTTAGTTTTTGGCATTGAACCGCCGCCAAAGGGGGACTGACCCACACCTTTAAGGGGTGATTGGTTGGTTGCTCACCTATGGCCTCTAAAAAATATTTGAATAGTACCTTGTTAACATATAAGTTGGATTTGATTACATCATTTGTTCAGCCATTGAAAGGTATGATACATAACATTTACATATTTTTAAGCAAAAAATTGTCGCAAGTTCGTAGTGTTCTAAGTGCGGAGCATCTCCTTTCCTACCAAGTCTTCAAGTTTGTAGGCCATTTTGCCGGTCTTGTCAGTTATTCGATAATGCGCTTCCCAATCAGGTGCTAGTTTGCCTTTGGTTTTGCCGATGTCTTCCCTTATGAGTACTAAACTGTTAGTTTCGAAGTCTCGAGGTACCATAATTGTGTTATATTTATCGGTGGTCCTTATTTTGATGGTAGTTTCCCTTATTCTAGCACAATCGCTTTTCTCTTCTATCTAGCCCAGGTTGTGTCTTAGGATAGCCGAGTTGGCGGCTTCATCGAATTGTAATGCCCGCCAGGTGGGCTCGCCAATCTCTACTAGGATCATAGCCTCGAATCCATAAGTGAGGTTGAAATGTGATTCCCTAGTGGTAGGGTGAGGAGTTGTGTGGTAAGCCTAGAGGATGTGATGTAACTATTCTAACCATGCTTCTTTCGCCTCTTGTAACCTTCTTTTTATTCCTCGCAGTAGGACCTTATTAGCCACCTATGTCTTCTCGTTGGTCTGAAGGTGTTTGACCTAACTGAAATGTTGCTTGATGTGAAGACCTGACAACAGTTCCCCGAATTTTTGACCTGAAAATTAAGTCCCATTATCAGTGACAAACGCGACCGGCACCCCGAACCGCTTGATAATGTTTCTCCATGTGAATTTCTGGATGTTGGCTGAAGTGATAATGCAAAAGGGCTCAACTTCTATCCATTTAGTGAAGTAATCTAGTGCCACTATCAGGAACTTAAGTTGTCTAGCTGCTGATGGAAATGGTCCCAATATGTGGCTACAGGGTCATAGTGGTTGTCAGCTCTTCATGTGGGGTTGTGTGAAAAATAGCATACAACTGGTAGGCTATGCATATCTTGGTTAAGTCAGAGGCGTCGTTTTCCATGGCCGACCATTAATACCCTGCTCGATATACTTTCTTGGCCAAAGATGTTGCGTCGAGATGTTGGCCACAACTTCCTTCGTGAATTTCCTGGAGGACGTATCGTGCCTTGTCGGGGTCGAGGCACTTAAGCCTCGGTGATACAAACAACCTTGTACTATTGTGAACCATGAACTGTGTCTGAGGAACCTTTGCCTTTCTTTCTGGCCTGTCGGTAGGTCGTCATTGAGTAAAAACCTGGTGATGGGGTCAGTCCATTTGTCCGAGATTTGTATTTGTTCGACCGCCATGACCCTAGGTTGCACAATGGTTCCCTGAACCACCGATCTGTTATTTCCCGGACTCTTCGTGCTAGCCAATTTGGATAAGATATATGCCCGGACATTCTGCTCCCTTGGGACGTGTTGGATGAAGGCTTTTTCAAATTTGACCATTAGTTCTTTAACCTTGGCTAAATATTTCCCTAACAAGATATCCTTTGTTTGGTAAGCGCCCGTAATCTGTGAGACGACGAGCTGAGAATCACTGCATTTGGAGCTCTAAAAAGTCTGCTAAAAAGTTAGTCTCCTTTTAAATTAGGAATGATAAGACAAATCAGGGTTGAGTACGTATTTACCTAGCCCAAACCCAAATTTAGAACTCGAACCTAGTAGGTTTGAAATTAATGGTACCATTTCAAACCTCAAACCCAACCTAAAGGTAATGAGAATTATGTGGCAAATTAATTTGCAATTCAAAAAGGATTTCAATTTGCAATTCAACTTCCCTACCTAATGTGTGGTTGCTGCAAAATGAAATTCAGAATTCCAGTACAAATGAAAATGCCTACTTCATTACGTGGCTGCAGCTATACATGGCAAAACGGGCATTGCCCGCAGACGCAACCGCATATCCCACATTTCTTTGCGGACAGGGCATATAATTTTTGTCCATTTGACCGTTTCGCCCGACCCTTTTTGCCCGCCCAGTTCGCGGATATTTCCATTGGGCATGCAGGCAGCCCATAAATATAATTTAAGGAAAAAGTAAGAAAATTTTAAATACGTTATGATGTAACTTGAATTTTAATCCCTAAAAAAATTATAATCTAATATAATTTGTTAAACTTCATATAAAATATCAAAAACATTTATTAATTTTTTATCTTCAACTATTTAATTTAATTTAATTTAATATATGAACTTTTTAATTTTTTTTAATTATTCAACAATGTCCGCGGACCGTTTTAAAACGGGCAGGACATTGAATTTTGTCCGTTAAGCAAATGCAGGCATGTCCACAACCTCTTAATTTTTTGTGGGCATTTGTGGTCATGGGCTAAACAGGGCAGGCATCCTGTTTTGTCATCTCTAGCTACAGCGAAATTAAATACAGAACGCAAGTACAAATGAAAATACAAAGATGTGCATGAAAATGAAAATTTGTAGCAATTGTAATAAGTAACTATAACTGCAAGTACAAATGCAAGGTTGATGATACAAAGCATGAACAACCTATCATTGAATTGAGGGTGAGTTCGGAGTCGAATATTACATGTATCATACCCAAACTTAAAAATTAAATTTGAAGTAAAAACGACTCAATCAATTCTAGAATTCTTGGGCATTAAATTCTTTGATCGCCCTCAACTTATTTTTACAGTTTGAGGAGACATAATAAATATAAAAAACAAAAATAAAAGTTGGAGGACATATAAATAAAATGAAAAGAATATTATGTTTTTAATATTTTTAAGTAAATTTAAAAGAAAATGAACATAATGCACGAATCATGGTGAAAATAGTAGAGTGTTGGAAATTTTTATGAAGTTTAGGAGAATTCTTGGGAATGCCCAATTGCTAGAGATGGCAAAACGGGTCATCCGACCTGTTTAATCTGCGCCCACAAATGCCCACAAAAATTTAAGCGGGCACGGGCATGCTTGCATTGGCTAACAGACAAAATTTAATGCCCTGCCCTTTTTAAAATGGGCTAACGGGCTAGCAAGCGGCCCGCGAACATTGTTGAATAATTAAAAAAAATAAAAAATCCATATAATAAAATTAAATAAAGTAGTTGAAGATAAAAAATTAACAATTTTTTTATATATTTTATATGAAGTTTAACAAATCGCATTAGATTACATTTTTTAGGGATTAAAAATCACATTACATCATAACGTATTTAAAATTTTCTTACTTTTTCCTTAAAATATGCTTATGGGCTTCCCGTGGGCCGCTCGCATGCCCAACGAAAATGCCCGCAAACTTGGTGGGCAAAACGGGCTAGGCGTAACAGGCAAATTTTGTAGGCCCTGCTTGCAAAAAAATGAGGGCTATGTGGGCGCGCCCGCGGGCAATGCCGATTTTGCCATCTCTACCAATTGCCCATGTATTGCAATCCTCATGCACATGGAAGATAATTGGACTAACACTAAGTCATAGGCATTATTAGCATGCACATGTAGAATTGTTGGAACATGGTTTGTTGAAAACCATGAGTGATAACTTTTGGGTGTGAAATATAAAAAACACCCAAGTCCCACACAGAAGAGTTTGAAAAAACAATTCTCAAAGTCCCAAATGGAAGAGTTTTGAAAAAATAAAAAATAAGCTCCCAAGAGAATTGGCACTGGTAGTCAGTATTGTGGGTAAATAATTGGCACAGGTAGTCATATTGTGGGATTTCGAGAACTGACACTGATAGTCAGTATTGTGGGAAGAGAATTGGCATGGGTAAGCCATATTGTGGGTAATTTCGAGAATTGGCATTGGTAGCCATATTGCGGTGGGTGTATTCAAGATCTGCTCTTACAGTGTAGTAAGAATTTGATAACAGAGATCTGGCCTGTTTTATCTTGGGGACGGCGTGGTTGATAGTCTCCTTGCATATTTTGGGCAGTGCCACGAAAAGTCTTAAAGAGAGCGACCTAGTCGTGACTCAGCCAGTAAGTATTATTACGTGCCATTTAGAATTGCTGCAAGCTATGGTTACAACAATTTTAAGATGTTTCGACTACAATGACATTCGTAGATAATATTAGTGGACCGAACAGCTATGACCTGAACAAGCCATTTCGGTTTGACGGAACAAATTTCAAACGTTGGCAACATAAGATGGAATTTTTCCTCACTATGAGAAAGGTTGTCCACGTTCTGAAAACCGACATCCCAGTGGTGTCGGATGAGGCTGAAAAAGAGGAAAGGGATAATCTGGCTATTGAAATAGCTCTCTGGAATGAAAGTGATTACTTATGTAAGAATTTCATTCTGAATGGGTTGTCTGATGATCTGTATGATTACTACAGCCCATACAAGTCTGCCAAATTAATTTGGTATGCACTTGAGAAAAAATATGATATTGAGGAAGCTGTGACTAAGAAATATGATGTTAGCCGCTACCTCAAGTATCAAATGACTAATGATAAATCAGTAGAGTCTCAGTCCCACGAGATTCAAAAAATTGCTCATGAGATCATTTCTGATGGTATGCCCTTAAATGAGCAATTTCAAGTTGCTGTCATAATTGACAAGCTGCCTCCTAGCTAGAAAGACTTCAACAACCTTCTGAGGCATAAGACAAAAGAAATCTCTTTGGAATCTCTAACCACTCGTCTTCGTATTGAAGAAGAGGCTCGTAAGCAAAATTAGAAAGATGAGGTGTTGATTGTAACACCGCGAATTTTACGATTTTGAATTATAAGATTTTATTAATATTGTTATTAATTATATTTTCGAAAATGAATTTCTGGGAGTTTTAGGTAAAGAATTAGACAAAATTCTAGTTGAGTTTTAGTCTTGAAATTATATTTCCAATTTGGTGGTATATTTTCATGATTTTTGGAGACAGTCGGTTTTGGACCGCTTTCAGGGTCGAATCTCACCCAGTACGGCTCAAAAAGTGGTTTTTGAGTTCCGTAACTCGGAATCAAATTCCGATTGCGCCGTTGGCTTCGTAATTTCATTTCAAGTCAGTATAGAACCTGAGTACACTCATACCTATTCTCTAAATATTTTTCACTCGGAATGCCGAAATCCGAAATTCTAATCGAATATTAAGATCGGGTGATTTATTATACCCGATCGAGTATTGGTTGATAATACTTGGACATGTTTATCGCACGTGTCCGGGAAGTGGTCATTTCATATTGGGATGTGAGATTTGACTTCCATAAAGCACATCTCACATCACTTTCTCAAATATCTCATGAGCTCATCATTAGCCACCCTAGGAGATTTTTTTCATCATTGCCTAGAGGGAAGATTTCCCTCTCTCCTTAAACCCTCACACTTCACACTTCACTCTCACACTCTCTCATTTGCAAAATTTTCAAGAGAAGGTAAAAATCCTCTCTTCATCTTTTTCTCTCATTTCTCATTGTTTCTTCCATCTTCAATCTTT
>NC_032011.1:3883845-3884915 GCF_001865875.1 Lupinus angustifolius | reverse complement strand
TTATTACATGTATTTTGTTGTTTTAGCCAAAGGGGACGATGATGAAACCAAAGGAACATTTAGGAAGTATTTTGGAAAAATTAGAATGTATGTATTTCTATTTGTTGTTAGCCTTAAAACCATGGCTTGGAACAAGTTGGAAAAGTAGAAATCTTTGCTAAAAAGGATGTTAAAGTTTATGTGTACATGAATGCCTCATAAAACTCTGAAATGGATACTTTGAATAACTTAATTTAAAGTGGTAAGATTATCAAAGGATGTCTTAAATCGGAATATGTAGTTTTACTAAAAACCGTACGTTTAAAATGAATGGAAATCATGAACGGACTTTTGATGAAAAGGGATGGTCAAGAACACGTGATGTTGGACCGAATGGATGAAATGGATGTATAATCACGATGGGAAAAAGAGAAATGATTTTAAGTATTTTAGTAACGATTTTAGAAATATCGGAAACTAACGGATTTTCATTTTGGTAGTTACGAAGATTTCGATGTTGGTGTTTGAACCTTGAAACCAAACCACCCTTAGTTGACAAGTTAAAGCACGCTTCATTAAGGTGAGAGAGAACACATCGTGACATAATGGTGTCCGAATATGACACCCGGATCTCCTAAACCATCTCATAAGTTTTGGAGTTAACTTGGGTTTTAAGAAACCCATGATTTTTATGTTTGAATGCTTTTGAATATACATGATTGTGATGAAACGTGTTGAATATTGTATATGAATGTTGTTGGGAACTTTTCTGTGTGCAGGTGTTTGAAAAACCATGTTTAAATGTGTTTCGGTTGTCGAAAAGGGCAAAAGTGGTATTCTGTCCAAGGCCCTGTCGCTTGGGCGAGGACAGGGCGAGGGGAAGGTTTGGTTCTGGAACTCCCTCGCTTGGGCGACAAAATCTCGCTTGGGCGAGCAAGCCTCGCCTGGGCGAGCAAGGGTCTCACTTGGGCGAAAATGCCTAGGATTTTAATGAGTTTTTGGAACTCTCTCGCTTGGGCGAGAGATGTCTCGCTTGAGCGAGAAGAGGTCTCGCTTAGGCGATAGTACCTTCGCCTGGGCGAGGAAAGCTT
>NC_032011.1:3844705-3883745 GCF_001865875.1 Lupinus angustifolius | reverse complement strand
GATCATGACATAGCATGCATATATTGCACTTGTGGAAGTGGATTCTCACATTTGAGTTACAAACATCATGCATCATCAACATTATGCACATATTATTACTTATGGTTATGATAATTGTTTATGAAATGTATGTTAACATATTATTGTTTATATTGATAAACGGTGGGTTATAATGTCGGTGATAGATAATATATGTGTATGTTAGTATTTGGAGTATGATCTCCACTTATATGTTATTTAATTATAGTCATGATATCTTGTCGATGAATTATATATTGGTAAATGGTGAATTTATGATAGTGTTTGGGAATAAGTGTTGTTTACATTACATAGGTTGATTAGATAATCGTTTATGAGAACAATTGATGAGTTTGGTTATATTACTCATGTGGATTGGATAATTGTTTACGAGAACAACTGATGAGTTATAATGTGATATGTTATATATATATGAACTGTTTTTCATATCTGAGTGTAATATTCTGAGTAAGTCCACGCTGTTAATGAATTATATTCATTAGATGTCTTACTCTCTCTATTTCTCTTCTTTTCTATTGCTTGCTTTTCGGACGTGTGCTTGTCAGGTAGACAACTTTGCTCAGATTTGGAGCTACCCGTCTGTGATGTTCCAGGAGGGGGCATGCGGAATTGAGGAGAGGCAGTACCCTAGCTTTGGAGTTAGCCACTAGGAGTTGCTTATCATTTTGTGACTTTTGAAACAATGTCGGCTTCAGCTTGTTCATGTCTTTGTTTAGTGTCTGTTAGTGATGATTAATATTTCCGCCCTTTCTTGTTGGATATGTATATTAAGTACTTATGATCTTTTATATCTATGAAGATGTATATTCAGGAAATGTTGTATCATTTCAGTTACCATTAGGTAACCGGTTTTGATTTCCGCGTTATATGTTACTTAAAGTAATGTCCCGGAAAAGAAAGGTTTTTAAAAGGAAACAATTTTATATCCCCAATTCAAAAAAAAAAAAAAATTACCCATTTTCCGCAATGTTTTTGAGAAATATTTTTCGGGGCGTTACATTGATTGTCTTGAACAATAGCACTAAGAAGAAATTCCCAAGTGTGGGTCTGAAGCCTTAGGGCACTCAAGAATCAGAACCGTAGTGGGAATAAGGCTAAGAACATTAGTCGAAACAAGAATTGGAACCCCCAAAATGTCTAATATGCTAAGCCACCCGCTAAGAATGACTCTGGAAACCTGTTCATCTGCTTCAGATGTGGGAATTCAGGTCATATGGCACGCAAGTGCAGAAATAATCCTATGGATCGTCCTCCGTAGGCCAACATGGTTGATGAACCATTTGTGGTTGTATTATCTGAGGTAACTATGGTTGGAGGAATTGATGGGTGGTGGGTAGATATAGGCGCATCCTGCCATGTCTGCTATGACCGTGCTATGTTCAAAACATACACGGATGTTGATGATGAGAAGGTGTTGTTGAGTGACTCCCACACCACTATTGTTGCTGGAACTGGTGTTCTGGAGCTGAAATTTACATATGGTAAGATTCTGATTCTTAAAGATGGGATGCACACTCCAGATATGAGGAAGAATCTAGTTTCTGGTTTTCTTCTTAATAAGGCTGGTTTCACCCAGACCATAGGAGCAGACTTGTATACTCTTACTAAGAATGGGGTATTTGTTGGTAAAGGGTACGCCACTGATGACATGTTTAAGTTATATGTAACTGAAATTGAAAATCAACTCAACAAGAAAATAAAGAAACTCAGAAGCGATAGAGGCACTGAGTATAACTCTAACATGTTTAATGATTTTTATAAATTAAATGACATTATTCATGAAACCACTGCACCATATTCACCTGAAATGAATGGTAAAGCTGAAAGAAAGAATAGAACTTTAACTTAATTAGTTGTAGCTATTATGTTAAGTTCTAGTGCAGCACCCTCTTGGCGGGGTGAAATTTTATTAACTGTTTGTTATGTGCTAAATAGAGTCCCCAAGAGTAAAAACAAAATTTCCGCATATGAAATTATTAAGAATATACAACCAAACCTGTCTTATTTGAGAACTTGGGGTTGTCTGGCCTATGTCTGGATACCAGACCCCAAGAGAGTTAAACTCGCAAGTAGAGCCTATGAATGTGTATTCATTGGGTATGCTGTAAACAACAAAACGTGCAGGTTTTATGACCTTAATATAAAAGTGATCATTGAGTCTAACGATGCTGACTTCAATGAAATGAAATTCCCTTTTAAATTGAGGAATAATGGGGGCACAATAACTTGTCACATACCTATGAGTAGGAATAATGATAATAACGATGAGTTTGAAATAGAACCTAGAAGAAGTAAGAGAACAAGGACTGCTAGAGAGTATGGACCTGATTATATGGTGTATACATTGGAAGAGGATCCATCAACACTCCAAGAAGCTTTGACTTCTTTGGATGTTGATTTGTGGCAAGAAGCCATTTTTTCTTTTGAATTTGTTGTGCCCTATGTAAATGAATCTTAAGTTGAGCCAAAATGTGATCTCTTTGTAACAATTGCTCTTGGACAACTAATGGTTCATCATTAGTAGGTGCATACCTAATCAACTTCAGGGGATCCCTTCCATAAACAACTTTAAAGGGAGACATGCCTATGCTAGTATGGTATGCAGTATTATACCAATACTCAGCCTAGGGCAAAAGCTTGACCCATTCCTTGGGGTTGTCAAAAGTGAAGCATCTAAGGTACATT
Organism: Lupinus angustifolius; assembly: GCF_001865875.1. Taxonomy (NCBI): domain Eukaryota; kingdom Viridiplantae; phylum Streptophyta; class Magnoliopsida; order Fabales; family Fabaceae; genus Lupinus; species Lupinus angustifolius. The sequence goes on along the minus strand of NC_032011.1, from coordinate 3,881,021 downwards.
TCAAGGCATTTGTTCAAAGCTTCAGATTGTCCATCTGTTTGTGGGTGGTAAGCTGTAGACATGGTCAACGTTGTGCCACTCAATTTCAGAAAATGTTGCCAAAAATGACTTGTGAATACCTTATCCCTATCTAAGACTATAGTTTTTGGGATACCACGTAGTTTAACCACCATGTTCATAAAGGTTTCTGCAACTTGTTTACTATTATAGTCACTTTTGAGAGTTGCAAAATGAGCATACTTAGATAATCTGTCCACCACCACATAGACCACTGTATAACCATGAGAGGAGGGTAACCTTGTGATGAAGTCCATGATTATATCTTCCCATATTTGTTCAGGAATTGGTAATGGTTGCAGAAGTCCCGAGGGAAGAGTATTGGTTGTCTTGGCCTATTGGCATACCAAACAGTGTTGAATAAATCGCTTGATGTCATTATGTATTCCAGACCATAAAAATTGAGATGCAATTCTTGCTAGTGTTCTAGTATAGCCAGCATGTCCACCCAAAGTGGAGCTATGAAATTCCTTTAATACTTGTTGGATCATTTCTTGGTTCTTGGGGACAACAATTCTATCCTTCCACAATAGTAGTTTGTCATGGACTGAGTAGTGTGAATTTGCTGCACTTTTTTCAGAACATTATGCAGTAATGACAGCTAACTCAGGGTCGGCAGCCTGTGCTTTTCTCAAAGCCTCTAGGAAGTGTGGTTCTGCAGTTGACCATGTCGTAAAAAACGATATGGATAGTGCATCAGTAGGAATATTTTCCTTTCCTAGCTTGTATTCAATAGTGAAATCATATCCAAGGAGCTTGGGTAACCAAGATTTTTGTTCAGGAGTTTGCAATGTTTGTTCAGTGAGTGTCTTTAAGCTCTTTTGGTCAGTTCTAATGATGAATTTATGGCCAAGTAAATAATGCCTGAACTTTGAAATAGCCCCAGTGATAGCAAAAGATTCTCTAGAGTAAGCAAATTGTTTCTGCATTCTTGGTGACAATTTCTTAGAGAAGAAAGCAATGGGATGGCCTTCTTGACTTAGGACAGCTCCAATGCCATTTCCTGATGCATCAGTTTTCAAACTAAATGGTTTTGAAAAATTAGGCAGAGCTAACACAAGAGCCTTAGTAATTGCTTGTTTTAATGCTTCAAAGGCCAAAGTAGCAGATGGTTCCCATTTAAAACTATCTTTCTTAAGCAGATTTGTCAATGCAAAGGCTATTGATGCATATCCCTTGATAAATCTCCTGTAATAGCCTGTAAGACCCAAGAAGCCTCTTAATTGTTTCAGATTATGAGGAATTGGCCAGTCAATTACAGCTTGGACTTTGTCTTTATCCATTGTCACACCTTCACCAGAAACTGTATGGCCTAGATATTTCACTTGAGTTAAACCAAATGCACATTTGGACAACTTTGCAAATAATTGATTGTATTGTAGAACCTGTAAAAGTGACTGAAGATGTTGAAGATGAGACTTCCAAGTAGGGTTGTAAACAAGTATGTCATCAAAGAAAACAAGAACATATTTTCTTAACAACCCTTTGAACACATCATTCATCAAGCTTTGGAAGGTTGTAGGAGCATTGGTGAGCCCAAAGGGCATCACAATCCACTCATAATGACCTTGATGGGTCCCGAATACAGTTTTGTATCTGTCCTCCTCATTCACTAGAATCTGGTGATAACCAGACCTAAGATCCAACTTGGAGAAAAATCTAGCTCCATACAAATCATCTATCAATTCATCTATAGTAGGTATAGGAAAACTGTCTTTGATGGTGATAGCATTTAAAACCCTATAATCAGTGCAAAACCTCCATGTCCCATCTTTCTTTTTCACCAAAAGAATACGAGAAGAAAAAGGGCTTGTGCTAGGAGAAATAATACCTTCATTGAGCATATCTTGAACCATTTTTTCAATCTTTTCCTTTTGACTATGGGGGTACCTGTATGGTTTTACTTTGACAGGATGTGACCCTTGCATCAAAGGAATAGAGTGGCTTTGGGCTCTAGGAAGTGGTAACTCACAGGAACAACAAAGACCTCTTTATAAGTATGTAGCAAATTGACAAGTTCATGTTCTATATTTGTTGGGAGATCTAGTAAGTGATCTTGAGGTTTAGCGTTTTGTGTAAAACGCAGAGAGTATAGTTTTACAATGGCATCTGTATGCTGTAATCTCATCAACTGATGACATTAGGCTAAACTAGGCAACTGTATTTGATCTCCTTATAATGTGATGAATTGATTATCACTGAAGAATTTTAGACTCAATTTTCTATAATATGATATGTGTGGACCCAATGTAGATAGCCATGAGGCACCCAAAACCACATATCCCCCAGCTATTGGCAATAAGTAAGCAGGGAAAACCACTGAATGGTTCTGAATTTTTACCTCCAACTTGCTTATAAGTCCTTCCACAGTGAGAGCATTTCCATTTCCTACCAGAACCTTGAACTCAAGAATAGGTTCAATTGGTAATTTCAGGCACTGAGCAATCCTGGGTTGCAAAAAATTGTCTGAACTTCCACTGTCAAGCAAAACCTGCACTTTCATGCCATTAATCAATCCTGTAAATCTCATTGTGCCCAATCCCGAAGATCCTTTTAAAGCATTGTAGGACAAGTGAGGTGCATTTTGTAATGACAACTCAAGAGTAGCCTCCTCCAATTTCTCTGTGAGATTCTCGGTATCAACTTCCTCATCTTCCACTTGCAATAAGAGATATTGCTTGTTAGGACATTTATGAGCAGGAGTAAATTTGTCATTACAAGTGAAACAAAGTCCTTTCTCACGTCTGAGTTGCATTTCCGCAGCTGTCATTTTTTTTATGTGGCTAGAAGATGGGGGGTTAGTGAGTAAGGGTGGTAGACTTGAAGATTTCAATGATTGAGAAACTGTTTGGCTTGTGTATGGGTTTAGTATTTGGTTTGTGGTTGGGATAGCATATTGGCCATAGTTAGAATTGGTCTGATAGTTCTTGTATTTATAAGAGTATTTTTCTTCATATAATTTTGCTAATGACACACACCTTAACAAGGTAATAGGATTTTGAGCAATAACATCTCTTCTAATATCATTTTTTAGTCCACCCACAAAGCAATCCAGCAATGCTTCCATTGTCACACCTTGAACTCTATTAGCCAATGCTGTAAATTTTACATAATAATCCTGCACTGTGGTTTCCTGATGCAACTTGAATAAATCAGATCTAGCACATTCATAAGGTGAAGGACCATATTCTAACTCTAGTGCTCTAGTGAATGCAATCCAAGAAGGAAAAGCATTAGCACGAAATTGCATTTGAAACCAAGGAACAACGTCCTTATCAAGGTGAATAGCCACAATAATTAATCGTTGATAATCTGGAGTATGATAGTAACTAAAAAATTGCCCAGCCTTGAATATCCATTGTAAAACATCAGATCCATCAAAGCGAGGAAAATCTAGTTTTACGTTTCGAACCTGAAATGGATGATTCGGAGTTCCAGTGAGCTTTGTTGAATTGTTTCTCAGCAAGGAAGTAACATGTGATTCAATTGTCTCAAATCTAGTGTTATGATCCTTTTCTTGAATGGTGAAGTGTTCTAGTAATGTTTTTAATTCTCTATCACGTGATTCCATCATTTATGCCAATTTCTTGAGGTCTGCCGACAGATCTTTCAGGCGAGCTACCTCCGTCGTGAGTTCCTTCAGGCGTGTGTTCTCCGCCATGAAAAGATGAAAGCACCAATGTAATGTTTACCAACGAAAACATCAACAACCCAATTAAGCAATACAACATGGAATGAAATACTTCTTTTATATGGATAACTAAAGGAGAATTCTAAACTTCATAGAGTTGCAGAATTTTGTTACATAAAAGTAGACAAATGACAATGAAATGATGACAGCAGAGAATGAACTATAAGAAAGAGAAAGTTCCAATTCAATACATCTATAATGCAATGATTTTCATGCTTAGCTAATATACTAGTCTCACACCCAATATCCTGTCATATGTGTGTTTTTTCATTTTTTTGCGGGCCCCTTTCCCAATTGTGTAACTAATTCACTCTGGTCCACCTGTTGATTTTCCTCTTTAGCCCTTTTCTCTTTCTCCTTGCTATCAGCATTCATTACAGAGAGGCATAGGTATGGTCAGTATCTAGTACTTCTAGACATTTTGTGTTCTGTTTTTTTCTTTCCCCTTTCAAGAGTTTGGTTCCTGAAGTACAGATCCTCTCTCTAACTTCTTGAGGTGTATGATTAGGATCAATGTTTTAAATTGTTGTGGCAATTATTATGCAAATTGTAGCTGTTTTAAATTCTTTTCTTTGTTATTAAAAAATGTTTATGAATTTTATGCAGCTAGGTGTAGTTGTCTTTTGACCGCATCATTAGGATTCGTGTCACACCACAATTGATTATACATGAATGAATTGCGGTGAAAAAATATGATTAGTCTTCTTGTTTAGGAGTAGACTTTTGTAAATAGGCAAAGTGCTTACTTTGTGAACTGATGTGTTTTGCTATTTTTTGTGTGATACTCATTATCATAGGGAAATGTAATGCTAAGCAAGTTGTTTTTAGAATGTGTCAATGTGAATAAATAAACTCTGATTCTAAATTTAGATCTTTTGTCATGTTATTCGTATTTAATTTAGTTTATCAGTGTCCTATATTTTGGACACTGTATGTATACGAGTGTTCATGTCCGTGTCTGTATCTGCGTGTGTGCTTTGTACTTTGGTTTTGCATTGTCTTGTTTCTTTGGCTAGTTGCTTTTGATATTATGCTTCTTGGGCAATTTTTTTATGTGTAATGGGTACTCGTAAATAAAGTGGTTAAGTTTTAGAAATAACATTTAAACATGAAGATAATATATTGATAATGTTTTTAGATCATGGTTTACTTACCAGTGCCACCTTAGCTACTGTCATTTTATAATGAATGGCTTGTTGAAATTTCATCTGATGTTATGTTTTTATACTTCGCAGTTTTACCATACATACTGGTGCTGGGTTGATTGTTCCTGAAGTTCTTGAGGAAGGGAACGTAAGTTTTTATGTGGTTAATATATAATATGCTTTGAAGGCACCAATGCTGATTCCATGATGCCTTTTTATTTACTGTTGTGGATTGGTTTAATGTTGAGTAGGAATTTACTATTGTATTGGTTTTGTTTCTTCAATCGGTAAACAATGATACTAATTTTATTTTAGGTTAGAGTTGATACGGGGGAAACCAATTCTTAAAGCATCAGATGTGCCTACTAAGTTACCTCCAAATAAGGATCATGTTGTCAAATCAGAGCTAGAAGTAGGAGTTATGTGGAATGTAACTTGTGTTAGCATGGGAAATCCACATTGTGTAACTTTTAGTGGAAAAGGATTTGAGGTATGTAATTTAATGGATGCTTATAATTCACTATGGATCTACTCAATGAAATATAACACGGTACGGATAGGAAGAAAAGACACTGTTGAATTGAATGTGCACCCATTTATATGAAAAGATAAACAGTTCCTTTAAATTTTATTATTTTTACTACATTCGTTTTCCCAACATATTTTTAAATCTAAATTTTCGTTTCTCATACAGCATTGTTAACAATAATGTCATATTTTTTAATCCTTGTTGCAACAGAATTTGTTTGTGATGAGTTGAAGCTAGCAGAAATTTGCCCAAAATTTGAACATCATGAGGTGTTCCCAGCACAAACAAACACATTACACAGGTCAGATTTGTCTATTTCTATGCTTAGACTATGATTTTTCAACCTTTTTTGTATGTTTATCCTTATCACATGCCCATCTTCTCAATGTTTTATTTCTGTCACGTGCCTTTTGTCTGTTGGACATGCGTTGCTTGCTGATAGCCACATTCATGAACATTGCCAAGTCAGTTACTTACTGACTTGTAAAAATCTAAATTTAATGCTTGTAAACATGACGCAGCTGTTAAGACTATATGTCTAACTTTGGTTAGGGGAAGGAGTCATACAATTTCCAATTATTTCTAGCTTGATGCATTGTTTACTCCCCAAGCACGCTGTTCACCAAAATTTCAACCATATTTGATTCCTTGAGCTCAATCCAGAAGGCCTAAATGATTGTAGTTAGATTATCACTCCAATATTGTTGCAATCCACATTCTCATTAATGGAATGCCTCACGTTTTAATTTGGGAGCGTGGAGCAGGTTAGAACATCTATTGTCCAAGCTGTGTTCGATTAGTATTCTGTCTGTGCTGATAAGTATTTTGTTTGTGATTATGGTGAGTTCAAGGTACCTCAGATTTTTGTATGGGAGAGCTTAACTTTGTTTTTGTTTTCCCCCAACTGTTTACATGCAGGAGCAACTCTAGCCTGTGGAACTGGAGCTTGTGCTACTGTTGTTGCAGCAGTTCTTGAGGGTTGTGCTGGGAGGGTAAGAACTTTGCGACTTTGCTTTTAATTATATAAGAAAACTGTTGATTTTTGTGTTTGAAATGTTTAAAAAATATGATTCTCATTATACCTATTTAAGTCTCATTTTTTTTTTCAAAACTCACTCAATCTAAATCTCCCAATAAATCCTTCCCCAGGAGTAAGTCCATCATTTCTGATTCCACTAAACATAGATTTATAAAATAGAAATGAATAACTAATTCTACTGTTTGAATATGAATATAATGTAAATGCTTCTTTTCTTTTGCCATGATTTTTTGTATATGTCAAATGTGAAATTGATGCAGAATTGCACGGTTGATCTACCTGGAGGGCCTCTGCAGATTGAATGGAGGGAGGAATCATGCCTATATGACAGGCTCAGCAGAACTAGTTTATTATGGATCTTTGCCCCTTTGATATGTTGCCAGAAAATAATATTGAACTACTTCTATGAATTATGGGTTGGTGAATAATATTTAATTATATAATAGAGGTGGATTTTCGCATAGGATTGCATTTTTTTGGGAATTGGTTGAGTGAGTCACAATCATAGGATATATGAGAACATGTTCACGCATAAATTAGAGGTGCAACCTAAGGCTTGCCTTGTTTTGGATATTAGACCTTTTAATACATGAATTAATAATGAATTATGTATTCATGGGCTATGGTAGAGTTTTGGGTCGAAAGACACAGGACGTTGCTGCCAAGCTTTCATGCTAGACCACGAGAGAAAAAAATCACATTATTATCGAAATATGTGATAAAGTAGTAAAAAACAATGTATATTTTCTTATAAAATTAGCTTGTGTTACTTATAAACTAATTAATGGAGAACTGTCGATAAAAAAGTAACATGTTGTAACAGGTCACTTTTGTATATTTGTGTGTGAATTTCTAGGCTAGACTTGTCATTTCTTAATACTAAATAAAATATTTTTGGTTAAAACATTGGTGATCATGACATAAGATGAAAGAATATTCACCTCATCAAAGTGGTTGTATAGTTAGCTGGACTTTATGAACTCACATTCCACCAAGTAGGGTCTTGGGAGGATATTTGAACGCATGATCTCCTACTTAAAATGAAAGCAACTTTACCATTGCTTTAAGGTTCACTCTTTACATGTAATAGTAATGATATTTTTGAAATTTATAATTACTAAGAGTATTTCCTCAACTTTTGAGTAAAGAACTAATTTTTTTTAGAATATGTGATTCTCCATCTCAACAAGTGTCGCTATCAGGAATCGAATTTTTCACATTTTAATCAAATCTAGCAAATTTACACTACTAGACCTTGAATTGCTAACAATGTATAATGCTATTTAAACATCAAACATGCACCGTTAATTCTATATTTTGACAAATAAAATAAAAAGGTATATTGTGTCAACAAAAAATTGAAAATCTTACCATCATGCATTAGCTTTGAGTGAGACTCCTCTCCATTAATAGAGAGGCAAGTGGTGTGTAAAAGTGAACAAAAGGTAACATATATTGACACTTATATCCCTTCTATGTGTAATGATATTTCACTTTTACCCTTAAAATATAAAGGAAAAAGTCACTTGCCTCTCCATTACGAGGAGTCTCACTCATTAGTTTTATTCTAATTTGTAAGTTGCAATGGAAAAACCAAAATATACAAGTTCTACCAAATGGCAGAAACTAAAAACTACTAAACTGAACATTGATCAAGAATCAAATGCTAGTAATAAATGGTTACAAGATGATAAAGGCACTAAACTAGAAACAACACACCAGTCAATAGAATATTCCATTATCTGCCTTCAGTTGTTTGTATAAATCCAAATAAGCCAGATAAAGTAATTTATCTTTGGTTGCAGTTCTGTGATTCTTCGCGTGCTTGCAAAAATACTTCAATTGTGGAAGTGTACAACACCCAATCATTTGGCCCAAAAACAAAAAGAGCCAATTTATGTTCCTCTTCTTAGTAATCACAGGCTTCATGCTATTTTCTTGGCCACAAGTGTAACATGTTGGGAGCAAAGGCATATTCCAAGACAGTGTTGCTCTAGCATGCATGTTATGAATGCTCTCTTCAACGAGCCTTGCAACTTCATCAAACTTCTCTTCCAGATTAAACTCTATTTCATATTTTTCCATGCAGGTTTTGCATTGAACTTTTCCAGTGAGTGATGTAATGTTGTGTGATAATAAGTGGCCAAGGCTGTATACTTTGGCACGTGTGGAAGTAGCCCATTGGTATGGTGGGGTTATGGTTTCGCTCTTTGGTTCTTGATCTTGGTTAAGTATGTTGTAGTTAGGCAATGAAAACAAAAGGAAGAAAATAGAAACAGAGGAGCAGAGGAAGAAATAGAAGTAAAATGAAGAAGGTTAACAGAGAAGAAGATTTAGAGTAAGCAATGTATATACTTGAGAGCACAATGAATGAAGGAATTAATCAAACAATACAATGCATAAGCCTCTTCTATTTATATCAAGTCTTAACTAACTAACTCACTAAAAATAGTAAGTTAGTTTTAACTAACAAAACTGAATTATACAAACTCAACATTCTTGCTTAATTCAGTTTGCATTGAATGTTTCTAAGCCAATCTTCCTTCTCAAAGCTTCAAACCTTTCTTTCTTCAATGGCTTGGTTAAAATGTCAGCCAATTGATTCTCAGATTTGCAGAATTCCAATTCTAATTTCCCTTTGTTCACTTGTTCTCTTATGTAGTGAAATCTGGTTTCAATATACTTGCTTCTTCCATGAGCAACTGGATTCATAGCCAAGTTTATAACAGATTTATTATCAACCATTAGCTGTAGTTTCACCTCTTCTGTTTCCAGCTTTAATTCTGCCATAATAGCACTCAACCAAGAAGCTTGACAAACACTCATGCTAGCTGTAATATACTCTGCTTCGCATAATGACAAAGCTACTACCTCTTGCTTCTTAGAACACCAACTTATAGGAGCAGTGCCAAGGAAAAAGAGATAACTTGTAGTGCTCTTCCTGTCTATTTTGTCCCCACACCAATCAGCATCAGAAAAACCACATAGGTTCTTGTTGCACTTCTTCACTTCAGCAGGGTACATGATCCCATAGTTTAGGGTCCCTTTTAAGTATCTAAGTAGCTTTTTTACTGCAATTAGATGACTTTGCTTGGGAGATTCCATAAATCTGCTGATCCAGCAAACACCAAATGCAATATCAGACCTTGAATTGCATATGTACCTCAATGATCCCACCATTTGTCTATATAGAGTTTTGTCTACCACTTGATCTGTTCCTACTTCACATAGTGTTGTCTCTGCATCAATAGGAGTTGATACATGGTTACAATTCATCATCTCAAACCTCTGCAACACATCAGCTGTGTATTTCCTCTGGTGCATTAATGTTCCAGCCGTGGTTTTCTTGAATTCGATGCCTAGGAAGTAGGAGAGTTCCCCTAGATCAGTCATCTCAAACTCAGCTTGCATCTGAGCTTTAATGCTAGGATCTTGCCAAAGTCTGCACCTATTATAAGAAGGTCATCCACATAGAGACACAAAATCAGCAAGTCAGTGGCATAGTTCCCTTTTACATAGACACCATGCTCAGTTGTACATTTAGTGAAGCCAAGTTGTAACAGGAAGGCATCTATCCTTTTGTTCCAGGCTCTTGGAGCTTGTTTGAGTCCATAGAGTGTTTTGTGTAGTTTGTAGACCATTTGTTCTCTGCCTTTTGCTATGAAACCAGGTGGCTGAGACACATAAACTTCTTTGTCAATTGGTCCATTTAAGAAAGCAGATTTCACATCCATTTGATGGATATGCCAAGAATTCTGATTAGCCAAGGCAATTACCAACCTTACTGTCTCAATTCTAGCTACTGGTGCAAACACTTTATCATAATCAAGTCCTTGTTTCTGTAAACCTTTTGCAACCAATCTGGCCTTATACTTTGATACTTGACCATTAGGATTAAGTTTGGTCTTAAACACCCATCTAACTGCAATTGCCTTCTTATTAGTTGGAAGAGTTGTTAGTGTCCATGATTTATTTCTTTCTATGGACATTAACTCTTCTTCCATTGCTCTAATCCAGTGAGGTTGATCAAGAGCTTCTTCTACACTGATTGGTTCCATTTCAGCTAGCAATGCCATGTGAACAAAATCTCCTTCTGCTGTGATTGTAGAGTCAGGGAACACATCATAGTCTCTCAATCTAGATGATGGTTGTCTTCTTCTTTGTGATGAGGATGAGATGACAGGTTGACTATGTAAATCATGAGATGGATTGCCAGTGACTTCACTTCTTTCTGAGTTGTATGAATTGTCTGCACTTTCATCAATCAGCAGCCTTGATTCATCTTCAAGTGGTAAATCTACTTTTACTCTTGAAGTGCTAGCTTCCTCATTCTAATTCCAACATTGGTTCTCATCAAACTTTAAGTTTCTAGTAATACATAATTTTTGAGTTAGAGGATCAAAAACTCTGTATGCACCAGTACTATGATAACCAAGGAAAATGAGTTTTGAGCCTCTGTCATCAAGCTTTCCCCTCTTTACTTCAGGAATGTGTCCAAAGCAAATTGATCCAAAAATCTTCAAGTGGCTTACACTTGGTTTTAGGCCTGACCAAGCTTCTTCAGGAGTCTTATAGTTCAATCTCTTGGATGGACATCTGTTGATGATGTAGGCTGCTGTTGAGACAGCTTCACCCCAAAATTTCTTGGGTAGCCTCTTTGTTTTCATCATACTCCTTGCCATGTTGAGGAGTGTCCTGTTGGCTCTTTCTGCAGTACCATTGTGTTGAGGTGTGTAGGGAGCTATCACCTCATTGCTTTAAACTTCTGGAAAATTTGGAATACTTCACTCTTCCTTTTAATTAGATAGATCCATATCTTTCTTGTATGATCATCAATAAAGGTGAGGAAGTATTTGTTGCCTCCAATTGACTCTTCTTCAAGAGGACCACACACATCACTGAAGACTGTCTCTAATGGTCTTCTTGCTCTTGTAGGAACATCAGAACTGAATGAGTTTCTTGCCTGCTTGCTCAATTGGCACTCATCACATAAAATTGAAGGCAGTGTGATTAGTGGTAAGCCCAACACAGATTGATTTTTGCTCAAAGATTCTAAACTTCTAAAATTTAGATGGCCATACCTTTGATGCCACAACCAAGTGACTTGATCTGTGTTTGCTTGAAGGCACTTCTGGTCACCAATCTGAATTTGAACCTTGAATGTTCTATTAGAAGATAGGGGAGCCTTCAAGATTTTCTGAGCTTACTTGTCAAAGACTGTTAGTAGGCCATCTTTCATGACCATCTCATACCCTTTCTCCAACAATTGACCAAGACTAAGCAAGTTGTGCTTCATCTTTGGTACATAAAGTACATTGGAAATGTATGATTGTTTGCCATCTTGTCTCTGAATCATGACTTGCCCAACACCTTCTGCAGTTACTGAGCTTTGGTCTGCAAAATTGACTCTACTTTTGGTAGATTCATCCAGGGATGTAAACCAATCTCTTCTACCTGACATATGGTTGGAGCATCCTGTGTCAAGGTACCAAAATTCAGCTTTCTCATCACTTGCTTGATCCTTTCTGGTAGTGGCCATCAATAAGCAATACTCTTCATCTGATTCTTGATTGTTATGAGCCAAACCAGCTTCCTCCTCTCTACTGCTTGTCCATCTGTTCATTTTGCATTCAGAAGCAAAATGACCATAATTCCTGCACTTGTAACATTGCAGTTTCTTTTTGTCAAATTTCTTTCTGCCATCTGCATTTTTGGTAGACCCTTTTGAGTCAATTTCCTTTCCTGATTTCCACTGGATATCAGGTTTTCTTCCAGTGAGTCCTTGCTCACTTGATCTCCACTTGTTATTGCCTTTCTTGCTCCACTGGTTATGAGGCTTCTTGGTGAATCTGGCTTGTAATGCTTGATCACCAATTTTCTCTGGATTTCTTTCCTTCAATCTCAACTCATGAGATTCCAGAGATGCTTGTAGCTCCTCAATCTTGAGTTCTTCCAGGTTCTTGGACTCCTCGATTGTAACAACAATGTGGTCATATTTGCAAGTGAGTGTTCTAAGCACCTTCTCTACTAGGCTCTTCTCCTTCAATACTTTGCCACAAGACCTCATTTGATTAGAAAGAGCCAAAATCTTGGTCATGTACTCAACTACTGAATCACCATCCTCCATTTGCAGGAGCTCATATTGCCTTCTGAGCTGCTGCAACTTGACCTTCTTGATCTTGGCCATTCCTTCATAGCTCTTCTTTAGACAATCCCAAGCTTGTTTGGCAGTTTCAGCACCATTGATTTTCTCATAGTTGGCTCCATCAACACATTGATGCAGAAGAAAAAGAGCTTTACAATCTCTCTTTTTGGCTTCTTTGTAGATTGTCCTCCGAGCTTCAGTGGCCCCTTCCCCAATCTCTTGATAACCATGTTGAACTACTTCAAACACTTCTTGAAATCCAAAAATAGCTTTCATTTGATTCCTCCATCGATCATAATTCTTGCCATCCAAGATGGGAAGTGTTAATGAGAATCCTCCATTGTTTGTCATCACTGCTACACGTTGCTTCTGCTGATCACGTAGAAGCTCACACAGGTCCCCTAGGAAGATTCACACAGAATCTACACGCACAAAGCTGTTGATACCACTATTGTAGTTAGGCAATGTAAACAAAAGGAAGAAAATAGAAACAGAGGAGCAGAGGAAGAAATAGAAGTAAAATGAAGAAGGTTAACAGAGAAGAAGATTTAGAGTAGGCAATGTATATACTTGAGAGCACAATGAATGAAGGAATTAATCAAACAATACAATGCCTAAGCCTCTTCTATTTATAGCAAGTCTTAACTAACTAACTCACTAAAAATAGTAAGTTAGTTTTAACTAACAAAACTGAATTATACAAACTCAACAAAGTAATGATAGAAGGTTGAGTTCATAGGTTGCACTGATTCTGGCGTACTGTAGAATTGATGAGGCACAAGAGTGTGTGGTGGTTGTGGCTGTTGCATGATGCTATAGGGTTGATTCAGCAGAGGCATAATAGGAGTGTTTGTGTTTGGTGGTAGGGACCAAAATTTGGTTTCTTGGAGCAATGGTGCATATAGTTGTCATTGTGGTGGTTGCAGTTGCGGTTGAGGTTGTGGTCTTGGTTTTGGTTGGGAAAGTGAAAGTTCAAGGTCAAGGTCAAGATGATGATGATTTTCATTAGAAGATGGAGAGTGATCAACATTTATATTCATTGTTAAATTTGTGGGAATCAAACTGTTTTTTATGAATTTTGAGGAAGGCAAAGGAGGTTGAAAAAGAAAAGAAAGGAGAAAGTGATGAAGGTGTTAACACTGGTGGTGGCTTCTCTTATGATTCATCAATTGGAATGAATAGTCCACTATTAAAATTAGAAAGCTTTGGAAAATTTTAGACATGTTATAACTAACATTACCTGGTTTCAGATTACAACTAACCAACTTACTAATACGGTTACATATTAGAGTCCATCACAAAACAAATTGATAATAAAATGAGTGTTTAAACAAGTATTTAAATCATTTCCGAAAAATTGATATAGGCGATGTAAGATTTATTTCCCGATATACCCCTCCATAAAAGCATGCTAGATTAGACAAAAAGTCATCTTTGACATACAACTAAATGATCTCATAATACCGGAGAAAAGTTGGACTATAATACCATGTTAAAGACTATGAGAAAAGTCACACAAAGATATGTGATGTTGTGGTTCTCAACATAAAGTTGCATGAATATCACTTACCATCTCTATTTCTTATCCAGGGATGATAAGTTCGAGTAGTGTATTACTTGAATCTGCTCCACTGCTTTATTTTTGGACCCATATCCGACCCAGATTCATGTTGATACTTGTTGGATCTGCTACCCATGGGTATCCAGCAGATCCACGGGTATCCATAAATTTAAAAACATTAAAAATAATTGCAATAATTTATGTAGTTATGTGTTTTTTTCTACAATCTTATATGCTATTTAGGTAATCAACAAGAGAAAAAAATTGTAAAACATAATTTAAAATTGATTATTTCAACATTATAATGTAAAATTGACTTAGTAAGAATTATGTTGACAATATAATATTACATAATATTAGATTACACGTAACAACATAACATCACATTACTACTTAACAATATAATATATAATATCATTGTCTAGTAACATAACAATAACATTTATGAATTAACAAAATAACATTATGCATTAACAATATATATATATATATATATATATATATATATATATATCTATATCTGTGTGTGTATGAATAGAGGGTTCAGGTACCCTTGAGTCTGAGTACTTCATTGCCTGAACCCAAATCTATCTAATAGCGATTCTTAAATTCTCGGGTCCCAATTACTCAGAAGTCCAAAAATATGAACTCAGACCCTACCTACTATAAATAGTTATGGATCTGGATATCCATTATCATCCTTAATCAAATATGTATTAATGCATGATATAACTACGAGATCCAAATCTCCCATGTTTACATCTAAATTAACAGTTTGCATGTTTTAATTGCAATTTTGTTACAGAAAAAAAATTACGTGCTTAATTTGCGGTCTCTAATTGTGGCTTTGTCTAAGATAAAAAATTAGAATAAAAAGATTTACATGGTTAAGTACTCGATGCTAGAAGGACATCCAAATTATTATTTATTTTCCTCTTTCCCTTGCAAGGTGGTCATTTTTCTTTGAGTAAATTACACTGATACCCCCCTGAGTTTTAGTGAAATTACACAAACCACCCCTCACTTTTCTAAACTTACACAAACCTCCCCTAGTTTTGTACTTTCATTACACTGACCACCCCTGTATAAGAAATAAGTGTAATCTTTTAAACAAAAAATGTGATAAATGCAATTAAGTTAAACAAAACATGATATATTGTGTACACAAGTCTAAAGAATATACAAATTAATGTATCTTTATTATTTTTTTGTTACAAAATGCATCAACAATTATAAAGAAATATTGTTTAAATCACTCTTATAATGTAGTGTAACGAACCAAAAATAATAAAGATATATTTATTTGTATATTATTTAGATTTGTCTACACAATATATCATGTTTTGTTTAACTTAATAGCTTTTATCACATTTTTTGTTTAAAAAATTACACTTATTTATTATACAGGGGTGGTCAATGTAATGAAAGTATAAAACTAAGGGAGGTTTGTGTAAGTTTAGAAAAGTGAGGGGTGGTTTGTGTAATTTCACTAAAACTCAGGGGGTGTCAGTGTAATTTACTCTTTTTCTTTTAATATTTCAAAGTGACCCTTGCAGTTACCCATGAATGTTTTTCTTACCATTTTGGATTTTTCAAAGGACATAAAACTGAGAAAGGATGTGATCAGGAGATATAGGGTCTGTTTGTGAATTTAATTTTAAAGAGAGGAAAGAAAAAAAAATTAAAGTTATCTGATCTAATAAATATATTTTATAACTCTCAAGTCTTTTCCTCTAAAATTCAAAATGTGTAAATGAAATAATATTTAATGACTTTACGCATAAATAACTGGTTTGATATCACTACTTATTGAATAAACTTAAGAAGATTATGTCAAAATATTATTTGAAATTCCAATTAAGAGTTTTTTTTATAAATATGATTTATATGATCTAATAAAATAAAAATATAAAATTTTGTACAGATAGTGAACATATGTTAAGGAAGAGTGTAAACAACGATGTCCATAGATTTGAGAGTGGTAGAATATCAGGTTTGAACTTTCAAATTCACACTTTTTGTTCGGGCAAATTTCATTAAACTATTTAGATAATTTCCTGCCACAAAAAAATATGCATACTCAAATGAAGTCCTACTAATTGGGACTTAACGAACAAGAGTTATACCTATGCTTAAAAAAAAGAAAATGAACCTTCTTTTTCTGCCTTGGTGGTAGTGTGTCAATTTGTATATGACAACTAATTTTATATTTATTAATTTTTTTCTTATTGTGAGTAACGTAAAAAAGTTTAAAATAGTCAATCATTTTTTGTAGTCAATCATTCTAGGTACATCTCACCTCTTAGCACATTAGTTTCCTCATTCAACGGTTCCTTAGTTTTCTGTTCAAGAAGGAGAGTATTTTCTTTTTCTCTCATTTGTAAAGTTTGCTTCTCCTTCTCCGTCTTTTCTCTGTGGTGTGCATAAACTGGTGAAAGCCCTTTGCCATCCGGTGGCTCACCACCCAAACCATTCGTGTCCAGTGTGGACTTATCATGAAACCCACCATCATAAGGTGGTTCCGTGCCAGGGAAAACCGTGGAAGAGCATTCACGGGGCAAGTCAACAAACTACTTCGTGGGATCCCTATAGAAACGTCTGAACAAGGAGACATTGAAAAGACCGGGTGCAAGCGGGCCGACACCGACAATACCATCTCATAAGCGACAGATCCGACACGACAGTGGACTTGAAATGGGCCGTATAAATGGTGTGACAGCTTTTGTGAACACCGGTTTTCAAGAGATTGATGCATGTACGATTGCAAACGGAGCAATACCCACTCACCCAGAACAAAAGTAACATTGGACCTACCTGAATCTACTTCTGCCTTCATCCTCCGTTGTGCATGATGGAGGTGTTGTTTGAGGCTTTCTAAGATTTTTGTTCTGGTTTGCAAGGTGTCCACAAGCACTGGATTTGTTGTTGACCCTAGAAGATAGTCCCAAAGAGTTGGCGGGGAACGGCCGTACAAAGCCTCAAAGGGAGATGAGTTAAGTGAGGAATGGTGGTTGGTGTTATACCAATATTCTGCCAATGAGAGGTGAGTATACCATTTAGTTGGATGAGAACTTGTGAAACAACGTAGGTATGTTTGTAAACCCCTATTTACAACCTTAGTTTGGCCATCAAACTGAGGATGATAAGCTGTGTTGTAGCATAATGTAGTACCGAGGAGTCTGAATAACTCCTTCCAGAATCCGCTTAGAAATATCTTATCTCTGTCTGACACTAAGCTTTTTGGAACTCCATGCATTTTATAGATCTCATTCAAAAAATGGTTTGCAAGTGTGTTGGCTGAAAACCGTTAGGGGAAAACAATAAAATGTGTATACTTTGCCAGGCGATCCACGACAACCCATATCATTGTGTGTTCATGCCACAAGGGTAAGTTTGTTATAAAATCCATTGATAAATCTTCCCATATCTTATCTAGAATAAGTAAAGGTTGTAGTAATCCATGATACTTTGTTGGCAGGTATTTATTGAATTGGCAAACAATAGAGTCGCAAATAAACTACTTGAGTTGCTTAGCCACATCGGGCTAGTAGCAAGAAGCTATAAGTTGAGCCAATTCCGTTTTCCAACCAGAATGCCTCGATGTTGGTGTCTCATGGAATTCCTTCATCAAGGACAACCATAGATCGGCCAAGTCAGGTATAAACAATTTGTTTTGATAAAAAACTAACCCTTGAGAAAAATGAAACTTAGTGTTCCAATTGTGATCTGATTCAATTTTTTATGAATGTCTGGCCATCTGTGGAGGCATAAAACACATGGAGCTTATCAATGCTGAGTGAAAATGATGAGGACAACGCCAAGTATGAGGCTGAGTCATCACTATGGCACCTGGACAATGCATTAACAACCCTGTTTAAGGTACCAGTTCTATATTTTATTTCAAATTCAAACCTAATGAGTTTTTTTGCCCATTTTTGCTATTCTAGTGTGTGAAAACCTTGGGTCATTAAATGTTTTAGGCTCTGTTCATATGTATAGATTTGAAATTTTCTTCCAATTAAATATTGTCGCCATTTCTTTACAAGATTCAGTTACAACAAACATCTCGCGGAGGTATGCAGAGGCATGTTGCATTCTAGTGGACATTTTGTTGCTGAAGAATTCAATTAGATGACCCCCTTGAGATAGGACAACACCAATGGCAACAGCGGATACATTAGTTTCAACAACAAACGGTTGAGTGAAGTCTAGAAGATGTAGAACAAGAGTAGTGATCATAGCTTGTTGTAATTTTTTAAAGGCTTCTTGTGCCTCTATTGACCATGTAAAACTCGGACATTAAAGTAAATCGATGAAAGGAGTGGCGTGAGAGGTGTAGTTCTTGACGAATTTTTGATAAAAGTCAGTGAGGCCCAAAAAACCTTTGAGTGTCGTGTGTAACCGTGGCTGTGGCCATTCTACCATTGCATTTATTTTTTCTGGGTCTGGCTTAATACCCCCATTTTCAATAATGTGGCCTAGGTAACTAACTAAAGTAACTACAAATGGGAATTTAGAAGACATGACATAAAACTTGTTAGAAACCAATAGGTCCAAAATGATGCCCAAATGTAATAAATAATCATTCAAATTACTATAAATGAGTATATCGTCAAAGAAAAAAAGAACAAACAAATGCAAATGTGGGTGCAACAGGTCGTTCATAGTTGCTTGAAAAATGGCTGGAGCGTTGGTTAGGTCGAAAGGCATAACGAAGAACTCATAATGATCATCAAAAGTTCTGAATGCTATCTTATGAGTGTCCTCGGACTTCATTTGACTCTAATGATAACTAGATTATAAATCGATCTTAGAAAATATTGTCACACTGCCAAGTTCATCTAATAATTCATCAAATATTGGAATTGTAAAGCGATCACGAAGTGTGATTGCATTCAGTGCATGGTAATCCACACAGAAACGCCATGTGTCATCTTTTTTTTAACCAATAAAATTGGCGAAGAGAATGGGCTAGTACTAGGTTGAATAATCTCATCCTTAAGCATTTTAGCAATCATTGCTTCCTTTTGGGAATAAGGATAATGGTAAGGTTTGAGGGAAATGAGAGTAGATTGGGGAAGTAAGGAAATTGAGTGGCCATGTGGGCATTTTAGGGGTAAGCCTTGAGGAGGTTGGAATATTTTATTGTATTGGGTGAGGAGAGTTTGTATTTTTGGGTGGTTTTGGGCAGAAATTTCTTTAGGGAGGTCAGTGGTGGTTTGTAGGGGTAGAAAGAGCAGAGTGTGGAAAGAAGCAATAGAATCAGTATGGATTAGACGGGTTAGCTGGTGCAGTGAGGATTGTGTCATTAGGGTTGTAGTATCCCCTTGGAGGGTAAGAGTATCACTTCCCACCTTGAAAGTCATTGATGGGATTGCAAAGTCTGAGATTACTAGGCCTAAGGTGCGTAACCATTCAATGCCCAACACGACATCAACACCTTTAATGGGTAGTAAATAGAATGGAATATGAAAAAGTTTGTTTTGTAGTAAAATTGGAGTATCAAGACACAAACCAGTACAGTAGATATGAGCACCATTGCCAACCATGACTAGAAATTGAGGGGTGGGTGTGACGTTGAGCTGTAAGTGATTAGCTAAATGTGGTTGTATGACATTGTACGAACTACCCGTGTCCACTAGAACCGTAGCATCCTGTCCACCAATGCAGCTGGTAAACCGAAGGGTTTTTGGGGAGGGCTTGTTCCGAAAGTTGAAAATGGATAAGTTCCTCATCGAGAAAAAATTGCTCAGCTTCCACCGGGTCCAGGGAAATCAACATATCTTTAGTTGTGGTTGATAACTTATTCACTAAGAGTACCAAGAATTGTTTACCTTGACATTTATGCCTTGATAAATATTTTTCATCACAATTGTAGCACAATCCTTGAGCTCTTCTTTCTTGCATTTGGACAGTAGTTACATGTCGAATTGGCATAGTTGAAACTGTATTGGTCGGGTTAGTTGGGGAAATTGGGTTTGGACGTTGGGCCATGGGTGGAAAAGGTGGGACGGTTATAGGTATGATGGGGGTTAAGAAAAGGTGGGACAAGTGTGTGGGCAAAAGGCGGGTTTGGGGAGGGTACTTGTGGTGATGTGTGGGATGGAGAGAATTGTGGGTTGTTGATGTGGGAAGGAGGGTTAAGGGAAAATGCTAAAATTATATTTCATTCATAGCCTCCATACAACTCAGTAGTAAGTTAAATACATATAGCTAGAGAATTTTAGGGTTATCACTAATGGATTTGGGCTTACAACATCAGTCCCAATCATTTAAGACTGAAAATAAAACATGGAGTTAATATATTAATTTCCCACTATAAAATCATCAAACCAGGTGAGTTTTGTTTTAATTCTACTAGGCCTTGGCATTGGGCTCTTATCATAATACTTTTAAGATTTCCTCCTTCGATATATTTCCATCTACCAGTAGTATATATAATGTTTCCTTCAAAATCTATAGCTCCTCGTAAACATCAATTTTAAGATTTATGGTTGTCGGTTGTTTCTTACACAACTTTCTCAGAAACCAAACAAAGCCCCTAGCATCAACAAAAAAGGAAAGGAGTAACATTTAATAAAGATAATAGATTCATCGAACCTAGATGGTAGGGAGTGTGACAGTGGATTTGTTTAAAAAGAAGACTTTTTCTGAAGTTGTGATTGGAAGTCTGGAACCTCTCACTTTCAATGGTTTGCATGTGATGGGTGGAAATGAGAGGGGGACGACAATATAAAGGAGGGCATAACATATGATAGAGAAAGCATCGAGCAGTGGTTACTCGAGTTCAAATGTTGCATGTGCCCAATTTTCAATCAACCACTGCCATGAAGCTTAGAGTTCTTAATTCCCAACAACACTCTATTCAGACTAATTGATGCATGGTGCTCAACAAATGAAGCCAAGGGTATAGATAAAATTCAAAAGTTAAAAACCCCTCCTAATAAGGTCGATGTTTAGAAACTTGTGAGGGATCTTGAGGTTCCTCATTTGTATCAAACAACATTGGAGAAGATGTATGGTATGGCCATAGAGAGCGAGATGAAGAGAAGGTGCATGGTAGAGGAAGGAGTTGCCAAGGCTATGATTATGGTGATTAATAAGAGTTTCAAAGAACGTAAAACAACATGCCTGGAAGAAGTTATTGGAGTTCTTCGTCTTCTTTGGAATGTTGCAACCATGGTTAATAACATGACCTTGTTGTGTTGGAGAAAACATGGACTTCACCAACTCTTTGACTTGGACGTTGAAACTTCAAGTGCATAATAATGTAAAGTTTGTAAATGAAGCAATGCTTCTATTGAAGTCCACCATCGAAGTTGCAGATTCAACCTGGTTACGAAGTTTAAACATTGAATTCTTCAAAGAAATGGTTTCACTACTAATAAAAAATAAGTAACTTTCTCAACAAACTAAAATGTGCTTTTGAGGCTCCAACAAATCCATGCATATATAGGTATGGTCATGTGGCTGCAAATTTATTTTGTTGCTATACCTAAAATATTATAGTTTTGGTGTATCAAATTGGTGCATTTTTTTAAAAACTCGGCAATAGGAATGCTGAGTTTCTTGTTTTTTTATGTTTCAAACATAAATCGTCATCTTCGATGTAGAGTCTTGAATTATATATATATATTATATAAAAGTCGACAATTGCGTTGGAGTTTTTACTTTTTTTAAAAGTAATTTTTATTAAAGTTCGCACTTCAAAGAGTAATTCCAATTATATTCCATTTTTTTATTTTCCTCTCTAAACTCATCAACCTGGTTGGAGTTTTATTTTGGAAAATATATTTATTAAAGTTGATGTTCTACCTAGTTTCAAATATTTTTTATTCCCTACATTAAACTTGGCACTCCTAGTGGAGTTTTAAATTCATTTCTTTTTAATTTTTTTCCTCTCAAACATGCAATTTCGACATATTTTTTTCAATCCTATATATTAGACAACACTTTCTTCCTTCCTCGTAAACTATAATATATTTATCAGATATTTTTGTTAAAGGAAACAAGGATATAGTCATTAAAGTATAAAGTTGGAGTAATATTTTTATTAAACTTCACCGGGTTTAGTATATTAATACAACTTATGAAATCAAGGATATATTTATTGTATGAAATCAGTTGTATTAATATACTAACCTGATGAAGTTTAATAAAAGTATCACCCAACTTTATACCTTAATGGCTATATCATTGTTTCCCTTAACAAAAATATTTGATAAATGTGTTTATAGTTTACGCAGAAGGAAGAAAGTGTTGGCTAATATATAGGATTGAAAAAACTCTAACTATATTACATGTTTGAGAGGAAAAAAAAGTAAAAAACCAATTATAAAACTCTATTAGTAATGCCAAATTAAGTGCATGGAATAAATTATTTTTGAAACTACACACTGTGAACAAAGATTTTAATAAAATATATTTTCCAAAAATAAAACTCCAATCAAGTTGACGAGTTTAGAGGGGAAAATAAATAAAATTGGAATGTAATTTGAATTGTCATTGGAAGTGCCAATTTTAATAAAAAATAAAATTAAAAACCAAAAACTCCTATGACAACTCTACACTGAAGATGACGATTTATGTTTGGAATAGAAAAAAAACAAAAACTCAACAATCCTATTATCAAGTTTGTAAAAGTGCACTAGTTTAGTAAATAATTTAAAACATATACTAAGATTGTAATATTTTAGTCAAAGTTGCACTATCAAAGTAAATTTGCTTTAATGTGGCACCTTAAAAGATATGGACTTATGAAAGTTCAACCATTGAATATAAAGGGATCAACTATTACAATGTTCAGAGGTATTATTTTCTATCCTTTCATCTTTTTGTATTTCCACGTGTATTTCAATGCCATCTTTTACTTAATAAATAACAAGTTATATTGAATTCATTAAATAAATAACATTACGTTAATATATCAAATAAATATGTAATTAAACAATCTAAAATGAAAAATGTTATAGAAGGTTATGGTTCAAGTCATCTTTAACTTTTCTGAAAATGGGAAGAATGCCTACAATCAACACCATCTCTAAGCTATTAATTTCATATAAAAATAAACTATTTTATCGCCAAAATGAATTTTATGAAATTTTTATAGTACGGTCATGGTTTGAGTTGTCTCTAACTTCTATGAAAATGGGAAGAATGTCTACGACCAAAGACATCTCTAAGCTATTAATTTCATATAAAAATAATAATTTAAAACTATGTTATTACTTAATTAATTATACAAAAATTTATAGTACAGTCATGGTTCAAGCCGTCTCTAACTTATCTGAAAATGGGAAGAAAGTCTACGACCAACACCGTCTCTAAACTATTAGTTCCTTTGAATTAAAACAATCATATATTATAAAAAATTTAAAATCATCTCCACCAAATCTATCGATATTTTTCAAATCAACAAAAATCAGCCAAACTAATTAATTAGTTTTTATAACCAAAACTACGTGGTCTTGATTTTCCTATTGCACCTAGAGATACGAAGGAGCAAGATAAACTCTTGTCAGACACAAAAATAAATAAAAAATATTTTGTCTAAGTGGTTAAATTTTTATTAAATAATATTTAAGGGTATAAAGTTCATGTGATTAGCAAGAGTATCGTTTTAATATGGGCGGACGGAGTGCTAATACATTCCCTTCCGTAATCAATTCCCGAGCTCAAAATCTCTGTTTAAAGACCATAATTATCCAAGTTCAGGTATAAAGAGTGTTTTCTACATTTTAACCGCAAAAAACACAGTGACAACTCCAAATCAATTGGGAAAGGTAGAAATCGAGTTCGCCTCTTCCTAAGTCACAAAGTCGGTCTTCCAATCGAAAATCGGGTCGTGACAATAGTCTTAGAAATTTAGGAACCTTGGAACCAAACCGAACCATATATTAAAGAAATAGATACCAGGGAATGACGTTTTATTGTTGTTTAAATTCTTCAACCAATTTTGTGGTTTATATTATCAATTTTGTGTGAATTGTAGTGTTATATATATATATTACTAAATTGTTATTATGCTTATATATGTTATTAGAGGAGGGATCCACTTATTCTTCATCCTAGCCATCAATTCTAAGGAAATCCAATAGTTTGAATTAGGACGTGGATCCCTACTCATGTTATTATTTACTAAGTTATTTCTCACTATCTTGATGATTTAGAACATATCTTCTAAATTTTATAGTATTGAGTTTGAAACTAACATATAACATATATTATTATAGATATATGTATTGTTATATGTTACTGATTGCAAATTGTAAGGTTAAATATATAATTATTATATATTTTACTAATTGATATATGTTACTCATCGTGAATTATATTGTTACTAATATATGTATATATTAGTAATTAATTGTGAGTTGTATTATTATATATGTGATAATTCATTTTTATTTATAAATTAAATAATTGTTATATATGTTATAAATAAAAAATTATGAGTTTCAATTTTTGACTCATCTATATATGATTCATAATTTTTTATAACAATAATAGTAGTTTTTTCCTGTTATGGACAAACAGTATATCTTGTAATACATTTTGAACTTTCATTTTGTGCATGATTTTTATTAAAAAATAATAAGAAAAACCATGAAACCGAACCATTCAAGAGTAGTTCAAATCCTATAGTTAAATTTGCGGTTAATTAATCAGAACTAAACTATGTGTTTGTGTATAGTTCGATCACTGATATACACCAAAAACCAAACCAAACTTGTGCACCCCTAATTCTACGGATTTAGTGGAGTGTTACTTCCTTCAAATATTAGTTGCAATCAATGATTTTGATTAAAAAATCTCATTAACAAAAATCTGAAAATAATACTATCAGCTTAGATAACTTATAAAGCACACATAAAAAATATAAATTCTCCAACTTATTGTAGAAACTGGAATTAAACTATTAAAATTAGAAAGCTTTGAAAAATTATAGACCTGTTGTAATTAACATAAGTGTCTAATCTCATATTACAACTAATAGTGTATTAAGGTTTTATCTCAAAATGAATGGACAATAAGATGAGTGTCCATACAAGACAATAATGCAAGCAATGTGAGACTTATTTTTTATATGCCTCAAACCTGTTGGATCACATGAAAGAGTACCTTTATCTTATGACTGAATGATATCTTTTGACTCATGACAAACGAAACAACTAGTAGTAGAAATCTAACTCTAATACTTTGTTAAAGACTATGAGAGATGTAGCTCACATAGAGATAAGTGATGTTATGATTCCGAAGATAAAGTAACATGAATATCACTGATGCTCTCTTATTTCCTTAATATTATAATTGCAATTTTGTTACAATCTTTTACATGCTTAATATGAAGTCTCAGGTTTTGTCTAACATAAAAAGTTAACAATAAAAAGATTTACATGGTCAAGTACTCAATTGTTGGAGAGATATTCAAATTATTATTTATTTTCCTCCTTCTGATGTAGGATGGTCATTTTTATTTCAATATTGCAAAGTGGCCTTGCATATACATGCAGAGAAAACCGACAATCTATGAGATTTGGGGAGACAGAAGTGCTAACGAAATTATAGCTAATAACTTCACACATAAATAACTATTTTAATATCAGTACTTATTGAGTAATTTAGGAAGATTATGTCAAAAAAATTATTTGAATTTCCAATTTAGAGTTTTTACCTGCATCATTCATGTCATTCACTCAAATTAAATATAGTTTATACGAATAAATTTGAAAATTTTTGTACAGATTTTGAACGGATGTTCAACTCAAATAAAAAGTAAGGAAGAGTATATACAACAAGGTTGATATTTAGAGGCAAGCCTAGGGCCATCCACCTTCGATCTATAACTGATAGAATTGTGAACAAGCTGACTAAGTGGAAAGGTTCCTCTCTTTCAATCATGGGCAGGGTTGAACTTGTTAAATCTATTATTCACAGCATGTTGACATTCAGCTTTCAGGTTTACTCTTGGCCAAGTTATATGCTAAAATTTATTGACAAGAGCATAAGGAACTTTATTTGATCAGGAGATATAAACACCAAAAAGTTAGTCACTGTGGTTTGGCACAAACTCTGCACTCCTATTAACGAAGGAGGTCTTGGCCTGAGGTCAATTGCTGAAATGAATCAAGCCTCTCTGCTGAAACTTGCTTGGGGAATGAAATCTTCATCTCAGGGATGGGCTTCTTTTTACATAGTCAGGTTCTATAGAGCTGGTCAGAAACATGCAACCTATGTGAAGTCATCTATATGGCTTGGTATCAAAAGAGTTTGGAATGTGATCACTGATAATTCTATATGACTTGTAGGCAATGGTGCAAGAATAAGCTACTGGTTAGATAATTGGCTAGGTAGTCCTTTAGCTCTCATTCTGAACATTCCTCAGTAGCTTCACTCCTCCTTGACTGCCAAAGTAGAAGATTTCATCCAGGATCAGCACTGGTTCATCCCTTCCTGGATGGCTTCTTTGTACCCTGCTATCTTGCAGTCAATTATAAAAATTCATGTTAAAAATCGTAATCAAAATGATAAGATAGTTTGGCTACATTATATTGATGGTGGCATGAGTATGAAAGATGCCTACCACTTCTTCAAGCCAGGTCAGAATCAAATTAACTGGTATAAGACAATTTGGTCAATCTTCATCCCTCCAACAAAATCCTTCACAGTTTGGAGGTTGTACAGCAACAAAATGCCTATTGATGTCAATCTTCAAAGAAGAGGCATCCATCTGGCCTCTGCCTGCTCTATATGTCATGCTGTAGAGGAATCTTCGAATCACCTTTTCTTTGAATGTAGTTTTGCTACAGCTTTATGGCATTGGCTTGAAAATCTCATTGGATCTCCTTTGGATAGCTCTTCTATTCAGAGCCTTTTGAGGGTGTGAAATTCCAACTAGAGTCCTCAACTAAAATTGGTAGTCAATGCTAGCATAATCAACACAATCTCGACTATATGGTACTGTAGAAACCAGAGAAGATTTGAGGACACAATAGTCAGGTTCATGCAAGCTTGTGACATGATAAAAAGAGAATTTGCTCTCACTGGAAACCTCTCTACTATGGCTGCTAAGCCTTCTCTTTTTGAGTTTTCTATAATTCGTAGATTCAACTGTACTCCGCATTACACCCATAACCCTGCTATTTTTGAAGTCAGGTGGCTTCCCCCACCTTAGGGGTGGGTCAAAGTTAATTTTGATGGTGCGGCCCATGGCTATCCTGGTCATGCAGGAGGAGGTGGTATCTTTAGGGACAATAAGGGGGATGTGCCGAAGTGTTTTGCTACCTATCTTAATATCCAAGATTCTCTATCCGTTGAGCTATTTACTGCCATCATGGCAATTCAGATAGCTAGCTTGAAGGGTTGGAGGGAGGTTTGGTTGGAGTGTGATTCAAGTTTGGTGGTTGAGATTGTCAAGCGCAACAAAGAACCTCATTGGAAGCTTAAGAACCATTGGGAGCACTGCAAAAGGATAATTCCTTCCTTGAGGCTAAAAGTTAGTCATATTTTCAGAGAGGGAAATTCTTGTGCGGATAAACTAGCATCCTACGGAGTGAGCTGTAGAACCACCTCTTGGTGGAATTTAGTCCCCCCTTTTCTTGCTACTGAATTTAATAGGAATAGGAATCTATTGCCTAATTATAGGTTTAGAAATATGTAATGGTTTCCTCCTCTATTTGGCTGCTCTTGTTTGGCTACTCTTGTTGGTAATATATCAGTGGGTGCTTTGACACCCTTGCCTTAAAAAAAAGGTTGATAGATTTGAGAGTGATACAATTGCAAGTTTGAACTTTGATATTAACATATTTTGTTCGAGCAACTTTTATTCAAGTATTCAGATAATCTCCCGCGTCAAAAAAATATGTATATACAAATGTGGTCTTAGACTTAACGAATGAGAATTATCCTATGACATGTGCAGCTAACTTTTCTATCTATGAATTTTTTCTTACTGTGATCAAAGTAAGAAAATTTAATAGCGGATCATTTTTGGTAGGCAAGAAGTAATGTTGATAACTTAGGTAAAACTGCAATTTTCCACTCAGCAATGGATCCTTGTTCCACTCAAACTCGGTTTCATTGATTTTCTAATGTTTGGTTATTAACGAAGCATATAACACACTTCATGTTTTTCAACAGTTGATGATAGGGTACATAATGTTGTGTTCGTTCCCGGTTATCCGGTCGGCGTAACTGCTCGAGATGGTCTCCCATATAGCCGAGCAAAGACCAGGCATTATTAATCAAAGGACATGGTCGAAGACGTTCCCCTTACACTAGACATTCTAAGTCGGAGTTAGAACCATTCCCCATCTGACACGCCCCCAACAACATACTGCCATGCCACCTGCAATCCCACCTACCCCCTCCCAATACGACAAGGACATACTACAATATGGCTGCCAGACCTGCCACAAGTTATAAGTCAACTATACACAAAGTACGACCCTACCAAAGCCGTCTGACATGGAAAAAGCAATCCCCAGACAAGCCAGGATGGTGGGCCACGCCAATGGTACCCTCTAGGGCAATGTCATCCAACTCAACCACTATAAATTGGAGCCTCCCCAATAGGAAATATCACTTAGAACTCATCACTTATCAATATATATTCTACTTACTTCACACATCTCATTTATTGCTCCCCGACATTACCTCTTCAGTCTTACTGACTTGATTATCGAAAAACCTTTTCAGGTACCTCCATCGACAAGTCCAAGTCTACTTCCATCTAGAATCAGAAAACCTCTTACTCGAACCTCCAGTCTGACCACACCGCTCATCCACCAAAGAACATTGGCGCTGTCTATGGCTTACCTACACCATGTTGACCACCAAAATCAAGCAAACCTTACCAGCTAGATAGCAACATCATCACCGGAAATTCAACAAAGACGTCCTTCGATTAGAGTTCCAACACACAAGTACCACCCAAGCAACCACAAGCAGCGAACCCTACTTGACATCAACACCATTTCTGGAGGATTCATTGTGAGCAATACTTCAAGATCGACCTAGAAACGATATGCGCGATAAATCATGCAAGTAACCGCAAGAAATACCCACCCTCAACACATCAGTCAGAATGCTTCCCCATCTCATTCAAAAATGTTGACTACAAAGGTGTCATCTCCGGGCATGATTCCCCCTTGGTCATCACGACAAAACTAAACGACAATAAGATCGGTCGAATCCTTTTCGACCAAGGACGCTCGTCGAATATCATAATCGAAGCTCTATTCCTTAAGATGGAACTGAACGATCGTGACCGACTACCTTATGACGAACAACTAGTAGCATTTATCAGCCACAGTATAACCCCACGGGTCTACTTGAGTGTTTAGTTAATGAATAGCGACCAACCCTTGAGTAGAACAATCTAGACTAGGTTCATGGTCATCAATTGCCAATCGACCTACAATGCCATTCTAAGTCATCCAACGCTCTACCGTCTAGAGGTAGTGGTCTCCATACCACACCTATGCATGAGGTTTTTTCTTCCGATCATTAGGTCTGTTCGGTTCACAGAGACCAGCACAATGCCTAAAGTTGCTATCAATTGAGTTTTCGACCCAATCATACAATAAGAGAGAGACCAACCGCGATGAAGAAAATGGTATGAGTTCACCTGGTAGCATTGGATGTGCGGGATGATGAGGGAGAATTCCGCCCATAGCCGGAAGGGTAGAAAATCTCTTTATAGCTCGGACTACTAGAAACCAACCTAGTATATATCGGAAACATCCTCCCAGAAGCACAAAAGGTGAAACTAATAGAATATTTGAAAGCTAACAAAGAAATTTTTGCTTGGTCCGTGGCTGATATGCTCGAAATTGACCCTTCGGTAATTGCCACAGACTAACGACCAACCCAAGGGCAAAGCCCATCACTCAGAAGCGAAGGAAGATGGGAACAAAAAGAACAACTAAGGTTGCTCAGAAAACAACTGACCTTCTAAAAGTTAGGTTTATCTGAGAAATTACCTACACCACTTAGCTGGAAAATGTGGTATTAGTAAGGAAGCCCTCTAGGAAATGGCAGATGTGTATAGATTACACATACCTAAATAAGGTGTGCTCAAAAGACCCATACCCCCTTCACAACATCGATCATCTGGTGGATAACTCCATGTTCTATCAATACTTACTCTTTATGTATGCTTACTTAGGCTACAAACAGATCCTGATGTACCCACCAGACGAAGAGAAGACTGCCTTCATTATTGATCGGACATCTTATTGTTATACAGTAATGTCATTCGGCCTGAAGAACATTGGGGCAACGCATCAAATAATGATGAATAAGGTATTCGAGGGACATATGGACCAACATATGGAGGTGTATAGGTATGACATGATTTCCAAAATCCTTTCAAAATAGGACCATGTCTCCATTCTGAAAAACATTTTTCCAAAACTCCTCAGATTTCTATTAACTAGTTGAGGAATAGAAGCTAATCCCACCAAGTGGCAAGCGGTCATCAACATGAGAAGCCCTCGTTCAGCAAAGGTGGTCCAACAACTGAATGGTTGGTTGGTCGCATTATCCAGATTCCTCTCATCAGTCGCCAAACACTCTCTTCCCTTGTCCTAATTGCTTAAGTAGAGCAAACAAATTGAATGGTCAGCTGATTGTGAAAATGGATTTCTAAACTTTCAAACAATACATGATCGCCCCGCCAGTACTGACCAATCCAACACCAGAAGATATGTAATATGTCTACCTTGCAGTGGCCGATGAAGCCGTGACCACCAACCTGATCCGTGAAAATGAAGAAGGTTAGAGTCTAGTATACTTCACGAGCAAGGAACTATAGGGTCCAGAAATCAGATATTAGTGGTTGAAGAAAGTAGCCTACACCCTCCTGATGGTGGCTAGGTGACTATGGCAATATTTTCAGTCTCACCCAACAGTGGTCAAGAACAAACCAACCCATCAGACAAATCTTACACAAGCTAGAGTTAGCTTGTAGAATGGTAGCATGGTCTATTGAACTTGCACAGTTTGATATTCAATATGAGTCTCGAACGATTATCAAGAGCCAAGTCTTCTCAGACTATGTCACCTATTTGATCACAAAACCGGACAACCCAGGACAAACCTGGACGATCTTTGTCGAAGGATCTTCCAACCCCAAGGGAGAGGGGTCGAGATAGTATTAGACAACAATCACAACATAACCATCAGGCACTCTCTAACTTTCACTTTCCTAACCTCCAATAACCACGTTGAATATGATGCTTGTATAGGCAGATTAAAATTAGCAAGGGAGGTCGGGGCTGAAGAAATTGTCATCTGTAGCGATTCCCAAATAGCAGTCTCACATATAACCATGCTTGCCAAACCAAAGACATATTATTTGGCAAGTACCTGAAAAAAGTGAAGGAAATGATGGCTAAGTTCGAGGAAGCAACCTTCCAGCATGTTCGAAGAGAACATAAAGCATGAGCAGACATATTGTCTAAATTGGCTAGCACTAAGAGCCCCAGGAGCAACTGATCCGTCATCTAGGGAACTGTCCTCTATCCCAGTTGTGAACACACATTTTTGTCCGACCCAGAAAAAGCCCAAAACTTTTCGAATAAAAAATAATAGAATTCCGAAGATGATTTTCTAAAAATAATAAAACTAAACATGTTATTTTAAGGTTCCTAAATCTAAATGATTAGGATAACCAAAATCCAAATTTAAAATAATAAGATTAAACCATTTGTTAAGGTTCCTAAATCTAAGTGATTAGGTTAACCAAAATTCAAATTTAAAGTAACTTAGTTCTCAAAAAATGATTTTTCGTAGTTATTCTAAAAAATAAAATTAAAATTAAATGATTAATGGATTAAAGATTTGGATGGATTATCACATAAATTAAAGATTTGAAATCATATGATTTGAATCATATCATATCAATTTGATTTAGTTGCACGCATCACCTTGATAATAACTAAATATTTAAGGATTAAAAAATCAAATCAGAGACTGTTTTATGAAAAACAAATCACATCAAATAAATTGCATCTCAATATGAGTAAGGTAAGAATCACAATTGTATGAGAAAATAATATTGAGATTGAGTATTAAATATCTTTTGTGATTTGTATAAGATTTATTGTTTTCATCTATCATTAAGTAATGCAATAATATTAAGATGATTTAGAATTGATAAAATATATTGTCTAAGAAAAAAAGATTTCGAATAATTTTATTTTGAGCCAAATAATTATTTTTACTCACTAGGAGTATTGCAATGATTTTTGGACTCTTTATAAGAAAAGTATTAATCATGAAATATACTTTTAATGTCTTCAGGCCCAAAAATATTTAATTCGAATTCTTTATTTTTAAAAATAAATGCAAATTTGAATTTATTTAGTAGATATGAGGATCTGAAACTATAACTTACTATTTTTACATGTGTTGAGATTTCTCACAAAAAAGTAAAATACATACCCATCATCTATTTCCTTAAATAACAAGCTTGAGTAAATTAAAGATGATTTTATGCATTAATAGATAAGAAATTCTCTCACATTTTAGACTTTAATCATAGCCAAGTTTAGGTAAATTTGATTTACTAATGATTTAAAAAAAATATGATGTTAACACTATAAATCGTGTGAAGTCATCATTCATAGGGGGATTCCACACACAAAAAAACACCATCATTCTGCCAAAAAACACAACAGTGAGAAAGGAGAGAGAATTGGTCAGGGAGTGATCTAGTGCGTGCAAGGCTACTGACCACTCTATGCAACCTTCCCTATATAGTATCTTAGACGTCCAATCCGTGGACTAATCCTCATCCTGTGTTGACCATAGGCTTGACCAATCAGGAGGCGAAAACACATCTGGTTTCAGTTAAAATGGATACACCAGATCAGTGTCCCATTTGAGGCACAAAATCATGTGCAGGCGAGTGCACACTGAAACCTGTGCATCATTGTACTCCATCCAACCAGAAACAGCCATGTGGCCTCCTCCTTGCTCCACCATCATCCAGCCAATGTGCACGTGACACGTCAGCAAGCTTACATGGTCTCACCGTCACTTGATCACAGCTCTCCCAGGTTTGTTTGTTTTTTTCTCCTTTTTTTTGCATTATGTGTCTACCTATATATTATAGAATCAACACCATTTAGTAAGTAAAAAATGTAAATAAAAATGTGATTTTTTTTAATATCTAACAGAGACTAAACAAAAAATAAATACATATTTTTTGAACAAATAAATAATATTTTTTTGGATAACTATCAATAACTAAAAAATAACAATAAAGTAATAACTTTTTTTCTTAAAACACTTTATTTTTTATTTTTCTTTCTAATTTCATAATCACATTACTAAAAAATGTTAATAGCAAAAATTATTTTCAATAAAGTTGAACATTTTTTATATATATAAATAAAAGATGACAATAAATACTTTTCAAAATATAAAATAATTTTGAGAATTAATCAAAGATGGAGAGAAGGTCGCTCTAGAGGCCTCTTTCTTCTCAAATTATCTTCGAAAGGTCGCGTTCCTCCGCTTCTTTTGAACCGATTAAATCTCAAAATCGATTAAATTATATTTTCTTAATTAACCAAATAAAAAAATCACCAATAAATTAACATGCAAAATAAACATTTTTGACTAAAAAATATATTTTCCTTAATTATAATACAGTCAACCAACAATCTTGTCAGACACAATAATAAAAATAAATAAATTTGTTCCTTTTAATAATTAATTAATTAACTAGATAATTTAGTAATAAAAAATAAGAACAATAAAGTCATATGTTTTAGTGAAGGGTACCACCTAAGGCGGACGAGTAGGGTGTTATTACCTTCCCTACCTTGTAGCCGACTCCCGAACCTGGATATCAAAAATCCAAAAGCCGAAGGTAATTGGGCTTAAAATATTTTTCTACATTTTTAACTATAAAATCTAGTGGTGACTCTAAATAAAGTCGTGCAGCCGAAAATCGGGGCGCGACACTAGTGTCATGGCCATCGAACTAATTTATGTCCCAGATGACTGGACGAGTCCATTCATCAAGTACCTCCTGCATGGTACTCTTCCTACCTACGAAAACGAAAGACAGTGGTTCCTCCGATGTTGCTCTTGGTACACCCTAGCCTAGGGG
Organism: Lupinus angustifolius; assembly: GCF_001865875.1. NCBI lineage: Eukaryota > Viridiplantae > Streptophyta > Magnoliopsida > Fabales > Fabaceae > Lupinus > Lupinus angustifolius. The sequence goes on along the minus strand of NC_032011.1, from coordinate 3,846,729 downwards.
TCACTATATCGCTGAGGCTTTCCTACTCCGCTTATCAAGTGCCTCGACCCCGATAGGGCAAGGTATGTCCTCCAAGAAGTCCATGCGGGGATTTGTGGACACCACCTCGGTACAACTTCACTAGCAAATAAAGTCTTACGATCTAGGTATTAATGGACCACCATGAAAAATGATACATCTGATCTAACCAAGAAATGCACTCAATGCCAGTTGTTCGTCGATTTCCATAAAGCCCCACCCGAAGAGTTAACCACCACGCTATTCCCTTGGCCATCCTATATTTAAGGCATAGATGTTATGGGACCTTTTCCACAGACAGTTGGTCAATATAAATTTTTTATAGTAGTCGTGGACTATTTCACCAAATGGATTAAGGCTGATGCCTTGTGCACCATCACGTCGGCCAACATCCAAAAATTCCCTTGAAGAAATATCATTACCCGGTTTGGCATACCAACTGCCATAGTCATTGATAATGGTACCCAGTTTTCTGATCAGAAGTTTCAAGAATTATTGTCCGGTTTACATATCAAACAACATTTCACATCTATCAAACACCCTCAAAGAAACGGGCAAGCAGAGGCAGCCAACAAGATCACCCTAAGAGGAATCAAGAAAAGGCTAGACGAAGCCAATGGAACTTGGCCTGACCAACTTCACCATGTACTATAGGCCTATCGAACAACCTTACATTCCACAACCGATGAGTCCCCTTTCAACCTCACATATGATTCCGAGTTTGATCCGACACAACCTAGATTGGATCGAAGAAAAAAAAAGTACTGAAATTAGATTTAACAATATTTAGCCTAAGGAAAATAAAAACATTGAAACAATTAATTAAAATTAGAATTCTTCCACATAGTCACTAAGCCATTTGGACTTCTGCCTGGAGCTCTTGGTCTCCTCAATTATTGGATTACTATCTAATATTCTCTGGTCTCGGAGAGATAAGTACCAGGAAAACAAAAGAAAAAACAATATAATACAACACTTATATCCTTTATATAAAATAAAGGGAAAAAACTCCCATCTTCAATGCTAAAGATAATCTTGATTCGATATTTTGATATATTGGTAGGAGTATATATATCATTACTCATTCTGTTAAGAATAATGAAAGATTAATATAATAAGCTATTCACACACTTAAAAAATTAAATATATCTTTTCAAATATTAGGGGCTAAATTGTACAAGACCGAAATGCTTTGGGGTAAAACGCATTTTTCTATCTTAATCTTCTATTGTCTCCTCGTCTGATATGTAAGACCTATGATGTGAGGGTTGAGTGCAGCTCACAATTAATTTGCTCTCTCTGCCATATATATCTATAAACTTCGGTTAAAATATCAAATTCTCTAAATTTCTGTATGATCTAATATGTGAGAATAATCAATTTTACGATCTCTTATGTCTATGATATTTATGAATAATTCCGCTTAAGTGATTACATATGTATTCAGTTTCATATGTAGCATTGATAAGTGCCAAACATTTGATAAGTGTCAAACATACCTAAAAATCATACACTTTTATGGCACTTATCTTAAGCATAATTGAGAAAAACTAACTTAAAACAATACTTTTTTGTATAAAATATCACAATTTGGTATATTTGTGTTTGCATTGCCTTTTTATGTATTTTGTAGGAAATAAAATGAAGAAAATAAGAGAAAAGATTCATGGTAAAAAAGGAACAAAAATCAAGAAAATCAAGGTGCTCAACCAGGCAGCTGAGCGAGGAACAAGCCCCGCTGAGCTGACCTGGCTACCTGCCTGACCTGGACCAAACTACTCAACCAGGCAGCTGAGCGGACATTCTTAGCCACTCAGCCTAGCACCAGACTAGGCATGGCACGATCAGAAATACGCTTGACACGGTCAGACACGAGCTTGGCACAAGCCAAGCTGCTGAACAAGCTGCTCAGCGGTCAAACCAAGCTGCTCAGCGGAGAACCAGACTCCTGGCAAGATGAGCAAGCACCAAGCCACGTCCCAGTCAACACGGTCAGAAGCTACTGA
>NC_032011.1:3844234-3844605 GCF_001865875.1 Lupinus angustifolius | reverse complement strand
TTGGTAAAGGGACCAAACCCATGCTGAAGGGTTTGGTCAGCTGCTGAGCAGTCCAGCTCAGCAGCTCAGCAGACTGGAATGGAGCCTATAAATAGAGGCCATTTCCTTCCAGCAAAATAGATTGAAACACACTATTTCTTCATAAAATTCTCTCAAAAATACTTGAAGGCCAAAATTCTCTCATTTAGGAATTCTTTCTTCATTTCTTAGTTTAGAATTTTCATTTTCAAGTAAGTTTTTGTAATTTTTAGTTATAATTCAATAGGAGAAAAGGAGAAGGCAAATGAGATACAAAAATCAATTTTCTATTCTCATTTGGTACTCAAAAGCATCTAGTCCTTGAATGGATAGCTCATGCTCCTAAACATTTT
>NC_032011.1:3824054-3843212 GCF_001865875.1 Lupinus angustifolius | reverse complement strand
TCTCATGCCATTTCAAGGTGAGCCACTATATATATTAGCGGTCCAACCAATATCATGACCCTGATCATGGTGAGGCTAAAATCTAACTCTCCAAATAGCCACGAGGAGTTTGAGAATAGAAGCAGTCAATAAGTAAATGATTATGAGATTCTTGAACCGTTGCACAAGGAATGCAAGAGTTGTTACTTGCATCAAACCAAGGTCTATCCTTCCTAGATAAACGGTCAAAGATAGCCAAACAAAACATAAAGTTAGGCTAATAAATAGATTCAGGACGATGGAACAAGGATGGCCAAAAACCTTTTAATTAGGCTAGTTATATAACCTGAATAGTACACGCAACATATTCACTGCCAAAGCTACTAGCAGCACAGAGTCTGCACATGAACGCCAGAATAAAAAATGAGAGTAATATGTATGTATATAGATTCTCTGTCCCGGTTCCTATCCTCAAATCATGTTCTGATCTAATCAACTTTAAATAAGTAATATAGAAATGTAATAATTTGTTTTAAAAAATTCCTTTTTATTTATTTGTCACTTTTTAATTGGTAACGATAGAGAATTGTTAGAGGCTTTGAGATAGGTGATCTTGTTCCAATATGTATGTAGGGTCTACTATAAAAAGTTATAAAGATTTGTACATGATTAATTTATTATTCACCATTTATTTATATTATTTTTTGGTTTTTATTTTGTTTTTTAATAGTTTTCTCATAATGGAGAGAAGAGTCTCACTCATCCTATAAATAAATAGTAAACGCATTTTCAAAGGAGGTTTACGAGTTTGCCTCCAACATCAAGCGCAACACGAAAAAAAGGCACCCCAAAAGAATTTATTATTGCGGGAAAAAATTTATTGACTCGATACATTTCCTAGGAGAATAAATGAATAATTCCTAGAACTCTAAAAGGATTAATGCCCACATAAGATCTCGCAATAAACAACGTTTGACTAAGATGAAAAACAAAGACTGAGTTAGTTTTGGTAAAGCTCCACTAGATTTTCAGGATGATCAAATAATCAATAATTCGATTTCTGTAATGAAACTTGTTGGGAGAGGTAACTAAGAATTCCAAAAGAGATTATCATTTTTTTACCCAAAAATAGGGATACCCTTACTAATACAAAAAAAAAATGAAAAACAAAGCCAAATTATTATGCCATCGAACAAAAGTAATCAAAATCTATCTTCCTATGGTGTTGCCCTTAGTGATTCATGTAATAGTCTTATGGTGTACTTCCTTTAATCTAATTTTATTCCACGCTTACGTAATGTTGTCACTAATTGTTAATGCCTGAAGTTATACTCTTGTCATTTGGGTAAAAGATGCACAAATTGATGTTGTTAGTGAGACTTATGGAATGAATCATACAAATGGGCTATACACCATATTTTAACATAAAACTTGTAAGTATTAAATTCATAGGTTCATCCATTTATATATTCTCCACTTTACTTATTTTTTCTCAATATGAGACTCAACTCACTTATAAATGATTCCTAACAACTTTTCCGTTAAGTGTGAGTTCTCTACAAGAGAGCATGCTCACCCTTGAGTGGGAGCCTTTCGAGTAATTATGACTTATTATGAAGAGCTCAACCTACATGGCAATGAGATACTAACACTCTTCTTCATACTTGTACCATCATTGTCATTCTGCAATGAAACACTTCACTTAGCCACTACTAGTAGTACCTTCAATACAAGAGACCTCACACCTAAACTCATCAACACTCTCTTCTCCGATACTTTTCTTAGCCAACATTGTGGGCTCATACTAGTTGTTAGCGACACGTGGAACAAATAATCCACTGAGACCTTCACTAATAAGTTTAACAGACAAATGACACAAACAAACAAAACACCACATCTTAACTCAATATCTTAAAATATCATATTCACTATTCTATCCACTTATATATTTCTTGTTTTAGTCATAACTTCTCAATAAAGGAAGCAACTCACTAACACTTGATTCGTAACAAATTGTCATTGGTCTCAAATTTATTTTGGTCTAGATTATACACATTTTATTCAAGAGATAATCACGCTCAAGTCAAAAATATCCAAAATATATTGAGGCTAACTTTCTTAGTAAATGTTGTAAATTCACCTGAGAGACTCAAACTCGATATCATGCTTATCATGAATCAAGCACTTATCAAATTTATTTAATAATCACAAAACTATACTTAATGAAAATAATTTATACTAATAGTTAAATATTTAAAAAAGGATTGCAAGTATGGAAAATAATTTTTTGGGAATATATATTACACATATATATGCATTGACAGTGTAAAAGTTTAATAATATATTGTCAATCTATCCTATATTCTTTAATCAGTATTAACTCTTCAAAAAAGTATTATTAATGAATGGTGAATGATATAATGACGATGTATAAATTTTTATATTGACAGTGACATAAATATTACACTTCTTTTATATTTATTAATTTATTATTAATGAGATTTAAGCCGACAAAATCCTCATACAAAGAAATGGAATACATGATATTGTTATGCTTAAGCAACCAAAATTACCTCTACTAACTTCATTATGACACTATGCCTATTGGCGTTAATTGAACCTTGTGAAAATAAATATTTTTTTTATAGGTGTAATATCTATAAATTGTTAATATAAAAATTTATATACAGTCTCTATATTATTCACCATTCATTTAGATAATTTATTTTAAAGAATCACAATTCAATATAAATAATAGATGATATATAAATACTCAATACATACATTTTTTTTCTCTTTATTTATTTCCTATTTTGCTTAAAATAAAATAATCTGGCATGAGTTTTACCTTTGTGTCACAGACAGAAAACTCTATGATCGCTCAAACAGTCAAACCCTAGAAGAGGGTCAATTCAAGCTCTCTACAAAAGACACGTGTCAGCACCAAATTCCTTCCTTTAGAAGAAGAAACAAATAGAAAAAAAGAAGCAAAAGCAATATATCTATTCAGTTTCACAACCCTCTTTTCACGCAAGAGCAGCAACATAGCATAAATCTTCTCTCCCACATAAAACCCTCCAATGCAACAGTGAAAACAAAAAGATGAAGAAGAAGAAGAAGATTAAGGTAATGAAAGAGAAGAAGATAAAACTGATAGAAAAGTACAACATTGACAGCAACATTTTCAGTGAAGAAGAGAAAGAAGTTTCTGAACTTCTTCTTGAGTTGCACCGTGTGATCTTGGATTTGGAGGTTCCACTTATTTCATTGTTACCATTCACTTGGGGTTGTAAAAGGATAAGATCTTCAATTCAATATTATAACCCAACAACAGCATTAACAACATGTGATGCTATTGCACGTCCTCCTTTGCATCACGGTGGCGCCGCCGTTTCTACTCCGTTTGAGGCGGCTTCTAGTCCTGCTACACCTCTTTCTTTGTCACTTACTGAACCTGATGGCAAGGTTGAAAAACCCTTGCGAGGGAAAGCTTCTCTTGAAAAGGTATGCTACTGTGATAATTGGTTCTTGTTTTTTTATACTGAATTTTTAATTGGGTGTTATTTATCTTCCATTTTTTTCTAATTTTTTTTCCACCCAAAAGAAATAATGTTAAGAAATTGTGCATAAAAATGTAAAGTTAATTTTTTTTTTAATTCTAGCTCTTCATTTCTGAGTTTATGTGCATCGATGGTGTTAATCTATTTAATCCTTCCTTGACCGATAACACTATATTAATAAGAAATTAAACGAATCTTGCCGAATTGAGTTCTTAATAGCATTGTTAAAGAATACATACATGTTATTCTAGCTACTCCATTGATGATAGGTTATCTGATTTTTGAGTCTTGGTATTTTATATGTTTGGTCAAAACCAGAAAGAATATTATCTTAATAGCATAGTAGAAGGCTTTATGAAAAGCAAATCTCCAATATTCCATGAAAAGTATCTTTTTTTCCTCTTAATTTTCCCTTTTTATATCATTTTGTCCCTTGAATTTTTGTATATCTTCGTTATTATTTACTGTTTGATCAATCTAAATAGGAAATAGACAATGTGAAGCATTACAGTGAGCACTTGAAGGCTTCCAATTTGAAGTTTAAAGCAAGAAAACAAGAGGTACTGCTTTTTTACCTGAAATTTTGTTTATTTTATTTACCCCTTTTGTTGTTTCTGTACTAGCTTTTGTTCTCTTTTATGATGGTAGGTCCAAATCCAACTTTTTATTTTTTATTAATAAACTTACCATTCTTTTACAGCTAAGTTATAGTTACAATAGCAGCAACAAAAGTGAAGCCAAAAAACCGAATTTGGGAAGTGAATGTCCTATGCAATTTGTCTATGCCCCAAACCAAATCAACTCACCTAATCCTATGGTTGGAAATCTACAATACACAACACAATATGTAGCACTTATGCTCAATCAGACATGTGGGCCACCCCAAATATGCAACACTGAAAGCATTACTCAGTTTCAGTATGTGTCATGCAATCATTCAATGCCAATGCAAGTAGCACCATCATCATTATTATCTTCCTCTCCTAATTCTTCTAGTGCTGCATTGGGCTTGGTCAATAACACTAGTAGAAATGGAATTCTTGATCTGAACGTTTCTAGTGAAGAGTTCATTCATGTAGAGTCTTGTCAGCCGTTGGATTTGAATGTAGTAAACAAGGATTTGAATAGAGTCATTGCAGCTCAAGCTAGACAGAGAAGGATTCAGATTAACAAGCTGAAGAATCCCATAGGAAATAGTCAAACTCGTTATTCTTGTGGATGATACGATTTTATTAAATTTTTACTTTTACTTTTCACCCTCTGTTTAGAATTAAATATGGTTGTTATTGATTGATTCAATACTTGGTGCCAAAGAAAAGTTTTTGGTGGTATACAATGTACATTAGGGAAACCATCCATGAGATTTTAAGGGGGATTTTATGGCCTTTTATTTTAAGAAATAATATATGATGGTAACATTTGAGATTCTTTGTTTTATGAAAACACTAGAATTCTAATAGTTAAACAATTTCTTTGAATATTTGTTAATTATGGCCTCTGATATCTGCTGCTAGTTTCCTTTCCCTCAAGAAAGAAGGAATAATTTTTGTTTTAACTACAACTCATGGAGTTATCTGTTAAGTTTGCTTTGATTTTCCAAACCAACATGAAAACCAGCATATTGATAAAATGTCAGTTGAACTCATTGACTAATAATAGTTCTAAATAATGCTAATAGTTGTTCCTTAAATTCAAGCCTTTTAGTTTTATGTATTGATGGCACTAACATAACCAGTGGGGTCATCTCCTTCATGATCTTTTATATGTTTGATATTTTATACTAAATTTGCTAGAATTTGACCCACTCTGTCCTATCTGTTGTGGAACAATTGAATTCACCACGGCTTTGCCATTCTTCTTGCTTAGCCGAGCTCAATTGAGCCGAAGTTCAACTAGATGAGTACCAACCGAGCATAAATAGCTTCTGGAAAGCTATCATGAAGTGCAGAATTCTACCCAAGCAATATTGGACACAACCAGCTTTCATGCACAAAAAGCATATATATGGAACTTAGAGGCCAAAAACAAAGAGTCCCTTGGAGTAAACTTTTCTATGATAACTTGGCTAGACCACGAGCCCAGTTTACACTTTGGCTTGGTTGTCAACAAAGACTACCCACAAAAACCAGATTATGCAAATTTGGAATTCACACTGATGGAAAATGCATTTTTTGTGATCAAGAAGAGACAACTGATCATCTATTCTTCCTTTGTCCTATCTCTTCAACAATTTGGACTTATATCTTCAAATGGCTGAAACAAAACCATACTCCTAGAAGTTGGGTAGAAGAAATGACTTGGATTATCCGTGAGACTAAAGGTAAGAGCAGTAAAAGCAGGATGTTGAAGTGTGCTATTACCGAAACTGAAATATGGAATTTGAGGAATCTATGCATCTTCCAGGGACGTCCTATTACTGACCAGCTTAGTCTTAACATTGTTGACATCATTTGTACTAGGACTATTCCCGATGCAAAATTGAATTTGTATTATACTAACCTTGACCCTAGATGATCCTTGTTCTTAGTTTAGCCTCCTAATTTTAATTTTACCTAGATCTGTTAATCGTTGTACTTATTGTTTTGGTAATAAAGTTCTCTTGTTCCAAAAAAAAACTCAAGCTTGGTTCAATAAGAAAATAAATCTGTTTGCGAGTTGTTTTTTGGACGACGAAGTGATATAGAAAACTTTAAAGTCATAACATACATTCTTTATTTTACTCTAAAAACCAACTTGTAAACGGATCATGAAAATTTGTCAACAGGAACACAATGGGACCATTATAACATAAACAGGCATTCACCAACTATTCACCATATTGGTCAGAGTGGATACAGTGATAAATTTGTGGGTCTGAACACACAAGTGGGAGCACATCTATTGTTCCACACTTTGTGCCACTTCACGTGCCATGTATTTGTGATTGGTTAGAAAAATACTTAATAATTAAATTTTAATTTAAATATATTTTTTCTGACCAATCATAACTTATGGCACATGAAGTGGCATAAAGTGTGGGATAGCAGATGTGTATCCATTTAAAGTCATTGTCCATTAGTGGTAGTAGACTAATAGGAGTGTGGATACTTGCTTAAAAAGGCAGTATTTACAGCTGAATTATGAAGAATTTGGAAGGTGTGGAGTTGGCGTGGGAATTGAGGATCAAAAAGTTAACTGTCGAATCTGACTCTGCTACCATAATCAACATGCTTAGAGAATAGAGACAATGGGAGGAATTAGAATGGGAACAAATTGGTGGACTGAATTAAAAGTTGGACGGCCAAGGAGTAAACTGTGTTTTGCATCATTTTTTAATTTATTATTACTCTCAGTCATTTACACATTAATTAGGACGAATGTATTCTCTCTACTTTTCACTAACTGTTCTCGTCCAAAAAAATTCTCTGATTAATGGAATTGAGATGACTTTATGTTGGGAAATTAATTATGAAAATTTAATAGATGTATTGTAGTGAAATTGTATTCATTTCTTACAATTATTAACTTCTTAAATTGTGTGTTAGATCTAATGTATAAACGCCTTTTCATCTTTCTACCCAAGAGAATTAAACATCTAGTTTCTTTTTTATGAGGCAGATATTTAATGGGGGCACATCTACTATCATGTGATTTATATCATTATATGTGTCATCAACTGTGATCAGTATAAACATGAACAGAAAATAAAAAAGTAAATACATATTTCCCAAATGGAAAAGATCAAAGTTCTATTCCAATATATATCGCTTACTTCCTCATCATCTTACTCATACACTTACTCATCTTCAAACGCAACAGAAAAGCCAACCTCTTACATACACTCTTGTGTAATCATTCAACACTTACATTAAGTATAGAACAATTGATCATATTGTCTGCGGGGTGCATATCAAAGGATTCAGAATAATATGCTTCAAAGGAAATGAAAATCAGCAAAATAAAGGACCAATAAGTAGAAACGAACAAATACAGGTGGCTATAGTAGATACACGAATAGAAGCAAATCTGGCAAAAAAACAAGCACGTCCTTCAGCTTAGGCATTCACCATTTTACCAAAGGTGGTTCAGCTACTGCTCCTCATAATTATCTTCACCCTCCTCATCTTCATACTCATCCTCCTCCACAGTTGCATCCTGGTATTGCTGGTACTCAGCCACCAAATCATTCATATTGCTTTCGGCCTCGGTGAACTCCATCTCATCCATTCCTTCGCCAGTATACCAATGCAAGAAAGCTTTGCGCCGGAACATAGCTGTGAACTGCTCACTGACCCTCCTAAACATCTCCTGAATGGATGTGGAGTTACCAATAAAAGTACTTGACATCCTCAAATTCCTGGGTGGAATGTCACAAACACTGGATTTCACATTGTTGGGAATCCACTCAACAAAGTAAGACGAGTTCTTGTTCTGCACATTGATCATTTGTTCATCCACCTCCTTGGTGCTCATTTTTCCTCTGAACATGGCAGATGCAGTCAAGTACCGACCGTGACGGGGATCAGCAGCACACATCATATTCTTGGCATCCCACATTTGCTGTGTCAGTTCCGGGACAGTGAGGGAGACGTACTGCTGAGATCCATGGGATGTGAGAGGTGCAAACCCCACCATAAAGAAGTGAAGACGTGGGAATGGGATCAGATTGACAGCCAGCTTCCTGAGATCAGAGTTCAACTGTCCAGGAAACCTTAAGCAACAGGTAACTCCACTCATAGTTGCAGAAATCAGATGGTTCAGATCACCAACTGCAATAACGTCATTAAAGAAAACAAGTTATTACATTATATGTGTGATTAAAAGGGCCAAAATGCTTGGGAGAGGGAACCAGGGTACTCACAACTAGGAGTGCTGAGTTTTAAAGTCCTGAAGCAAATGTCATAAAGTGCTTCATTGTCAAGGACCATGCATTCATCAGCATTCTCTACTAGCTGGTGAACGGATAAAGTGGCATTGTATGGCTCCACGACAGTGTCAGAGACCTTTGGAGAAGGGAAAACAGAGAAAGTGAGCATCATTCTGTCAGGGTATTCCTCCCTGATCTTTGATATCAGGAGTGTTCCCATGCCAGAACCAGTGCCTCCTCCAAGTGAGTGGCAAACTTGAAAACCTGAGGAAAGATTCGATAGAGATGATTTTAGAATAAAAAAATAAAAAAATATGAATGTTCACAGATAATTGTGGAATCTCAAAGCAGCTAAACTATTACAGATGCCATAGAAGGCATTGCAAGATAATGGAATTAAACCAGTTCCAATCTGCGCTCAGTTAGATAACCATGATCAAAATTTCATTCCATATAGCACCACTCAACAGAACATCGGACATCATTGGTGTCTCTGACAAATCTTATAAGTTGCATGTGAAGTAGCTCTTTGACCAGCTCTAATAGTAATCTGACCCTGTTTGGGCACTCAGAATCACATAACATAATAGAGAGCAAAAAAGATAATTATAGTATCTTTTTAATTTAAGAATATGTCTTGGCACTAGAGAACAAGGGATCATGCTAGTGATATCTGCTCACCTTTTGTCAATTTCTCAAAAAATCAATCAACACAAGTGCTTAATTGTCGACAACGAAAACATAATGAAAGATCAAGTATTGCAGTAAAAAGCTGAGTACAACCAAATCCTGATAGCTACCTTAGTTTCAGATTCCATATATAGTATTATTCCTTTCTTTTTACTAATAGATCTAAGAAAATAATCATTACACAAATGCAAAATGTTGCATTAACAATTATGAGCTACTACACAAGTAACATCAAAAGGAAATAGGTATATTCTCTGTGGTAAAAGGGTCTCACCATATATTTAACATGATATTCTAACCACCTTATATTCCTTAAAGTGCATCTTAACTTTAAATCATTAAATAATCTAAATATGCAATCACTCTCAAAAAACAAAAGCGCATTTAAAGTAGCTTTTTCCACAATCCTATATCGATACAAACTTTTAGAAGTATAAATCAGATATTAGAGTCAATAACTAAAGTCATAATCATCTATAATACTAAAATAAACCTATAAAAATGAACTCAGAACAATATAAACAGATAAAACGAAACACAACGTCATTTACCTTGCAAACAGTCACAATTCTCAGCCTCTTTACGAACAACATCGAGAACAGAATCAATCAACTCAGCACCTTCAGTATAATGACCTTTCGCCCAGTTATTCCCCGCACCGGATTGTCCAAACACGAAGTTATCAGGTCGGAAAATTTTCCCGTACGGTCCGGATCTGATGCTATCCATGGTTCCAGGTTCAAGATCCATTAGCACCGCTCTCGGAACGTACCTTCCACCAGAAGCTTCATTGTAATAGACATTGATTCGTTCGAGTTGGAGATCAGAACCGCTTCCATCGCCGATGTACTTTCCGGTTGGATCGATACCGTGTTCGTCGCAGATAACTTCCCAGAACTTGGAACCGATTTGGTTACCGCATTGGCCTCCTTGAACGTGGAGAATTTCTCTCATGGTTTTTGTTGTTGAGGTTTTTGAAATTTGAATGAGTTAGGGTTCCTTGCGGTTAAGGGAAATGGGAGAGTGTGAGTGAGAGTGAGTGATGGAAGAGATATTGGGATATATACGGTTATGGAGGCATTGGGATGAGAATGAGGTCAGAATGGTAATTATGTGCATAAATTATTTTCTGTTAAACACTAAAAAATATCAGGATAAATGCCTGGACGGTAATAATGTACATGTATTAATTGCTACTATTATTAAACATTCTATATTTTTATAATAACTGTATTTTAAAGCCAGAATAACGTTGATATATAATTAGTTAAACATGTATAAAAAACTACCGCCAAAAAACTACTATCATTCCTCACACTAAACTCATATTTCTATACCACTGATGATATATTTTTATCCCCTAGAATTAATTTTTTTTAGAGTAATAAATCTCTTCTCAGAAATTAAACCTTTAATTTTTTAGTTCTATGAAGCCAGCTTTTGGGTAATAGTTGAATTGATTGATGGGATATCTTTGTGGTGAAGTAGATGCGTGTGTTAATGAATCGTGTGTGACAGTATGGTACGGAGACCAACTTGTCCAACGCATAACTGTCCCCACCTTATAACTCTCACACTCCCAGGGGCCCTACCCTGCTTTCAATTAATAATATTTCGATCTTAAGATCACCCAAAACGGAACACTGAAAAACCTTGATTCTTGATGTATGTATGTATTCCATTATGGTTGTGTTATAATATTATACTACACGTGCAATGTACGTGGCCACCGAATTTTTGTCTTCATTGTGAAGACATAGTTGTTTTGCATCAATGTATTGAAGGCCAATATTAATAAGGTCTTGGTCTTGGTGTTGTAAAATTTGTAAATATGTAAGATAATAAAAAAGTTACAAGTTCAATTTTTATAAACATTACTTGGTAGGATATATAATCACACATCCCAAAATGGATTAGTCTTTATTCAAAGAGTATGATAACAATGGTATTACTAAAATAAATGTATTCAAAGGGAATTTAATTTAACTTTTGCAACTTCTGATTTAACCTTCTTGTGCCCCTTCATCACTCTTCTATGTCACTTCACCAAATGCAATAATAGTTTAACCAATAAATTGACTTAGGATCTATCATTGGTTTAGTTTTGATGTGAATCGTTTAACCATTAAGAATCATATCATCTTTCAGCCTTCACATGAATATGTCAGAATTAATATAATAGCAAATTAAATGATGTGTTTAATTTCTACAAGGAAGGTGCTAATAAACGCCGCCATATTGTTAACTTGATTGTGTGATTATTCCTCAACAATTAAAGGGTCCACCAATAGAAAATGATACATGATTGTGTGATTATTCTCTCCACTTGCCTTTGATCACATTCTAATTATCCATGTTGCCTCGTCAGAGAAGTACATGGGGCCTTCCAAACATGGCTGTGAGATCCATTTTTTCAAAGACAGAATCTTTAAGCAGATATTGGGATGGAAAGAGAAACTGTAATATGCTGGAAACAGACAAATATTAATAGATCAACCAATTTAAACCTATAAGTTATGTAGGACTGGATCAAGTCGGGAATCCTTCATCTTGCTACCGGGTGTTCCATTGTTGCTGGGACATGAAAAGAGTGGAAAGTAGAAGTGAAAAATAATATTTCCAACCAAAACAATACAGCAGTGATTTCATGACCTTTTCTATTTATAAAATATCCTATTCACCCCATATCCAATGTGTTCTCACTTGAATATATCTCATTGAGATCCCAATTTATGTGTCATGGTCTACAAGGCGTTGGTTTAGTAGTGTAAGTCACTGCTAGATTCTCAGGATGACTAAAACGTTAAGGGTTCTATTCCTGTGAGTGATACTTATTAAGATGAGCAATCTATGTATTTCAAAAAGATTAATTTTTTACTCATAGGATAAATGAATCTCTTAGTAGTCCAAAAAAAATTTATATGTCATGAGGTGAGTCAAATGATGGCATGATTTGGGTGGGAGTGAAAATTTGGATGCAAGGAAAATAACTGGCTAAATTGGGACAAAATGTGCTGGCAAAAGAGTGTGGGGCTCATGGATTAAATGATCTCCATACATTTCACATGACAATGCTATCAAAACTGGGTCAGAAATGACCCTCACAACCCAACTCTCTTGTGGGTCATATCTTGGAAAATAAGCATTTCCCAAGAGGTAGTTTCATGGATGCTAATGTAGGACCTAATCTATCATTCACATAGTGTCCCCGGGCTTCCAAAATAAGGCAACTTCAAGGTGTCTAATCCCATTACATGTAACATAACTTTAGAGTCTACATTCATTATTATTACTTTGAATTATCCTATTTTGATTGGTCTGAGACAGAAGATCGTCATTCAATTCATCTGGTATTTTGTACTAGTCAAAAGTACACCTTTGCCTACGTCCTTCTCATTAAACCTCAACATGTAGAAATATAATATCTAGAACGAGGACAAATGCAATACTAAAATGTTTACATCCTAACATATTCCCGTAGTACTTGGCACACCATCTTCTAAAAGGTTTAAAACATGTTGCATGGTGCATATACTACAACGTTTTTCTAAACTATAAATATACTCATTCTACCCTCCAAAGCAATGTTACTACACCTAACTTAAATTGATGGGCAATTTTTTTCTTCAGAAATTCAAATTTCTACGGGTCAAATGCAATCAATGATTTCAAAAGTAGTTCGATTAGGTTCGGTTCGCAGCTGCTCACAACGGTTCAGATGTAAAACTGGTCCAACTAAGTTAACCATACTCATGTCTGATTCATTGGTGTTGTACCAATACTTAAAAATGTGCACACACTTCTAAAGACCAAGTAATTAGTTTTTCACAACTAGCCTATATAAAGCTTGTATTTAATTTCTATTTGTTGTTATGCCAGTAGCACGATTTTTTAGTTCTTGATTAAACAACATATGTTATTGTAAGATATATTTATACATCTATGTGTAAAGTTAAAATCGTGCCTTATTATATAAATCTTCAGCCAACCTTTTAAATCCCATGAAGCATGTATGTTGCTCCTACCTTCTCATCTCTATTATAAACCTTGTCTTATCTCTCTCAATCAATTAAAATCTCGTATATCTCTTAGTTAATAGTCAATCTTATAACTCCAAAATCCATACAACAATCATTCAAATAAACACAAACACATCAAAAAACAATAGCTTCATTCTCTTTCTTTTTTACATATTTTGTTTTGTCTAGTTCAATACATGACAACACAACCATATATTTCCACCTTTTTTAACCAAGCCAACAACATTTATATTATTTATGTCTTGACAGATGATATAAGCGTTGTTGGCTTGGTGCAAAATTGCAAATAGATGGAGGATGTTGTTATTTTGGCAAGAAGACTATAAAACAATATATATTAAGAAAGAAAGGAAGTAAAACTTTGAGTACGTATGGGAGATTAAGAGCAATATTTAATTGGAAGCATGAGAGTTACTGCCTTTTTGAAGGTTTATATATATAAAAGAGTAAATTACACTGACACCGCTGAGTTTTAGTGAAATTACATTGACACCCCTGAGTTTTAGTGAAATTACACAAACTATCCTTCACTTTTTTACACCTGCACAAACCTCTCCTAATTTTTATACTTTCATTACCACCCTGTATAACAAATAAGTGTAATATTTTAAACAAAAAATATGACAAACACTATTAAGTTAAACAAAACATGATATATTGTGGAGACAAGTCTAAATAATATATGAGTTAATATTTCTTTATTATTTTTGGTTCGTTACACTATATTATAAGAGCAATTTAAACAATATTTCTTTTGGAATTGTTAATGCATTTTGTAACCAAAAATAATAAAGATACATCGATTTGTATATTATTTAGACTTGTCTACACAATATATCATGTTTTGTTTAACTTAATTGCATTTATCATATTTTTTTAAATATTAAACTTATTTGTTATGCAGGGATGGTCAGTGTAATGAAAGTATAAAAACTAAAGGAGTTTGTGTAGGTGTAAAAAAGTAAGGGTGGTTTATGTAATTTCACTAAAATTCAGGGGTGTCTGTGTAATTTACTCTATATAATAAGAACATAATAATAATAATTATAATAAAATAAAAAAGACACGGTCGTTAAATTTAAATATATGTTATAATGCATATAATACAGTACATATGCATAATTTAACTTTATAATAACAATAATAGACAAGTTTAATTTCATGTTAGTGTATCAAGTTTTTACCTTCCCACATTGACACCCTATTTCTTTTTAAATTTTCTACCATCTGTACCCATTTAATTTATACAGATGACTAAGGTTTTATAGTTTGTGTTACAAGTTACATCTGTCTAGGTAAGAAACATATGGATGGTCGAAAGAAGAAGGCATAAGGTTACTTGTCAATTCCATGATTTCATACATTGATTATAGAAATAAAATATATAGAAATAATCTCTTATTAGTTAATCCTCTATAATATTTTTTTTATTCAAAAATTATGTTTGTTATTCAAATTCATGGACAATATATTACCTACTCTGAGGTAATCCTACTAGTGGATGGTGGAAAGAAGGCATAAGGTCACTTGTCAATTCCAATGATTTCATACATTGATTGCTGAAAAAAAAAAGTGAGCAGCGTTGATAAATTGAACTAAAAATTGCACTTTAGAAATCCTCAAACATATTATAAATAATTCGGTTGATAAAAATAGAGCAAGTCCTTTTTAACTCCCCCGTAATTTCATCTTTTTAAACATCATCCATACAATTTTTCCAAAGCTATTAACATCTACATACACCTCTACATTCTCCTACTCCTGTCTTATTTTGTTACCTTCATTTCTTAATCCCACAAATAAAACTCCGAGAACAAAAACATGAGTAATCAAAAATCAATAAGTAATTTAAAAAAAATACACCGGAATCTAAATTACTCAGTGTTTCCAAGATTTATCGCTTTTAAAAAACAACATCCAGAGCCCAAAGGCCCGACAGCAGACACAAGTTTGGACTAACAATAGAAGGGGCCGCGCGAACGCAGGCCCCAACGGCCACAAATTATGACGTAGGCTCCACCACTTGGGTAGACCTTAAGGTAGCACCCCTCCTAGGTGCAATGGAGGTCACTACCCTAGGCCATAGGCATTCATGATCACCCATTGACCCCGTCCAGGTAAGTGATTTGGACAATCACACTCACTTTATTTTTATAGCCCATCTTTCACAGTACATCACGCAACCTGAACGATGTGGGACTACATATTAGAAATTCCATATCACAAGTTCACAACAGCCTTCAACACGACTTTCACCATTTATATTACTTATGAATTATGATAGTTGCAGCAAGTTGTATGAAAACATGACCCTGCCTAATTTGGAAAAAAGGCAACATCTTTGAATTAAGTTCTTTACTCTATAATCTTTAAATTCTGTCATGACAAGATTAAAATGACAGATAAGTTGATTGTTAAAATGCTAAGTATCCCTCTCTTGTGATCCTCGTTTCCCATTTTTCTACTCTGACTTTTCTTCCAACTTGGACTTGGATGCTCTTCGCAGATAGGAATGCTCAAACTTATGGGGTTCTGATTATTGGATTCGAGAATGTAAGCAGCTTATTTAAGCTAGATTATGCTCATGTTTATAATGTTGGTTCTAACTTTTTATGGTAATATGCATGTCAATATATCATCTCTTTTATATGAATAAAACATAGAGAACTATTTCTTCAATGACTTTTTCTGTTCTTTTTTAAATCATAGCTTAAAGTTGCAAACTTCCTACCATCTTGGCAATTAAAGTAGAAGCTGGATTTCTGCAGAAATGGATTTCTCTTCAGCTTATTTCCCTTAGAAGAATGGTGGGGTCATTTTGCGCAGCCGCTAAAGTTGTGAAAAATGAAAATTTGAAAGTTTGATGGGAAGACTATAGGGTGAGATAGGAAGCTTAAGAAAATGAAGAGCTTTGTTAACAGAAATGTGTACTTTTATTCAAATTCAAGGAGTATTGGTCGTGGCAAAAGGTGGGTTCTTGATCATAACATCATACATTTCTCGGAGTTTTTATACTTCCCTATATGTATATATATAACTTGCTTTCGCTAATGCTCTTTATCAAGAAGCCAGCATCTTCTCCCGAGAAGTAGGTAGAATTGAAAATATGTTTAAACACCCTAGTAACAAAATCTAGACCTATTATTCTCAGGTGAGTTTGTTTGCTTTAACATGATGTTTATGATGAGATTTTGCTAACTGGTCATGAATGAATCCTAATTAAAAATGTTTCAAATCAGATTCGGATGCCTTGGGAAAAAAAAACCTACAGTAAAGACAGAAAAGAAAATGCAGGAGTTGACAACTCTACCTACATGATTTGATTCTGTATCTTTCAAAATGAAAGATGAAGACGTGTTTATATAAAAACAACTTATACGATCTTTGCAGTATATTAAAAATTTAATTGTAATTAAAATTTAGAACTGAGTGATACACCACACATCATAAAGACGATTGTCTTTAAATATGACTTATGGATATGATTCCACACAAAATTTTCACCTTTCAGTATCACCCTGTGTTGTGAAACCTGATCCGGACGTCAAACTGGCAGAGGTCCCGTATTAGGTTTAAACTGTTAAACCGTCCGGTCTGACCGGGTGATTTCGTATATAATTAATAATTATGTATAATTATATTGAAATAATATCTCTTTATCTTTTCTTGGACCGTAGTAAAACAAAATATTAGAACATTGTCCCAATTTTTTATTTTTAAGGGAGCCGTCCGGTTTACTTCCCGGGTTAATCCGGTTTAACCGGGTTTAACATGGTCGGACCGGATTTTTTCCGGTTCAAAGCGATCCAACTCTCATTCGATTAAGACGGCAAACCAGAACCGTTTTTAAGTCCGGTCAGCGGTCAAACCGTCCGGTCCGGTTTCAACAATACTGGTATCATGCATTTTGTTGTGGCACACAAGACAGTTGTGCTTTTATTTATTAGTGTTTAATCACTATAAATATTTTTCTTTGAAAGGTTTGAAACTTCAAAGTACAGTTTTCCCTTAGAAAAAAGTAATTACCACCAACGCCGAACACTTCACCCACTATCTGATAGCAACCAATAGCTGAGGACCAATTAAAAAACTTGTTTTACATTAGCTTAGACATATTAGTCAACACCTTTAGATGACTTGGACGCTTCGCATTAGTAAAAGTTATTTGACATTAACGTACCCCATTTACTTGTAATCAAAAAATTATTTTACATTATTAGCTTACAGTTCATAAATATTGCACTTTCATTACAAAACCATTTTTTCCAAAAATAATAAGAAACCAAAATGGTCAACATTATTTTGAGGAAAGATATCATTCATGCTAATAATAAATCTTTATCAAGAATAAAGAAATACAGAAAATATATTTTGAGAATGTTAATAATAGTTCGTTACATTATTTATAAATATATAAAAAAATAAATACTTTTATTGTTTGATGTAAAATGGGCAAAGATTACATCAAGAAAACGATCTTTTAAAAAACACTAAACATACACCCAAAATAAAAAGCCAAAAAGTTAATAAAAATAATGTGCATATTTTATTAGTCTTTCAGACTAGGGATCAGATTGGAAAAAGATTGAGCGCCCAATTGTCGTAACCAGGCTGGGGCAGACACCCAACTCGCATTATTAATTGCGAGATTCAACCACTCATCATATCCCGTTAACTGCCTGAAGGATCATGGTTTTGTTTAGAGTTAATCCTTCGTATTTATAATAACCAGTTTTGTTCTACTACTTATTACGCCTGATGTGGTACTTTGTTATGCGTAATACTACTCTATGAACTGATTAACGAAACACTTCTTTGCTTTTTAAAACAACACTTTATTATGCTTTTCTCATACATCCCGAAATCCTTTTAGGAAGTTTGAGGGTATATATAAGCTTGACCATTGTGAGTCCAGTGTCATGATATTTTGGATAAATAATCACATCAAGTAAAAAATCCCAAATATAAATTAAAACTGTGAGCTCATTTTAACAGAACAGAAAAATTGATTCCGTTAATTTTCAGTTTTTCACACAATCTCTCTCATACGTTCTATCCTTAGTTACTCGTATTACCATTATCACTGTAGAACCTCATCCAACCACAATTCCTCATTAGGATTCAATCACCTTTAAAAACTCCATGAAAAACAACCACCTAGTTGTCTCACTAATACCAAGGCATAGTTTTTCTAGGTCATTGGGTATGATTGTTTTACTGGTATAAAGATTTTCATTCATTTTGTATACTAGTTAGATATTGTGGCACATACATGGGTTCAAATAGTGATTGAGGAATTGTGGTTGTGTGGAGTTCTGCAGTTGGTGAACGTCTGAGAAAGATTGTGATAACAGAGTCAATTTTCTATTAAAATGAGTTCATAGTTTTAATATCGTGACAACTTATTATTGGTTGTACATGAGACTAGTACAGGAAACTAGGACCAAGGATTAGCACTCCTATCTCACTTAAAAAAAGTCTTAATCGTCTCACATGGCGTAAGATAAGTATAGAGTGGACTTTTTATTTATTTATCAGAAAATGATATCATGTTAGTATTTGTTGTGGATGAGACTTCAACCTTTTTCACTGTAACTATTATTAAACCACATTATAACTATTTTTTAAATTTGTTATGAGTGAAACTCGAACTGACAATCTCTTTCACTTTATTCCTTAAATCCTATTTTTCTCGGACGAGTTTTGCTATATCCTTCTAAACATCCTTTAGTTGGTTGTTTTTTTGTACTACTTAGGTAATCCCTCACCTTTTTGTGTTAAAAACTAATTCTTTTGGGTTCATGGTTGCCCCTCCTAGGAATCGAACCATCGATCTTGGGAATCTAATAAAGCCTTACATTACTAAATTAACGTCTTATCAATAGTTCATTGTGATGACAACCTCAAGGGGGTTGCCTTTGTTTAAGGATCGTTTAGCTTGATAGTTTAGGACTTTTGGAGTCCAAATTCGGTTTTGTGAAATTAGGGTAATATTAGGGTTTGTTTTGTGCGTGAGGCAGGTTGTATGAGTTGTAGGTTAAGG
>NC_032011.1:3816897-3823954 GCF_001865875.1 Lupinus angustifolius | reverse complement strand
AACTTTATTAATGAATAAACAAAATTATAAATAGGCAGATTTGCCTTGCTGAAAAGATATAGATAAGATATAATTCAAAAAATTGAAATTTGAAGATATAATCCTAACTAACATAATCCTAACAAGCCTAATCTAATTTGATCTAATCAAAATCTAATCAATTTCTTTGTTGAAGATTTGAATTTGAATTAGCCTTGAAGATTCCTCGAATTAATCATAGAATTTCCTTGCTTGAGTAGACTTGATCATCTTCTCTTCATCCCTTAAGTATAGCCACAAGTTGGTTCTGAAATTGTTGCATTGTTTCTATTTTCATGTCACCTTGTTTATGCTACACCACTTAACCACTATTATGCCAAATTACAAGGAAATAAATAATTTCCCAATCCCCAAAATACATCAAATTAAATACTAAAATACTTGAATGAAAAATAAACATAAATCCTAAGACTACATGAGAATTAAATTCTCATTTATTAATAACAATGCAAATAAAATAAACATAACTATGCTATGAATTCTTCACAAGAACATGGCCTCCAAGAAATCATAGGTCGCCCCCCTTGATTTACATCACATTGTTGATTATAAGTAAATTAATTTAGTTGCAAAAAAATTAATTAATGTTGTTAATTATCTTGTCAGCCATGAGAAAATCATAAAAAACAGGGGTCACGGGTACAAAGGCCCAAGATATTACCTATTACCTATAAACATATGGCCCAGAACCTTTGGGCGTTAATTCTAATGATATAAATAAATAAATAAATGTTCTATTATACGTACCCACCTAAATCCTGTGATGGTTCCATATTCTTTGAAGTTGCAATTCATGTGTTTTGAAGGGTCGTTTGAGAATTGAGACTTCTTCCTGTCACCATTAAAACGGGGAGAAGGACATCTTGCCCAACAAAATACTTCATATAATAAAATATCCCACAAAAATACATGTTTATTAGAGAAAAATCATTGCCCAATTTACAGGTCCAGATCAAAGATGGAAGGCTAGAATCCTAGATGATCATAATTCAAATGCCATATTCTGTTGGTAAATTTATTTTCTAAATCTAGATGGCATCAACCCATATATTTAATTATAGTTTATCTGACTTTTTGGATGAGATGTTACCAATGAGACATTAATATAATAGTGTGAGACCTCATTATTTTTTTTTGTATCATACTAAGTCAATAATAATTTGATTCCTATAAACGATACTTATTAATATTGACAATTATTAGTTGATTACATAACGATAGTAACCTTGATTATAAAAAAAGAAATGTTTGAATCTTTGGATAAGCAGTTGTTTTCAATTTCTGCTCTGACCAACTTTCAGGCCAATAACCTAATTCCTATCAGAAAATCTTAAATGCAGCTAAAAACTGAAGCAGATCAACAAGTTTGAGGTTAAGAAACCAATAAACTTGCTATTGCTAGAAGTCAAGAGTAAAATGGAGCATGAAATACCCAAAAGAGGTTAAGAATTCATGTTTACAAGTTTGACACTAAGCATGAAATATTTTATGATATTATGCAAAACGTGTCAAAGTTGAAAAGTTTACCAAATGAGACTCGCTTTTTCTCCATTCAGTATCTGTTTCAAGGAAAGGGTGCTAGCAACTAGTAACTAGCAAGTAGCAACAAGGAAACCACACTTAATTAACAAACTCAATTGAAATTCAATCCACTTTTCCTTGGACATTATCATCAATGTTCATCCAAGGGACTTTTCAGGAGCATTAGATAACTTTTTTCACTTGGCAATTTGTTCCACTAATGGTAGATCATTTCTATAATGACAATTCTGAACATTGACCATTAAATGTAGATTGGTCACTCTCATATTCAATATTCGTAAATAAAAAAAATTTATTTCAACATGATTGATCATATGGGAAGGCAATTGTTGGAAATTTCAAATGTGAGTAAGATAGTTGTATAAAACTTACATTACAAATAAATGAAGTTAAACAACCTGAAAACTCATAGGTCAATATCTTAAATTTTTTGATTAATATTTGATGTCAAAATCATTTATATTTTAACTTCTTGAATTGATATACTAATGTCATAATGTATGAAACTCATTTTATTATATCTTGACTACATATAAAACTCATTTTCTATGAAGAAGTGACCGTTGTGTAACTCCAAAATATTATCAGAACTCCTATAGTACTTGACTATTGAATTAATGAACAAAGAAACAAATGTAACCTAGGCAGTTACTTAAAAATGGCACTTCAAAAAGAAAATTACTTAAAATATTATAATTTTAAAACAATAAATTAGTATTTATTTTTGGAGTGACCTCGAAATCACATTAGAAGATGTTTCCGTTAAATGAAATAGATGCCACCTTCACAATTTTTTTTTAATTCAAGCAAAAAACCACAAAATTGTTTAGAGAAATAGATGCTCTCTTGCACTTAAAACAAGCAAAAAGTGTAGAAAACAATGAAGAATTAGAACGTTACTTTGCTCAGTCTGCTGTCCCCATCTATAAAAGCTAGGTTAAACCCAATGGGCCCCTGCATAAAACCATAAAATATTCCATTTCCTTTCCGCTCACTAATTAATACTTGAAAATAGAATATATATTTACAGATATTATAAAGTTTTTTATATTATTATTATTACTTTTTAATTATCATTATTGATTCATTGATAAAAATAATGCAATCGAATAATAGATATATACTAACTGTTTATAAATATCGGTAGATAGATATTTTACTCTTAATAGTTTTTGCCTATAAATATCTCCAAACCCATCATCTTTCCGTTTTTATAATAACGTTTTCCCCTTATATATACTCATTAGAAGAAGAACTTGGATAGCACCTTTTGCATTTCAGCACCACCTTCTTCTTCTTCTTCTCACTTTCATTCTCCATAACTTGGAAACATAAACTTGTCCATATTATGGATCACCGAACACTATTATTTTCATTCTTATTAACACTCCATCTATCAGGTAATTATAGAGTTACAAAAATTTCATACTTTTTCCAGTGTTAACAGAAATCGAATCATCTACCTTTTATTCATTCTTGCACATAGCGGAATTTTACAACTAGACCAATAGTATACAACATAATTCTAATATTGTATTTTTTTTGAATGCAGGAGTAATTTCAACAACATTCAATATAGTTAACAAATGCGAGTACACAGTGTGGCCAGGGATTCTTTCAAACGCAGGAGTTCCACCTCTTTCAACCACCGGTTTCGTTCTTCAAACCGGTGAATCAACCACCATAACCGCTCCAACCTCTTGGGGTGGCCGTTTCTGGGGCCGAACCCACTGTTCCCAAGACTCCACCACCGGAAAATTTTCATGTGTCACAGGTGATTGCGGCTCTGGAAAACTCGAATGCTCCGGCAACGGTGCAACACCTCCGGCAACGTTAGCTGAGTTCACCTTAGACGGTGCCGGTGGCCTAGACTTCTTCGACGTTAGTTTAGTCGACGGTTACAACGTTGCTATGTTGGTGGTCCCAGACGGTGGTTCTTCTGCTGGTAACTGTGGTAGTACCGGTTGTATTGGGGATTTGAACGGCGCGTGTCCTTCAGAGCTTAAGGTTATGAGCGTGGAGGGGGATGAGGGTGTTGTCGCGTGTAAGAGCGCGTGTGAGGCGTTTGGGTCGGAGGAGTATTGTTGTAGTGGCGCGTATGGTACACCCGATACTTGTAAGCCTTCATCTTACTCGCAGGTGTTCAAGACTGCTTGCCCACGCGCGTATAGCTATGCGTATGATGATAAAACGAGTACGTTTACGTGCGAAAGTGCGGATTATACTATTACCTTTTGCCCTGTTCCTAACACCAGGTTAGTCAGAAACTCAGAATTATTTACCTCTATAAATGTGCACTTTATTAACGGTTATAAATTAAAGGATGGTTACTGTTACCAATGTTGATAAATATATATAAATCTGTAATATAATAATGTAGCTTGGGAATATGCGAACGTTGAGTGCGGCCGAAAAGTGAATTATTAGATTCTTTTTCTGGTGGTTCTCAGAATTATTAGATTCTTAAATCTTGAGCAATTATGGATATAATAGATCATCCCCTTATTTTAATAGGGAATGCGTATATTGTTAATAGTATCTAGTGTAAATAAAGGTATATTTTGGAGTATGGCACTAATTTTTGTGTGAATCTATGCCCCATAAATATAAAGATTATTTATTATTCATTTATTATGTATCTACTATCTACATAATACTGAAAACTAGAGTAATATAGGATTATCACCTGTAACATTTACTGTTCTGTGGATAGTCAATTTAGTGTATTAATTTGTGCACATGGGGTTTTCTCAAAATTGAGTAAAGCACACATGCCAAAACCTAACGTTACACAACACTATTAGTGGTATATTAGTACTAAAATAAGCCAAATGCTTCCCACGCCTTATTTTGTTACCTAACACCACTCACAAGTCACATAATATAAATGACAGAATAGGATATGAATAATCACTTTAACTGTGTGAGTCTCCTCTCCTAATAAGTGTCATTCTCCTGAATTGAATTTTTAATTTATTACAATGCATGAAGATATAGTGTGACCAAATGATTAAATTTGTGTGAATATCAAATAGTACTTATTTACTCCTCTATTTTTTTCAGTCAGAAAGAGTCACAGGGGCAAAACACAAACCATGAGAGTTCATCAAATTCAACAACCTCAACCCTAGTTGACAATGGCACAATGGAGTATGTAGGTGCTGCAGATCAAAGTGAAATATCATGGGCCACGTGTGTCCACGTGTTCCAATCTCAAGCCATCTCTGGCATTATCAGTATCACTACGCTTCTTTGGCACCTGTGCCTGCTTTTCTAACTACTCAATTTTCACATGGGTCAGATCCATTATGAGCTTCAATGCACATGTCCACGTTCATGGGCCTAAAGTTTGTGGTGGGAAATATCACATGTTGGTCCATCTTTCAAGCAACTACATGACTTTCCTTATCTTTTAATTTACTCAAAATATCTCAGTGTTTAGGATATTTTGGTGGTAGAAGACCCCACTTAGCAATACTACATTATTTATTATTTATACATAAGCAATTAATGTAGGGTATTAGATAAGGTAGTAAGGGAAATTCTAGTTTTTATCTTCCCTTTTTTAATTTTAGGCCTGTTATTGATTGTTTTTATTCTTTAGATCAATAGGTATACTACTATTGATTTTTTTGTATTGTGGGTGATATGTAATTCATTTATTGGTTCGAAGGTGTATAATTGTACAACAGAATGTTGAGTACCAAAGGAAATGGATTCTTATATTACTTATGAGCAGCATTAAGCCTATTCACATGCAGAAGCTATTTTATGTATTTTGTATATGCCTTTATGCATTGTCATCTACTTTTAAGGGTCCGTTCTAATAACTAACAGCCACAATAGAGTGGTGTGCTCCTTGCCACGTTCATAAATGGTATTTAGGTATAGCAAAAAGTGATGAATGCAGAATGTCATGCAACCAAGCATTTGTTAATGGTTCAACTTTTTTATACATAAAAAATAATTGCTTAATGTTTATTTAGTAGATTATATAATTTTTGTTGAGTTTTGTTATATACATATAGGATTTTTAAAATTGTTAACATCTATTTACAATTTTAATTTTTTATATACACATTTCAAAATATACATGGAAAACTTCAAAAACATATTATTTGTTATCCAACAAATTGATATACAAGAAAAGTTATTAATCTATATTTGTTGGCTCGCCTAACCTATTTTATCCCATAGTGTTGTTGGTGGGTCTCCTACATCTTATCCTCCCTTGTCAACTTGATGTCTCATATTGTTATAGGTTAGGGTTGAAATTCTTTCTTTCAATTAAAAGAGTTTTACAAATTCAACTTGACATGGACTAGAAAATAATTTACTCATGGTTGAAAATTCACGCCAATAACCAACAAGATGTTAGTCCACTGAAGTAAGGACTCACTTGATCCCCAAATAGATAAAAGTTCGATTTATGAGAATGACACTTATATTGGATATTGACGAGATTATTTACTTACCCAGAAGGGTGATGGGATACTCATGTTATACCCAAAAAATTCACACCAGCAAGGTTTTTGGGGAGGTCGATGGAATTGGTTGGTTGATAGGGACATCAAGCATGCTTTAAAGTTGTAGTAAAACTACAGCAACCTTTTTGTTGTTGGTGTGTTTGAATTCAATGATCCACCATTGGATCTTTCTTATTCAGCGCCCTATTCGAGTAAAGTCAAACACTGGATATTGAGGTAAAATTTGATTTGTGTTATATATGAAAAAGTAGATGTGGGGAATAATTTGAGTAAAGTTCAGTGACAAGATAAGTTAGCCATCAAAGTCTCAACATGTGTACTTTGATCCCTTCTAGTTGTTTTCTTCATGATAATGCTTAGTTGTCTTTATAAATTGGAACATCACTTATTCTCCTAATATATTTTTTCTATTTTTATTATATTGAAATTAGTTGCTGATAAAAAAAAATGTGTACTTCGATTTGTGTAGTACTGGACATCCATGTGAGCCAAACTTGGTCTCAAAAGCTAACCAGGGTTAAAAGTGTAATTCAGTATGCAAAATTCCTACTTGGCAAGACAAGAGAGGGTAAATTTGTACAATCTTATGCCCATAACTGGGAAAACTTTTTTTTGGGAAGAAAAGTAGCTTAGGTATTGTTCAGAAGCTTGCTCTTTAAATAGAACAAGATAGTTATAGCTTACCAATGAAAATATGTGCAACAATACTAATATGGTATTATTGTTGAAAAATAGTATTACAAACACCTATCAAATTGCGCACAAGTGTCCTATTTCCATGTATGAACATGCAACCACCACGTAAATTTTGATTATATTCATTTTGGAATCAATTATTTACACCAGACACTTCCATATATTGAATTATAATATAGGAAGGGATCCGTATGCAAATGGCAGCGAGTATACAAGAGTTATGCTCATCAACCAAGTAACCAATATCTTCCAATGGAATTGGTATAGGTTCACTGATTATGGAGTGATTCAGG
>NC_032011.1:3807225-3816797 GCF_001865875.1 Lupinus angustifolius | reverse complement strand
TTTATCCATCACTATGTATTTGGATTAATTTTTCTGAACTAATTAGTATTTAGTTGACCTTTCCTTAATACAATCTATATTACAAACCAAAAGAAGAAGAAAACTGAACTGCGCAATAATTTACTGGAACGAATTATAAGAGCGAGTTATAGATACTATCATTTCACACATGAAAAGCATGAAAAACCAAAACAAATTCAATAGGCAAGTTCGAAATTGTTAAACTGAGCAATTCATCGTTGACACAGAATATCAACGCAATGAACAGAGGCTCAATAAAGTATATGCAAGTTTTACCATAAAAAAACTCAATTGCACTTGCAAATAGCCCAATTAAGGACACAAAATTTCTAACAGTGATAAGATTTAAAGCTCACACCAAGAACCTAACACATTCAACTATGTAAGTAAAAAACCCATGTCAGTTGAACTATGCTCTCAATCAGGAAGGATTTGCTCACCGTCGGCATCTGCTTCAGTCTCAACCTTAGGCTTCGATGGGCCTGCTCCAGGGGTCTGCTTCTTCTTGATCCCACTCACTATGTCATCAATCCTCAGAAGCATGCAAGCAGCTTCAATGGCAGTCTTAAATGTTTGTGCCTTCACATTGTAGGCATCCCAGATCTAATATCGTATTAGAAGAACAAAACAGCTTCAGAGTTCATTCGATGACATGTATGTTTACCAAGGCAAACCAAGCATGTGAACATACATTGAAACATTGAAGGACTGTAAACTTTTAAGAGGGCAAAACAGAATATAAGGACTGTTTAGTTTGTTTATTTTCTTCTTCCTATAACAAGTTTTTACAAATAATTACAAAATTGTCACCTTGCTTTCCCATTGTTTCATGTTTTCAAACCTTTGTAACGGGAGTCAAAGCAAAAGATGGAAAATAGGAAACAGAATTAAAAACAAAGTGACACTTACGTAATTATTTATGAGAACATGTCAGCTAAAATTAAAATAAGAAAACAAACCAAACACCATCTAAGATGCAAAATAATTTCCTATAATGATATGAACTATGAAGTATGAACACACATTTTCTTCACTGTCTTCCTTCTTTCGGGAATAACTGAAAAAAGTGTTAGTTTTAATTCTAACGTGACTAACTGTGTTTTGACAAAATAGTAGTTAGTAGTTTTGGATATCACTACCTAGTGGGATAAAAGGCTTGGTTGTTCTTGTTTTTATTTTGGATGCCACTTACATAATTCCCAGAGTAAGATGAAAGTAAAGTACCTGGCCCTCTTTCATGTCAGTGATGGAACCAGTATTTCCATCTATGCCAATCCATGCATTTTCTCCATTTGCATGCTATAATTTTCAAGGGCACATGTCAGACATACCAGTGTAAGGTCAATATACAATAAGTACTAGCAAACTACTCTTACTTTTCCTTGTAGTGCAGTCATGGTCCGGATGACATTTACTCCACAATTTTGTGCCAGAGTACGTGGAATAGCCTCAAAAGCAATTGCAGCAGCTTCATATGGCCACTGTTAATCAACAAGAACCTTAAGTGAGAACCGGAGTACACAAGTGCTCCATACCAGAGTGAAAGCAGTACCAACTGGCTCATTAAACAACAAATATAATACACGTACCTTCTCTATGCCTTCAATAGATGAACTCTTTTGTTTCAAAGTGGCTGACACGGTCAACTCTGTAGCACCACCTCCAGGGACAAGTTTAGGATTTTTAATTATGTTCCTTGCAACGGACATAGCATCCTGTAATGGAAACGAGTTTCAGAAAGCAGTACAATCAAATCTGCATGACTTTAACACACATTAATAGCATACCTGTAGGTTTCTTTCAACTTCATTTAAAAGATCCTTACTAGCGCCCCTTAGTAGTACAGTACAAGCCTTAGGGTCTTTGCAATCAACAATAAATGCAAAGAACTCATCTCCAATTTTCTTAACTTCAAATAACCCAGCACCAGTACCAACATCAGATTCCTGCAGTTCATCTGGCCTGTTCACAATAACAGCACCACATGCCCTTGCAATTCTATTATTATCAGTTTTCCTCAGCCTCCTGATTGCAGTAACTCCATGTTTGCTGAGATAATGACAAGCTAAATCGCTGAGACCCTTCTCTGTAATTACCAAGTCTGGTTTAAACTTCAATATTTGCATGCAAATCTCCTCAATGTATTCTTCTTCCATCCTCAATAAGAGATTCCAGTCTTCTTCTTTGAGCAGTTCAGCATTTGTTTGGTTTTCACCCTTTTTATACTCGAGAGGAGAATCAAGAAGAATGATACGTGGGTTAACAATCTTTCTCCTCATTTTGCCAGGGGCAACCACATCTTTGTTAAACATAACACCCTTAAGAACTCTCGAGTCCTCCAACTGCCCACCAGGGACCTTCTCAACCTTAATATAATTTTTAATATCTACATCTCTTAAACCTTGGCCAATATCAGCACCTACTGTTGTAGTAGCATCGATAGCCAAATCCTGAAAGTTAACCAAGGCAAAAAATATATAATACATAATTCAACGGATCTAGAAGTGCTAAAATATTTATCTGCACTCAGTAGCATTAAATTTTAATTCGGTCCACACAATCAGAAAACAAAACTTCGATGAACAAGGGCAGTAATAACATGACCGTTATGACATATTACCTAAGCTTTACTTGTATATTCTATGCAGTTTTACAAAATAGACATTAGAGCAATAAATGCATAGATGAGTCACCTCCCTAGCTCTAAATGCCCGTCTAATCATGAGGTGGACAATCAACTTATCTAGATGCTAAAACATGAGATGCACAACGAACATGCAAATTGTGTTTATAAAAATAACAACTATGCTTTGATAGAGAAACCCTGTTTCTGGTTGAATCCTGTACAGATGACAACTTTTAGCATCACTAGTTCACTACATTTAGCTGTGAGTCTTCCTCCCCATTAGCAAAATGCAAGATTGTCCCTCTTTAATAGATGATTTCAAGGATAACCATATGGTAGAATATACATTTGGACAACCATCCCGCAGAGAAAGAGGATACTTACAGCAATTAAATCACCAAATTGACTAGTGAATTTGGTACCTATGCAGCTTTTTACTAGCCCAAGCATTGTAGCTCCTACAGTTTAATCCATTAATAGCATTAAGATTACATGTCAGTAAGAAATTAAAAAGGAATAGTCATGTAAATTGCTTAGAGATGTTGCAGGAAACTCAGTTCCTTTAAAAAAATACATCATAACTCCCAAACTATGAACAATCTACTTAGGCTCAGTGGAGTATAGAATTGATAAAGTTCAGTTCACTTAAACTTTTACATTACATGAGGCAAAAGAAAGGATCTTAAACTTAAAAAAAGGTACCAAATTAGAATTAGAACTTACTATCCTGGGGATCAATGGCCATTGCAATTTTGTCAAGAACGGCAATAGCATCCTCAAGGGCTTTGTTATAAGCTGCAGATTACATAATTGTAGTAGCGGTCACTATATACAGTTTATACCCTTTTGGCGAAGAACCACTTATTAATACTATTAAGTTACCTCGGCAAATGACTGTAGGATGATAGCTTTTCTCAATGAATGCTTCAGCAACATGGAGCATCTCACCAGCTGCGCCAAAAATTCAAGATATTGTAAATGGGAAAACAATAAGCTTCTCAATTAATCAAGATCTAATTTTACATAATACAGTAAAAGAAAATCCACATTACAACCATGTATAAATACAGTGAGGAAAGTCTCTGGAAGAAACAACTTTTTCATAATCACATTTACCATGTAAAGGAAAACACCCATGAACTTTTTCCATTAAGCATTAACACTAGATGGCAATTCGTTGTAAAATATATAATACATATACATGCTAGAAACATACCAAGAATAATGACAGATGTTGTTCCATCCCCTACTTCTTCATCTTGGGTTCGACTTAGTTCAATCATAGACTGTAGCCATCTCAATAAAAGAACAGCATTAGAAAGTTTCAAAACAAAGAAGTATGTATGCAAGGTAACTAAATATCAATTAAGTGAAGTATGTATGAAAGTTTCAATCATAGACGGAGGTGCATTGATGCGACATGGCACATGGCAAACATGAGTAAATAGAAGTATGTATGCAAAGCAACCAAATATCAATTATGTGAAGCAAGAAAGATAAATACCTTGGCAGCTGGGTGAGCAATATCTAATTCACGTAAGATAGCATTCCCATCATTAGTCACCACAATTCCTGTTAATTACAAGGAAAAAAAACACCAGATAAGTACTTAGAAACACAGGCCATACACTAATAAAATTGGAGTTTCTAACCCAGAACCTAAACTTACGATTATCCCACAATACCATGTAAAATGTAAAATGTAAAAAGTAACAAATAATTTCAAAAACAATTACTTCAGTTTGCAAATGGAAAAAAAAAGTTGCTGATGGACCCCAAATTACAAGGGTATACAGAAGAAGGCAGAAGTGTCAAGAGAGTAAGGGTAAATTAGACACAAAAGGAAAAGAGTTTGTTACACATGACTCTAACTAACAAGACACGTGGCAAGGAGTGAGGAGGAGAGAAGATTGGGAAAAAGGAGAATATGAGAAGGAGAAGGCTGCGTTGAAGTCAGGCATCATTTTGGGAATTGTGGGGTGACTCTTGTCACAGGGTAGAGAGGAAAATCACTATCTGTTTTTTTTCTGTTTTTTCCTTTTACTGCAATACATAATTTCCAGAATGTACTCTTGCATCTAGAAAAACACTAATATACTACATTCTGCACTATTCTATCTTAATTCTTTTCTGTCTTCTATCCTATTCTATTTCTGGTTCTTATCAGTTGCCCACTTTATCAGGAACTAAAGACACAAGCAGGAAAAATATTAGCTCTCTTCAAAGAGCAAGATTTAAAATGAGTCTTCAATAAGTTGTAACATAATTTCAGAAACAAAAACACTAACCTCCCGAAGCATCAAGTAGCATCTTTAGCATGGACCTGGGTCCCAATGTTGTACGGATTATGTCAGCAACAGCCTATCAGTCATCAATAACAGGATTATAATAGAAAGAAGAAAAATCAAATGCATGCTAGCATAGAATAGTTAGTCTTCTTTAATATGCTACCTTAGATGCTTGAATGTTTGCATGGTGCACCTTGGTTCCAGACTCACGCTTCAAAGAGTCCTCTGCCAATTTCACAGCATACATTTATCAGTCAATCCATATAAAATAAAGGCATCATTTGACTTGCAGAAGAATAGGATGGAACAGGATTTCTGTTCTGCCCTGTCTTATTTGGTTTACACCTTTCTGTGGAACTAAAATGTCCCACATTTTAATGTTACATTGCAATCTGTTCTATATATAATGTACAGGGTACACCAACCATAAAACGGAACAGGTTCCGTCCTGTTCTACCAAATCTAACAAACGCTACCCTAATGTGTTTAGCAGGATCAACACCAATCATCACCATATCTCAATGATCAAATATTAAGAAACACAACATACATTAAAATTGAATTGAAACATTAATTAAAATATTATAAAAAAGTGATAAAAATTTACCGATTTAGAAATCAGATTGTAAAAACTCAAACACAAAACAAGAGGACGAGAATTTGGAGCAGAAATAACTTACTTAGAACTAAAACCGGAGCGTGCATGATTTCTAGGTTAATGAAGATGCTGTTGAAGAAGCTTGTGAAAACGGAGGTTCACTACACGATTTTCAAACAGAAACAAATTATTCGAACGCAGATTCAAACACTAACCGGATATATTATACCGAATAAAAATAAATCTCAAATAAATAAGTAAATAGATAAAAAAAAACCTAAATCACACTGCGAGGCGTAGATGCAGAGAATGAATGACGACGAAATGCGTTGTAGTTGAGAGATCAGAGAGAAGAAAGGGAGTTACCTGAAGTTGGCCGGAGAGTGTTGAATCAGTGGCGGCGACGGCGGCTGGCGGTGAGTGATGCTAGGTCAGAGAAATGATGGGTTTAGAGAAGTGAGGAAGTAGAAAACAGAAAGTAAGAGTGGGACTCGATTCAGGTTTTCCGCCAAAATGTACTAGAAAACCCTCGAACTCTAAAAACTCTCTTCTTTTTTATTTTAATATTTTTTTAAATAAGGGTATTCTTTATTTAGGAGGAAAATTTTAATTTGTTTGAGCTTAGGAAACAATGCTAATAATATGGTATATTGATATGATGTTATAGTAATTTGAACAATGATTTACCAACTAAATGCCATACTGTTAGAATCATATATAGGCATATATTATATTAATATTAATTTTAAAAAATTAATAAAGAAGTTGACAAATATCTTTACTTACACTATTTGATAAAACAAAATATGTGATTTTATGGTAGACCATGTTTTAGAAATATGAACAAACATATGATTTTGTGTTTGATCTTTAAAATAATATTTTGGTAAAATTAAGCCGCTTTTATATAAAAATTGTAATTTTAAATGAAAAGTATGGTTTAAATAAAAATCAATGATAAGATTGGTTTTAGATGCCTTTAACCAATATGATTATATGACTGATATAATTATAGTATTATTAGTATGGAGACTGATTCAACCAACTCGTACTATTTTCATATCTATGGTGCAAAGCGTCATAGATTCAATATTAACTTTAAGGTTTTACTACCATAATTAGAGATTTAATGTAGCTATACACCATTATAAATACATTTAGAGTAAGTTATTATTAACCATGACATTACTTTAATAAAAAACTACATGATTAAATATTTGAATATTTTTTACTGTGAGAAGGATTTTGTTTAATCATTACTTTTCAAATATTACATTTTAATTGTACATTTGTACATGCTTATACACCCATTCTTAGAGAGGTCAATGCAATTTTACTTTTCACTTGTATTATATATGATGTTAAAAAGATCAAGAATAATTAAATGAAATTACAAGAGTAATTAAATCAAAATTTAAAATATAATGTAATGCTGGTTTGCTGAATGAATTGAAGTTAAACCTCACTCAAGCTAGCTCCAATATTTTTATAAGATTTTGACTGAATGTATTGGTTTTAACACTATTTTACATCTAAACACCATTTAACATTATTAGTTTCGAAAGTCATTATCTTTTTATAATAGAAAGCTCAAAATACATTTTTATTTTAATGTTTTAAGTGAAATACACCGGCACCCCACATGATAATTCATATAATGCCAATTTTAGCCACTTTCATGAAATAATTATGTTAGGCATGAGAAATTAATTTAAATAAGAAACATTACAATTCAAAGAAAGAAAAAGAGATTTGTTCAATGATAGATTAAAAATTCAAGAAGAACAAGAAGAAAAACTCAATATGTATGTATGAATAACCTCAAGAAGAACTCTTTATTTGATGAATAACATTGATCAAAGATCAGCTTAACTTGACGCATATAAGATGATTTGAAAACTATCCTAAAGTTTAGATTTATACAATAAGGAAAAGCCTACTAACTAACCTATTAACTAACTAACAATTACAACATATGCTAAAAGATGAAAAGGCTAACTAACTAATGCTTAAAGGACTTAACTAACTATATAAGAGCACATGTTAAATATACATATACAAAACGTGCTCATAATAGCAACAACTATAATTGACTGGAAAGTATAGGCTCTTCTAGTGTGATAATTATATGTAATCATATGTTGTTGTTTTGGTCTTGCAACTTCAGTTAGTGCAGATGTGGTGTTTCTGGTTTGCGATCTTAGTAAAGAAAGTTGATGATTGTATTCTATGATTGCCTTGTCTGTGTGTAAAGCTTGATTATTTAAAGCTACTTGATCAAGTCAATGAGGCATGGTAGTCTGGTGAATTCCTTGTCCTTGAGTCACGATTGTTATTGTTTGATGAATTCTCTGTTCTTGAGAAATAGCTGCTTGGTGAGTTCCTTGAGTAAGGGTCAACATACACATAAATGCTTGATTTGTGTGAGTAGAGTCTTGTGTCTCTTTAGAATTTTGTGTCTCCTTTGATAATAATTGTTTTAGTTTACATATTAGAAAACTATTACATAACCGAAAATTGCTTTGGTCGATTTCAAAATATCTTGAAAGTGAAGCTAACTAAGATATAAGTTTTTGAAAGTCTATCATTTCATGTAAAATTCATGTAAGATATACTATATCTTGAAAAATGGGTACCATACTATTTCCTTTTCACAATAGCATGTACAGTGAACAGCTTTGACAACCTTAAACTTCTCTATAGCAGTGCAACATTGCACATCATTCTTCAATCAATCTAAACCTCTAACTGCTACAATTGTAAATTGCAAATTGGTGGTTGCCCAAGAATCATACACAATTATTCACATGAACTAAAAAATTGATTATTTGCAATTTGATCAACTAGGGAAAAATTGGTGTAAAATTGTCACCAACAGTTCAGATTCAAATTGGCTTTGGCCAGCTTTCCAAACCATGAAATTTGGAGGAAAGTAGTTACCATCACTCCAACGTTTTAGAGAAGTTAAGGAAAATGGTCCTTGTACAGCACCCTGTGGATCTCTATAATACCAATTCAAGGATTCCAACACCTCAGCAGGAACCTGTATTGTTGTCTTCGGTTTTTCACCTTCATCATCATCGCTCAACTCTATAACATTCGACTGAGATGGCTTTACCGATCTGTGCTCCGATCCTTTGGAAATCTTCGTTTCATTTGATTTATCTGCATTAGATGCATCATCGTTCAAGTCTATATGTTGCATTGGCTCCTGTTGAAGAGGCATAATAGGCGATTGGTGCACTGCCAAAATCACAGGAAGAACATCAACCAAAGATATTTAGGCAGGGATTACATGTGTACATTAGTATCTATTATGAAATGTGATATTCTAAAATTACAAAAGAGACATATATTAGAATAAGTATGCCAAACTCCACCCTAAAAGCTAGTTTGAGGAGAGAGGGTCGCCAAAGTGATTGTAAAGGGTTCTTTGCACATATATCTCATTCCGATGTGGGATTTAACAAACCCTCCTAACACCTAGGATTGGACATTTGGAACGTGAAGTTTCAGGATTGGACATTGCAAGCCCAACATTAGACTATATTCTCATATCATACTAGAATAACAAAGGTGACCTCCACTCCAAACGCTAACTTAAGGGGAAGGGTTGCCCACATCTATAAAAGTAGCTTCTCTGTCTGATGTGTGACATAACAAAATGCATATAAAAATGACTCGAGTGGATTAAAGTATCCAATACTATCAATAACAACAACCATGCCTTAATCTCACTAGGGTGGGGTTGGCTACATGGACCGAATGACGTCATAATACTCTATCATATATCATGTAAGGAGTCACAATCATTATTAAGGACACAAAACACATATTTGTAATATTGATGTCACTTGTTCAAAAGGAGTCCTAAACTGTAAGGTCAATCTTTTAGAAGGTATTCAATGATGTTGATGAGAGGTAGAACATTTTAAATTACATAAAGTGTATAATCATCCTACTTTTATATTCTCACCCATTCTCTAAATAGGAAAAAAATTTCAACTTGAAATTCCATCTTTCATTTGGATAGTGATGC
>NC_032011.1:3791160-3807125 GCF_001865875.1 Lupinus angustifolius | reverse complement strand
TAAACCATTGAATCACAGTATTGAACTGTGTCTTTTTAATGTTTAGCAACTTGGTAGAAGTTTCATAATCTGTCTTAATAGAGAGAAATAATTCTAACAATACTACAACCACATATGAATATTTCTTGGTAATGTAATTAAAGCAACCAAACCAGCCTACTTCTGTATTCTTACCCATTCTCTAAATAGAGAAAAGGTTTCACCTTGAAACTCCATCCTTCAATTGGATAATGTTGCAAAAAGTCGTTGTAAGCATTGAGTCACAGTTTTGTTTCTTGGTATGTATACCTCTGGACAGAAACATACACACTGAGTTTTCAATGCTGAGCTGCTAGTTACACTAGGAATTCGATAGTTTAAACTTTCAGTAAAATTGGGTATGCCTACAGAACTTGGAGCATTTCCTTTTGATCAAAGTCCCGAGGCTCTGGTGGTAAGGAGGGCCATGTTATGGCAGCATCATTTCTATGCTATGCTGTGGCATTTTTGGGTGAAGTAGAATGGCCATACCATGAAAGTTCTTTTCATGGGTTACCTTTGGTGCTTGAGGTAAAACAAATAAATGCACCACATCTTACCACCAAAAAACATACTGCACTATTACCACAAAGTACATTTACAGATAAAATAAGGCCTACAACCAAGAGAGAATCATGGAAAAAGATGAAAATTTATAACAAACCTGCAGCAGTGCCACGAGAAATGACATTTAACACAGTGCTATTCATTTCCATATTGAAAGGAGGAACTTTTGATGCTCCGCGGAGACCGGAAGTTGACTTTGGTGAATTCTTTTCCTCCTTTATTACAAGATCAGCAATATCCAGTTTTGTAGCCTTCAATAGAAAATCGTCTGCAATTGCTTTTGGAGACTCACTCACTAAATATGCTTTTTTACTAGTAGTCTTCCATAACTCTTGTAAATTGTTTTCTACTCTTTTATCTGGAAGAACAGGTGTTTGAGATTCTAATTCTAGGTCCTCCGGGACATCAGGTTTTGTAGCCTTCCGTAGAAAACCACCTTCAACTGCTTTTGGAACCTCAGTCACTAAAGATGCTTGCTTACGAGTAGACTTCCGTAACTCTTGTGAATTGTTTTCTACTCTTTTATCTGAAACATAAGGTGTTGGAGATTCTAATTCTCCATCTTCTGGAACATCAGGTGTTGGAGATTCTGACTCTAGGTCTTCTGCAATAGCTTGAGGAATTTCACGCAATAACCGTTCCTGTTCAACAGGATTCTGAAGCTTCTCCCTTTTCTGGAGGTACTCGTACAGTGTACTTCCCACAATTAAGGAATTTGTGTTTTATAGAAAATATATTTACAGATTTTGACTAAAAGATCTCTACACGGCATTTTTCATAACCTCATAACGATCAGACAAAATCCTAATGCAAAATGTTCATCACTATAATTAACACCTTTCTCACCATAAACAGCCAATATTTTAATTTCATGACACAGTAAAGTTAACAACATATGGAGCATGTATCAGAGAACAAAGTTAGTTGTATAATAATTGCAGTATAATGCATTCGAGAATCAGCAGCATACTTCACATATTTCCATCTTCGAACACCAAAAATGATAGGCATATTTACCACAAAACAGAAAATATATTATCCAACATATATCAGAAAAGGATATTCTCTACGCCAACCCTTTTCATTTGCACGATCAATAAGATTTTGTAACATGGTGAGCTCTCTTGCAAGCCACTACAACATAATTAAGACATAATAAGAAGGGAGAAAAGTTAGGTAAAAAATCAAGCAAAAATATCAAAAAAGTAAACAAAAGCTCTTATTTGAAACAAGCATGTACAGCACATATTGTTTTGATAACACACCGAGGATACAAGACAAGTATATATATTGAAAAATTATAAATACATAAGTTTTGATGTTTAACACAAACATCAAGAAGTGCAGGAATTTATCAAAGGTATAGCTAGTATGTATAAAAACTAAATAGTATTTAAGAAGTCTTACATACTTAAATTCAAGTGTTATTTATTCCTAAGAGTATTGTTTAGAGGTGCCAGATTGTGTCACAGAATGACTGCTCCTATAATGAAGTGTTATAGTTTTTTTAACTGGCTAATGGAGAAATAGCATGCAAACAGTATCAATCCTGATCTATATTGCAGTATCAATGCAGGGGCCAGCCAGCATAATCTATGTGATTATTGTACATAATTAGGAATACTGCTATAGTATATGGTTTAGGATAGATAGGAAATCTCATTTATTAGCTGAAGATGGGAAATGCTTCCCAAAATTAGTTAAGTACAGTATCTATGTATGGGAAAGAATACAAGATAGAAAGGCACTTGGACAATTTGCATGGTATTAGAGCCGATGGTTCAGCTAAGACGATTGTTGGAGAGAAGGCGGCCGTTGGTGGATTCATGCATGAGGTCCCATGTATCGAAAGTCGCTAGGCAGCATGTTCCATTGTAGATGATGGACAATGGTTGTACGCATGAATAAAAACATGTGTGGCCTGATTGCTATGTGGGTTGGGCTCTAGGTGGCTTGTATTAAAAGTCGCTAGGGAGCATGTTCCATTGTACAATGTACATAATGGACAAAAGCGGTGCAAGTATGATGAAGAGGGTATATGGCCTGATTTGGAGGTGGGTTGAGCTCTTGGTTACATTGTTAAATACTCGAAAATGTTTCTACTTGAGGGGGAGCATGCTATTGTGTGGAGGATTTACACTTGAGGAGGAGATTATTAGGAACCCAACTGCGAGCGAAATAGGTCCCACATCGAGAAGGAATGGGCAAATTGAGGAACATATAAGTGGTGAGGCTAAGATATGGTGTCAAACACACTTATGTGGTTCTTTGCTTAGCTCATTGTTCCCCATGTAGCCCTTTGCTCCCCGCGATACCAACAGGTGAAGAGAATCTACTTGGAATATTGTCTGTCACCTGCCCCCTGGAAGGCTGGAATTAAATGCATTGGCTACAAATGGGTGTAGTTTGTGAAGCTTAATTCTGCTGACTCTCAATTGCTACAAGGCTCGACCGGTTTTGCTCCCGTGGCCAAAATGACTACATTACAAACTCACTTCCATGGGTTGGTCCCTCCATCAAATGGATGTAAAAAATGTGTTCCTCCACAATGATACTCTCATGCCTCCTCCTCCAGGTTTATTTTATTCCTCTAAAGGATTGTGCCAGCTTTTTGGACTTGGTTTGCGAAATTCGCTCTACCCTATTTGCCTTTTTGTTTTGCCCAGTTTAAAGATAGAAATAGAAGGAAGAAAAACTAGAGAATCTGTACCCGCAATCTTTTCTATATTCAACTTACCAAATGAATTACAAGTGATGGCTGATCTATACATAGAAGTCGTCGACTAACAGCTGGCAACGTATAACTGCCAGCTATCCTAACAAACTAACAGTAAACAGTTTAGCTCTAAGGCTGTCTGTTTCTGTTTGTATTCTAACCACTTAATTAATACTATTCTCTAATGCCCAGGGCTAGTATGATTCTTCCAAATTGCCTGAATGATTTTGCGAAAAGTTTCACAATATTATTTTGTACAATATCTATTTATGGGAAAGAATAGAAGATAGAAAATCATTCAGCCAATTTGACACAAATCACTGAAATGCAACATGAACGAAGCAATTGAAACACAAGGCTGCATAAGAGTCCAGAAAGTACATGCTTAGTCATATCTTCATGCAGTGCTCTTGCCGTCTTCTCTACATCAACCTACCATTTATAAAAAATAATAATCATTGTCACGAAAATTCAGATTCAGTAAAGCACCAGACATTGTATTTTAGGCAAACATACTTCATTGTAGAAAGAATAAACTTTGCTCATAAATCCTTATACCTTATTTAAGGAAGTCAATAGTTCTAATGCAGCAGGAATCTTTTTATTTGAGAATAATTCAAAGTAATAAAAAGAACTTACAATCATAGGTTTCTTGAGCAAGCCATCTTTTACTCTTTGATGCAAATTCTTACACTCCTCCTGAAACCATATCATAGATCCGAAACCCCAAAATTTAAAGGCAGAATTAGGCAGACACATTGTCATGCAGAAAGTTCATGATAACGATAAATCTCATTGAAAATGAAAAGATGGTATTAAGCAACCGCACACAATTGTGATGTTAATGCTAAAGTAAAAATACTCTTATGTATTTGTCAGAACCTATTAAAATCATTTACGCCAATAAAACATATTCAAAAATAGGCGGAGACAAATTAAAAAATTTATTAGCTTATTAATAGAGATCCTAGAAAGGACTTTTCAAAGTAGAGCATGGGGTAAGGAAATTTGTATGGCATTTGTTTTAGTATACGAGTTTCGAAATCATTCTGCTCTATGCTCTACTTTTCAGACTTCCATATTATTCTTTAGCATCGCCTTCTCCTGTATGACTTAACACGATTTTAGATTTTTCTGTGTTATAATATAAATGATATTTTATGTTTGTCCTTGAAACTATCCATAAATAAGTCCATTGCAGATTAGAATGAAAATTTGGTTTTGTAAAATAGCAGAGCAAGAACATGCCTTAATCCCCAATAATTAGGACAAGCTGCTAGATTTAGTTTAAATTTACAGGAATACCTCATGAATTTTTTCCTACTATCATA
The DNA here is from genome assembly GCF_001865875.1 of Lupinus angustifolius. Lineage (NCBI taxonomy): Eukaryota > Viridiplantae > Streptophyta > Magnoliopsida > Fabales > Fabaceae > Lupinus > Lupinus angustifolius. The sequence goes on along the minus strand of NC_032011.1, from coordinate 3,802,493 downwards.
TTCTGGTCCCACTCCTTCCTTTACATATTTGAAATTTTATTCTTGCATTAATTGGAACTAGAATAAAACCTTGAGGAAATCGACCTTATCTCTTTACTTCCTCAACTGGCATGAAAATTTTATTTGAAAATTCAAACCTGCATCAAATTCTAGAAATTATCTAATTAACATAGTCAAAGGACAACAGAAATATTATATGATGATGCACAGTGCTTTTCATTTCTTTTCTTTTTTCATTTTATATTAGGATTTGGTATACCTCTGTCACGCATTTGTCTGAAAAATCACATCCAAATGAACTTTATATGACTTAGGATATAAAAAAGATAATACTTATGATGACATTCAGCACTCAAAAACCCCAAATAAATCATCAACACCGATAACATGTTGGCTTAGCACCAGATAAGACAGACTTTTTGGTCTGAAAGTATGGGGGTGTCCCATTCCATGTTCAGGACATGGTACAAGCCTCGGTAAGGGCTTATGATGATACTAACAAATGACACACAAATGAAGGATCACCAGCATGAATCAAACCTAAACCATTGAGTTGATGCAAATCCATCCAACCTGTTGGGTTCACTGTCATTGGCATAATGCACAACTTTTACAAAATACAGTTTAAAACTAGTAAGATAAATCAACTGTACCTCAGAGAAGTTATCATCTGAAAGCATGTTAATGCTGACGTCTTTAAAGAAACCAGAAACTTCCAGGAGAATTCCCGTACTTATTCCAGAGCCCTTCTTTACACCTACAAGATAGCCCAGAAAGAACTGTACTTTAGCTAATTAGACGAAATAAATCTCATCATTTAACTTTTCTATATCTGTCATGCTCAACTGTCAATTGGCGTACTAAATCCAAAAATAAATAGTAGATATAAGCAATGCTAATAGAAATAGTTACAGGGAGAATCCCTTGGAATATTAATTGCAAATTGAATGCTTTATTACTCATTCTTAGTTTTCAGAGGCATGGTGTTTTTTACTCATTTTCATTGCCTTTCTCATTTACTTATTCAGGGAACTACACTTCTTTTAAGTAAGACACACCCACATGAGGCTAATGAATTATATTATTTTCTTCATTATCATTCGTTGTGAATGGTCCAGATCGGTTAATTAGGACCACTCACACCTAGGATGCAACAGTTACCAATGACATCAAACAGGGGTACATATGCACATTTTGGTTTGCTTCAGTTATGTGAACCCCACACGATACGTGACCGTTGCAAATGAAGTCAAAACGAAGAACATAATAAGCTCATTTAGTTTGCTTCATTTAACGTGAATCTTCCCAGACATGTGACTGTTACTAATCCTGTCAAAACAGAAAACATTATAAGCACATACAACAAGAGAAGTTATTGGGTTATATTGTTTTGCTCATTGTCACTCACTGAGAATAGTCTAATTCGCTCAATTAGGCCTAATTAGAGTATTAGACTACTTTGCCAGGTCATCAAAATACAAATGAGCTATGCTACTGATACAAAAAAGAGAGTACACTTGGATTTGGCCTTTTTGTTGTTGGCTTCTACTTCTAACAAGTACAAGTATTACACTGAAATAGTTGATGAGAATGCCTTACAAGCAACATGTGTATTTAAAAGTCATAATTATAAACATTTCTTATAAGGCAACGGCATAATCAGCGTACAGGTTACAGCAGTCAAATTACCTGTGACCTGCAGAAGCTGGTGCGAATTTTTCTGGAGATAGTCATTGGGGTCACACTTAATTCTTATGAAGCCTCCAATTACTTTTGTCTCAAATGTTTCATGGTTCTTTAGAAGTTCCTCAACTAAACTCCTCCTCAAATAAACAAGCTTGATATTGAAAGGAATAAAAGCAGCAAAACAGCTCTTCTGTTTTTCCCTAGCAAGTTTCTTTGGTTGACTCTTCCTCTCCGAACTTGCCGATTTCGGAGTTTGACTAGTCCCCACGGCATCCTCCTCATCATCCGAGTTAAAGAAAATATCATCATCAGATTTGTCACGGTTCTCAGCAAAGTGTGACTCAAGCAAGTCATTGATTTTCAACCGGCCAATGGTCTTCCTTCCAAACAGCAAATGTAGCCTCTGGTCACACACAACCCTCTTCTTTTTCATAGCAGAAATAAGGTTATTCTGTTTAACATACTCATTTACGATATCAGTGACTTCACTTTGAGTTAACTCATTGCTTGTGTCTCTACCAATGGATCGAAGAAACCCAATAAGCAATGTCGAACCCCATCCATCAAACTCCTTTTTCTGTTTTCTGTGTTTCCTCCTCTTTCTGATAGGGTTCTGAGCCTTCCCATCAATTTCCTCAACCCAAAAAGAATCATCACCAGCTTTATCATCCATCTACAATAACCCTAACAAAAATTTAATCTTTTCTGCTGATACTAATTCCTAACTCTGCTACCTTTCAAATTTCTATTTTTTTTTTGTACTACGAAGGGTATCCTCTCACCTTTTTTGGGTAAGGAACTAATCCCTCTCGGGGTTCGTGTCTGCCTTCCAACAAGTTGTCGCTCCAGGGATGAATCCTCGACCTTGGGGATGCAGTGAGGCCTTACACCATTAGACCAACGCCTTCTTGGTCCTTTCAAATTTCTATGTTACAATGCTTTCTGTTTCTCAATGTCAACCTAAGGAATTTTAAAAAAAAAATACATAAATTGGCAGCAGAAAAATAAAAGCTACAATTTTTTTCTTATAAAAAACACATGCATTCCCATTTCCTAGTTGTTAATTTTCATTGAAACCTATTGAATGCATAAAAATGAAATAATCAGAAGTACTGAGAATCAGAGAACTGTAACAAAAAATAAAGGCACATTCACAAGCACAAGCAAAAACAAAATCAGAGAACGACGTCGTATTCACCAGAGACATTTTAAGAAACGACACATGAACAAGAAAGAAGAAAAAAAGAGTGACATGCATTGGAAAAAATGGAAGAGAAAAAAGATACCTTAAGGGCGTTGACCAAGAAGAAGAAAAAGAAGAAGAAGAAGAAGAAGAAGGTTCTCGAAGAAGCAGAGATCGTTGGTGTTTGAATGGTGAGGAGTATCACAGTTTGATGGTAGAGCAGAGAGTGAAGAATAAGCGTTGCGTTCTTCAATCAACTTCAATATTTTGAGAGACTGAAAACAAGAACCCCAACTGAATGGCCCCACCAAAGGAAAAAGGTAAAAAAATGAATGTTTTCAAAGAAATGCTCAACTTTGTGTCCACACACAACACATATTTTTGTTTTTTTTAAAATATATTCTTATTTATTTCGCATCATTTTCATCCATTAATTTCTTCATTTTTCTTTAGTATAATTTCTGAATCATTATAGTTAAATCTGATTTTTAGATCATTTGATTTTTTTTAAATCATGTGCATAACTTCAGAGATCAAAAGAAAAATAAATTGTGTTATCCGGCACTGTGTGAACTTTTAATATTTTAAGTAGCTTATAACTTTTTAAATCATTTGATAAACCATTTAAGTTGTCTGATAAATAAAATTTGGAGAAATATAGTAACTTATATTATATATAAAAGCTAATTTTTAAAATGCTAATTGAAACAATATTCGAAAAATGAAATATGTTCTCAACAATTCATCACTAATTTTACATTTCAAAATATTTGAAAATTATATTTAGTAACACCTATCTACAAATCCATGTTATTATTGTTTTTTTTTGCTATTCTTCAAATTTCTACTAATTCCAAAGATAGGTTTACTTAATAAAAATTTATTTAGCTACTTACAAAATTACAAGTTTTTAGTTACTATCATTTTATAACCAAACATTAGTTTTACAACGAAAATAAATTTTGTTCCTCATTCTATGAATAAGTTATAAATACTAATTACAAAAAATCTTAATTAGTATTGTATTACATTAACTTAACATTAATCTTAAAAATAAAATCACCAAACTTTGTGTATCTTATTCTTTTATGTATATATGTAGGTTCGATATCCAATTTTTCTTGGACATATGAAAGATCCTAGAACAAAAATGGTTTCCCTTTTGTTAATAATGAAAGATCCTATAACTTATTACATTAAAATGGGACTCGCCATGAATGTTCATGTTTATGATGCAATCATGATAGATATTGCGTATCCTCCAATATGGTTGTTTGTATATTCATGCCTAAGATGAAGGCAATATATTACATATTATTGAGCCTAATCTACTCATTGTTGGATAATATCTTCCTTGTTTCAAATAAGTTCCTTTAATTAATGGGAATTAGCTTTCCCATAGTTCACTTCTCTCTGTTTTTTCTTTTCATACAAACTCCACTTCTTACTATGAGACATAACTACAAAATTCGGTTGGTGTTTTTTATAAGATATATTATATTTTCTATACAACATTTATTGTTATTTTTCATTTGCTTTTGTTAAAAGTATTGATTATCTCTATATTTTTTTGTTACTTGGAGGGGAAAACCCCAAGAACACTAGGGTAGAATATTCCTAGTTAAATATATTCATGTATGGTCAAATAAGACTACATTCCTAAATAATTTAATTACTTTTGGTTATTCAATATTTGTTTTTTTGGCTATTGAATACTTTTTCGTTTTCATTAAAACTATTAATCAATGAACAATACTAAATGAGATTAGAATAATAACTCTACAATATTTTATGAAAAATAAGAAAAATGTACTTTTTAGAGATATTTAGGATTTAATTAATGGTTTTGACAAATAAGACGACATGGAGCATATTTCTTTTATTAGAAAGCGTCTTGAATTCGATAAGGAAGGTAACTACTTTTCTTGTTCTTTTAGAAAAATACTACAATGAAAAAGTATATGTTCCATTGTCCTACCATTGGGAATTTTCTCTATATAATAATTAGGAGGATGAATTCAAAGGATAAATATAAGGTAAGGGGATTTAGAATTTTTCTATTTTAGAGTAAGTTGATATTTTATATGTAGATTTGAGAGGGGTTGTGGCAATCTGAACATGCATTTTTTATTAGTAGTTAGGTGGACATATAAAGAGAAAAAGATATCTATATCTACAAAGTTATAAATATTGTAATAACTTTTTTACATTGTATCATTTATATTTTAAAAATAAATAATACAAATGAATATGTATAAATATTTTTATGTTAATAATTACTACGTATTAGTTGAATCTAGATTTATTCAAAGGTTGTATTTTTATTTTCCTTCTAGAACCTGTCACAATCTTCCTTCGATTCTCATACATGTCGAAAATTCCTAAGATGAGGCCTAGATCTTGTGCTTAACTACTTATGATCTTTTAATTTTCATCCTATGATGAAGATATGTTATCATGGGTTCCAAGAATATTGGCATCAAAGGCGATCTTATCCATATTGTTTCAGCTTTGAAATTATTATTACCGAATCCAGAATCATTCTTTAACTAATTAAAGTCACACATATGGACACAAGGGGTGTAAAAAGTAACAAAAATACTAAAGAATATAGCGGTTAGGAATGAATACTGAATATGATGTGACTTATAATTGATAATAATATGGAATGGAATTAGAATTTAATTGGTTTAAACCTCCAACCAAAACAGAATGGAATATTAGGTTCACCTAATTGAACTCGCTAGAAACTATCTCTTTTTCTCATTGATCGAACTTCCACCTTCAGTTGATATTGTTTTGAGTTGAGTACTATGTCATAAATCAAAACACAGCAACCATTATTTACACGTGTATATAGACACATATATACATGTATATATATATATATAGATTTGAATGCCACAAAGAGAGGTAAAACTTCTCATGTGAAGAGAATTAAGGCAAGAGAAGTGCATACACTCACATAAAGACACAATTAGAGAGGTACATATATATATATATATATATTTTGGATGTGATTCTAGTACCATTAGGGTTACTCATAAACCTTGCTTACCATGTTTGGTTATGGCATAAGGTTAGGACAAAGGCTTTCTCAACCATCTTTGGAATAGACGCAAATGAGAGGTGTTTGTGGGTTTCTGTCACGATGAAGGTATGCAAAATTCCATATCCTCTATTTTGTAATGTGAAGAATCTTAAATATTTATGTTTTACATGTTCTCAAGTATTTTATAGAGTTAAAAGAGCATGTCTATTTTGATATATAATGTTAATAACTAAACCAAAATAGAAAAAAACTTTTATTTTTGATAGAATAATAAAATTTGAAGAGAAATGTTAGCAACACATTTTTAACCCTTTTCAATATATTGTCCATGATTTGGTGAATTTCTAGTAGGACCACTAAATAGGAAATAGACTTGTGTGATTTATTTGGTCTACATGAGAATATATCAAAGAGAGTATTGAAAAGAGTATTAATAGTCCTCAAATTGAAGTAGTTCTCCATTTCTTGTATTGATTTGTAGGTAATTGATATTATTTTAATACTATATTCTTTAGATAATAAATAAGGGAAAACCCATTTTTCTATTCTCTTTTTCTTTTTTCCTCAAATAACCAAAAACAAAGGTGTACGAAGAAGAAGAAAATGATAAATATTATATTGATCATGTATAAGTGATAAAATAATAGATAATATATTAATTATTGTATCATTTACCATATAAATTTAATTATTATTAACTTTTAAATATAAGTAATATAAATTAACGGTAGATAATATACTAATTGTGTATAAATCTTTACATACATACATGTCACACTCTGACAAAAATCACTTACTTTATTTGAATGAATTTGTTCCAATTTTGAGGGTGATGTTATACATATTAATGTATGAATATCAGGATATTGACAAAAAAAACATTGTAAATGTCCAAAGCATTAGAAACATGATCATCAGATCAACCCTTATGGCAAGTACATCAATCCTTCTATGTTGTGCCCTAGGAGCAGTGATTAGCAGCACTTCCACTATGAAAAAGCCTCTCAATGATTCAATTCTTAGAGCACTAGGGAAATTCCCAGTGGCACTTAAATTTGCAACCCTTTTTACTATGTTCTTATTCTCATTTCTCTTTCATTGATAAGCAACTCAAAGATTCAAACATACAAACACTAGAACAACAAGCATCAAGCCAAGACAAAGATAACCACATTACATCTGCTCAATTCAGTCACAATAATGCATCAGGTTTCATCAACCAACTATGCTCGTCAAACAGGGAGTTTCACTAATGATCCAAATGATATCTAGGCTAATCATATCAGTCAATTACCTCAATCAGATAAATACAATCAAGCTTAGGCTGCAAATCTCTCTGCTTTTTATCCTTGGCTACAAATGCCTCTACTTTTTATCATGTGTTGCTTGGCTAATAAGCAACACAATTATCATTTGTATATTTCAACTTGTTTTGGCACGTGTGCCTTTTATTCCTCATAGAGTTTGTTAGTTTATTCTTTCCATAGTTAGTTAGTTGGTTACTCTAGTTTCTCTTTGTATAAATAGGATTAGTCTTTCCCCTTTGTAATTCAACTTAATCATTCTTAATAATAGAAGAATCAATTTTCATATATCTTCTTCATCATTCTGTTTTCATTTCATTCAACTTCTCTTCATCATCACCTAGAAGTGTTATTCACTTCATTCAATAATCAAGAAACCTTCTTGACATTCTTTTATAGTATCAAAGATCTTATAAGAGTTTTGTTACATTCAAGATGTCTTCTTCATTATTTTCTACAACACCTCACAATCCACATATGGATGCCACACAAGATCCTTACTATGTGCATCCATCAGATAACCCGAGGATTGCATTGGTTTCACCTCTTTTGGATGGTGAAAACTATCACCAATAGAGTAGGTATATGAAAATGAGCCTTATCTCCAAGCAGAAATTCGAGTTTGTGGATGGAAGCATTCAAATGCCAGCAAAAGATGATCCAATCTTCAAAGCTTGGGAGAGAGCAAACACTATGGTTACATATTGGATTATAAGATCATTTTCCCCATCCATTTCACAAAGCATTCTATGGATCGACAAAGCACATGAGATTTGGGAAGAACTCAAAGAAAGGTTCCCCCAAGGCAATCTGTTTATGATAGCAGACTTGCAAGAAACCATAACTAATTGCAGGCAATGAGATCTTAATGTTAGCAAATATCACACTGAGATGAAAACACTATGGGATGAATTGGAAATTTTCAGGCCTCTTGCCAAGTGCAACTGTGACAGTGAAAGATTCAGAACTGAGGACAAAGTTATCATATTTTTAAAAGGATTAAATGATTCATACTCCAATGGGAGATCCCAAATCATGTTAATGGAACCTCTTCCAAACATGAATAAAGTTCTCTCATTGGTCATTCAGCAAGAAACTCAAATGTATGGCAGTGAATCAGAGGCAAAGACAATGAATGTTGGAACCAACTGGAAGAGGAACACATCATATGGTAAGGATGCAGGACAAACCAACAAAGGATTCACCAAAGGAAATCAAAGTTCATACAACAAAAGCCCTTGGAACAAGTCATCAAATTCAAGCAAATTTTGCACTCATTGTAAGAATTGTTACATGATTCATGGATTCCCTCCGAACTTTCAATTCACCAAAAATCAACAAATCAAATCTGTGACTTCTGGGAATGAACTTGAGCAACAAAAAGGGGATGATACCTCCTATGGTCTAACCAAGGAGCAATATCGAAGCCTCATCAGCATACTGCAAAAGCAGACCAGCCAAAAGAAAGATCCATCTAATGCTGAAAATGTGGCCAACACACTATATACAGCCTCTATATCCAAGGATCACCATGAGGAAGGTAAATCTATATCTCAATGGATATTGGACAGTGGTGCCAATAATCATATTGCCTATAACATGTCTTATTATTCTGCCTATCATAAAATCAGACCTATAAGGGTCAGATTACCTAATGGACATGAATTTTTGGCCAAAATCTCAGGGACCATAGTTATTTCCAAGAACCTAACCATACATGATGTTTTATATCTTCCTTCATTTTCTTATAATCTGCTATCCATACCTAAACTAACCTCTCAATCCTCCTGTATTTTGTCATTTGATGCTTCTTGTTGCAAAATACATGAGAAGGATTCCTTGAAGATGATTGGTATAACTAGCCTATCAAAAGGATTATATGTGTTAAAAGGATCTAAGCTTGAATACAATGTCAACTTCTCTATTAGCAATTCTGTTATTATTCCTAAGAATAGAATATGTCATTATAGGTTAGCTCATCCTTCCAAGTCTTGTATGGATACGATTAAGACAAAAATGCCTTACATTTCTTTCAATAAAGATCACATATGTGACATTTCTTATCAAGCTAAGCAAAAGAGGCTTCCTTTCCCTTTAAGCAATACATTTTATAACAACAACTTTGATCTTATTCATGCTGATATTTGTGGACCTTTTTCTATCACCTCTATACACGGTCACAAATACTTCCTAACCATAGTAGATACACCTGGATTACCTTAATGAAAAGTAAGCCAGAAGCCTCTATGGCATTAAAGAGTTTCATTACCCTAATCCAAACCCAATACTCTACTGTCATCAAAGTGGTTAGGACAAATAATGGACCTGAATTCCTCCTCAAAGAGTTTTATGCCAATAAAGAAATCCTCCATCAAACCTCTTGTATCTACACACCACAACAAAATGGTATTGTGGAAAGAAAATACCAACACATCTTGAATGTGGCAATAACTCTATTAATTCAGAGCAATCTTCGTAAAGTCTATTGGTCATATGCCATTAGACATGCTGTTCACATCATCACCACCTTACCCACACCTACTCTGGCTAATCAATCCCCTTATGATACTATGCACAAGACTTAGTTCAACTTTCAAAACCTGAGAGTGTTTGGCTGCCTTTGCTACACTAGCACTCAGAAACACCTTAGAGACAAGCTTGACCCTAGATCATCAAAATGTGCCTTCATTGGTTTCCAAGAGGGAACCAAGGGCTATATTTTCCTTAACTTAATCAATAGAGCCATCCAAGTCAGTAGGGATGTTATCTTCCATGAAGAAATATTCCCTTACCCTTCATCCAAACCTACTACTTGCCTCTCTACTCCTCAACCAACCTATCAAGACACCAATTCCTACCTATATGATGACATTTTTCCTACCCTGCAAACACATGAGAATCATCAACAAGATCTCTCTATTATCCCCACTGAACCTACTCCCCCTAATCATCCTAGAAAAAGTACCAGGACTCATAAAACTCCAACATACTTACAAGATTATTATTGTGCTCTTCTAAACAATACAACCATAGAAACCAATTCCCCATATCCCCTTTCATCCTACCTATCCTACCACAGACTATCCCTTGAGTATAAATCCCGAACCCTCTCTATCACATCTCACATAGAACCCAAGACTTACAAACAAGCTATTAAATATCCTCAATGGCAACAAGCCTTCTTGACATTCTTTTAATTCTCTATCAGCTATGTTCCTTACCCAATTAAGCATCCTCATTTGCACTCCACAATATGTTTTGTCCATGGTGACCCCAAAATATTTATCTGACCTATTGGGAAAAGCTACTATTTTGAGTATTATAGGGAATATGGTTTTCCATACTGGACTTGCCCTTCTACTTTGGATCTTTGGACTTGTTATGGCATTCTTGTGTTCAATTTCCATGTTACTTGTGCTTCATGAGCTTGATTTTGTGGAAATAAAAGATCATAAATGTGAGAATGTATGAGGAAAATGGCACAACCTGATTAGAACTAGTGATTAGAATTTATAAAGGTGTTGTTGGTTTGGAAGTTTCAGAGCAAAGTCTCATGTCATATATTAGCAAATAAATCTGATCAAGGCTACTCTACACTGGACCTAACCAAATCTGATCAAGCTTTCCAATCACATGACCATGCTTATGATAGGGACTAAATACAATAAGTAGTAATTAAAGTGAACTGGAAAGAAAAGACTAAGAAGGCATAGCACAAGAATGAAAGCACCAAATGATAGGGACTGAATACAATAAGTAGTAATTAAAGTGAACTGGAAAGAAAAGACTAAGGTTAGCAAAATAAAATCTACAGTGCAGAACTTTTTCATAGCCTCTTCTGGGCAGACAAGGAAAATAAATACTAGGAAATTAGGGCTAGAGAATACAATGTCCTGGGCTTACTAGTCAAGGCCCCATTCATTCATTACATCATAAAATAAAAGAGATACTAATTACAATTATAGTCCACTAGCCACTTGGGTCTTTGCTTGATTCTGTTGGGCCTTGGTGGATTCCTATCATTGCCATCCTCTGCAAGACCAACCTTGTCCTCAAGGTTGAAGTGTTTAATATTGGATGGGCCTCCGTGTGATGTTTTTGGACGGTT
>NC_032011.1:3751080-3791060 GCF_001865875.1 Lupinus angustifolius | reverse complement strand
AGTCTGGTTTGGAGCTGCCACTCGATTAAAACGTTGGTATGTTGGCGGTTTGGAGTCTTTGATCTTTGCTTCCACCAGTTTGGCTAGCCCCAAGGCCTTTGCTATGTTCGTAGGCCGCAATATCGCTAGTTCACGTCTGATCTCGGGAAGTAAGCCTGAGATGAAACAGTTCAGAATAATTTCTGGTGATAAGCCCCAAACTCTATTGCAGATTTTCTCAAACTGGTGCTGAAACTCTGCTACCGTGCCCATCTGACGGAGTTTAAACAACTCTGCTTGGTGATTTTGATAAGACGATGGGCCGAAACGAATTTCTAGGGCCCGTGTAAAACTCTCCCAATCCAGTATGCTTCCATTAAAAAAAGCTCATTTAAACCAACTTAAGGCTTCCCCTTTCATATAAAATGAAACCATGTGTAAACGTTGATCCGGGGAAACTTGATAAAGTTGAAAAAATTGTTCTGCTTGAAATAGCCAGTCCAAGAGTTCGGATCCATCAAAAGGTATTAACTGTAATTTTGGTGGTCAGGGAATAGTGGGTTGGGGAAACATATTAGGACGGTTGTATGGGTGATGTGGGTTAAAAAAAGGTGGTACAAGGGTCTGGATAAATGGTGGGATATGGGGTGGCGTGTTGGAGGGTGAGATGAGTGGTGGATGATTGTTCTGTGTAGGTGGGGTAGGGGTGGATACCAGGTTGGGGTTTGTAATGTTGGAGGACGAAGCTACATTAGGAGGTTCTGGTGGGGGAGGATTTAAAGGGGTCATACCTGCCAACTTATCAGTGATGGAACGTAGAGCTTCAGTGATGGTTTCATGCCTTGCATCTTGTTGGTCTCTGTTCTCTTGCAGTTTTTCTGCAAAAATCTGCAAAAGGTTTTCATCTAGCTCTTTTATGGCAGCTTTGGGAGGCATAGCACAAGAATGAAAGCACCAAATGATAGGGACTGAATATAATAAGTAATAATTAAAGTGAACTGGAAAGAAAAGACTAAGGTTAGCAAAATAAAATCTGCAGTGCAGAACTTTTTCATAGCCTCTTCTGGGCAGATAAGGAAAATAAATACTAGGAAATTAGGGCTAGAGACTACAAGGTCCTGGGCTTACTAGTCAAGGCCTCATTCATTCATTACATCATAAAATAAAAGAGATACTAATTAGAATTATAGTCCACTAGCCACTTGGGTCTTTGCTTGATTCTGTTGGGCCTTGGTGGATTCCTATCATTGCCATCCTCTGCAAGACCAACCTTGTCCTCAAGGTTGAAGTGTTTAATATTGGATGGGCCTCCGTGTGATGTTTTTGGACGGTTGGCCTTTGGATCCAAAAATGGAGAGTGATCCCACGGTGCATGTGGCTTCCATGTGGGAATTAATTGAGGTGCAGGAAGTGTGATTGGTGTGTTTGAACATAGGCCAATACAATATATGTGAGCACCATTTCCGACCATCACAGGAAATTGTGGAGTTGAAGAGATGTGCAGTTGTAAGTAGTGAGCCAATCGCGGCTGAAGTACGTTGTGCGAGGTGCCGGTATCGACTAAAACAGTGACTGCATGTCCCGCAATAGAGCCAGTAAACCGAAGAGTTTTGGGAGAGGGTTGTCCTTCCAAGGCTTGTTCTGACAATTGAAAGTGAATTAATTCCTCAGTTGGGGCTTCCTGGTCCCAAGGGACAGGTTCTAAGGAAATTAGTACATCTTATGGAATTGTGGTGCCATCGTCCACTAACAACATTAAAAATTGTTTGCCTTGACATTTATGACCTGCAAAGAATTTCTCATCACAATTAAAACATAGACCTTGGGCTCGCCGTTCCTGCATTTGTGTTGTAGTGAGACGTTTGATGGGCATGGTTGATGGAGGCCCATTAGAGGGCATCACGACCTGTTGGGCAGGGTGTCCAAGGTGAATCCAAGTCTGGTTTGGAGCTGCCACTCGATTAAAACGTTGGTATGTTGGCGGTTTGGAGTCTTTGATCTTTGCTTCCACCAGTTTGGCTAGCCCCAAGGCCTTTGCTATGTTCGTAGGCCGCAATATCGCTAGTTCACGTCTGATCTCGGGAAGTAAGCCTGAGATGAAACAGTTCAGAATAATTTCTGGTGATAAGCCCCAAACTCTATTGCAGATTTTCTCAAACTGGTGCTGAAACTCTGCTACCGTGCCCATCTGACGGAGTTTAAACAACTCTGCTTGGTGATTTTGATAAGACGATGGGCCGAAACGAATTTCTAGGGCCCGTGTAAAACTCTCCCAATCCAGTATGCTTCCATTAAAAAAAGCTCATTTAAACCAACTTAAGGCTTCCCCTTTCATATAAAATGAAACCATGTGTAAACGTTGATCCGGGGAAACTTGATAAAGTTGAAAAAATTGTTCTGCTTGAAATAGCCAGTCCAAGAGTTCGGATCCATCAAAAGGTATTAACTGTAATTTTGGTGGTCAGGGAATAGTGGGTTGGGGAAACATATTAGGACGGTTGTATGGGTGATGTGGGTTAAAAAAAGGTGGTACAAGGGTCTGGATAAATGGTGGGATATGGGGTGGCGTGTTGGAGGGTGAGATGAGTGGTGGATGATTGTTCTGTGTAGGTGGGGTAGGGGTGGATACCAGGTTGGGGTTTGTAATGTTGGAGGACGAAGCTACATTAGGAGGTTCTGGTGGGGGAGGATTTAAAGGGGTCATACCTGCCAACTTATCAGTGATGGAACGTAGAGCTTCAGTGATGGTTTCATGCCTTGCATCTTGTTGGTCTCTGTTCTCTTGCAGTTTTTCTGCAAAAATCTGCAAAAGGTTTTCATCTAGCTCTTTTATGGCAGCTTTGGGAGGCATAGCACAAGAATGAAAGCACCAAATGATAGGGACTGAATANTAGTCCACTAGCCACTTGGGTCTTTGCTTGATTCTGTTGGGCCTTGGTGGATTCCTATCAGCTTACAATGATGTTGATGCTACTGATTCAACTAATAATAATGATGCTACTGATATAACCGACAAGCTTGCTAGAGCTGAACCAACACATACAAATGATGATCTCACAATCATGCCTAACATCATCAACTCAGTCTAATCTCATGGGCCAACTCAGTCCAATGTTCCCAATCCATCCTTCCCCTGCACCAGATCCATCATGAATGCCTCAAACCAGAACACTTGATCTTTGTCTTTCTTGTTTTCTTCTTTATATGCACGTGTTGATTAGTATTAGTAGAATTAGTTAAGTTAGGTAGATATTTGCTTCTATAAATAGGATGTAGGTTAGTTTGTCAATTCAATTCAATTTTAATATACACTTTCACTCTTCATAAATTCAGTGTATATTCATTTATTCTTTCATCATCAATAAAAGTTTCTTATTCATTGAAATCTTTTGCATTTCTTCTTCTTCAAAGTCCATATGTCTTTTATATTATAATTAATCCAATGAGCTTTCACATTGAGAACAACACATTTAAGTTGCATCTTCGTTTTCTGTTTTTTACCAAGGAAAAGGTATATGCATACATTTCTTCTATATATAATAATACATTCACACTATAAATTATAAAATATACATATATATAATTATTAATGTTGAAATAATTTTATTCATATAAAGCAAAACACTTATCCTCGTAATAAACCATGTTTTAGAGTCACAATCAAAAACACAAAAGCAATGTGTTCAAACCTCCACAAAATAATCAGTGGGTCAGAAGTTCCAGTAATTATATTAGCATATTAACGCAGAATTGAACTGAACATGACCCAACAAATGTGTGCCAACTTGCTCCACAAAACCATTCTTTGTATTTACAATCTAGGATGCACATGTGCCAACAGAACCCATGTGATTTAGGTAATAAAATGACTCATTCATTGTGTGGTTTTGTTGCTGAGATTGCTTTTTTGTAGGAACCAAACCTCAGTGATTACAAGCGGTGGAGTATTGAAATCATTCAACCTCGTATCTTCACCCTACAGTCTACACAAACTCTATTGTCTTGTGTTATTTATTTATTATCTATGAGTTGGACATGCATCTTGTTCAATGTTATTTCATGATAATATGGTTGTGGTTACTGAACTCCATACTGTTTAGAAGTATGGCTGTGGTTACTGAACTCCATACTGTTTAGAAGTATGGCTGTGGTTATACGTCATAGCATAATGTTCTGCTGATATTATTGTTTTGTGAGACTGGGATATTGCTATAGGTTTTACTTTTTTGTTAGACTTAGTAACGAGAATGAGATATATGGTGCTTAGTGTTTTAGGTTCTCTATTTTTGCATAGCCTTGGTTAATGTTTAATGTAATTTACACCTCGCATGCTCACTGACCCAACTTACTCACAATGACTTGGTTTTGTTTAAACCAGAATTTTTATGAATTCAAGAAACCAAAACTCATAATATTGACAGTAAGTTGTATTTATCTTTGTGGGGGACTACTAATTTTGATTGGGCTTTCAAGTCGGTAGAAGGTAACTTTAGAAGTATTTTGAGTATTTAGAATAAAGATTCATTTGTAGCAGAAGACATTATTTATGGAACAAATTTTGTATTAGTAAATGGTAAATGGGCAATGCATCATGAGATTGATCATATGTCCATGTGATATGGATGGAAAGCGTAAGTTTTGGGAGGAAGCTAAATTTGCAAAGTTGGGTGATTCTAGTAATGAATTGGTATTTGAGATAACAGAAGGGAATGTGAAGATTTTAATCCGTTTGTACATGATATGGAATTGTTTGACATGCCTATTTCTTGGAAGAAATTCACTTGGTTTCTATCCAATGGAAAGGCAATGAGCAGGATAGACAGATTTCCCCTGAATGATAGTTGGTTGGTTTCATGGGGTAATCTGGTTCAACTAGGTCTCCCTAGGACTTTTTCGAATCACTGCCCAATTTTGCTAAAAAATGATGATTCAGATTGGGGTATGACACCATTTCGCACTAATAATTGTTGTATTTTAGATCATCATTTTGGTTAGTTTGTAGTTGATGAATGGAAGAAACTAGAAAGCAATAAAAGAGGATCTTTTGTGTTTAAGGAGAAACTAAAGAAATTGAAAGGATTAGGTGAAAGCTATAAATTATGTTGATGCAAAAGATAGCAATGATATTATATCGGAAGATGATGTTAATTCAAAATGATTGGCTAGTACTGAACTTTGGCACCTCTCAAGACAAAAGAACAACCTTTTATTCCAGAAATCTAGACAGATATGGATTCATGAAGGTGACTCTTACTCAAAATTCTTCCATTTGTCTATAAATAAGAATAAGAGGTTCAAAAACTTCAAATGGTTGACAATTTATGAGGAGTGAATTGAAGACCCCATAGAGTTAAAAATTATATTAGCTCATATTTTGAGGCAAAATTTGAGGGGTGCACCGAGTGTAGACCTCTTATAGATGGTATTGATTTCAATCGACAGTATGATGGGGAAATGCCTTCCTCACTGCTAAGTTTGAGGTAGAAGAGATCAAGGAAGTAATTTGGAGTTGTGATGGTGGTAAAAGCCCTGGACCTGATGGATACACCTTTACATTTCTTAAAAAAGTTATGGAAATGTCTTAAGGATGATCTAGTCAAGATGGTAAAAGATTTCTATAGGTTTGAGATTTACCTCGAGAATGTAATGCTTCATTTAATGTACTAATCCTAAAAAATAATTGTCCGCAGAGTCTCAATGAATACATACCCCATCATTGTCATTGGATGTATTCAGAAGATTATCTCCAAGCTTGTAGCTGCTAGACTTAAAAATGTAATTTATTTGGTCATTTCAGAATGTCAGCCCGCCTTTATCAAATGAGGATTCATCATAGAAGGGTGGTGGTTGCTAATGAGATTATTGAGCAAGCTAGGAAGATGAAAAAAAAGTGATTGCTTCATACTTAAAGTGGATTTTGAAAAGTCTACAACTCAACGAACTTATATTTCCTTCTTTATATGATGGATAGATTGAGTTTTTGTCATGAATGAAGGACGTGGATTAAAAATTTACTTCATTCAAACTCAGTTTCCATTTTAGTTAATGGGAATCCTACTAAAGAATTTTCTTTGGCGAAAGCCTTAAGGCAAGGGGACCCTATTGCACATTTTCTTTTTCTGATTGTTGTTGAAGGTCTTAGTGGCATAATGAGAGCAACAGTCCGAAGATCATTTTTACTGGATATATAGTTGGTAAAGATGATGTTATTATCTCTCACGTGCAATATGCGGACAACATCCTTCTTATCAGTGTAAATTCTGAGTATAATATTTTGGTGCTTAAAAGTATTCTAAAATGTTTCGAGTTGGCATCCAGGTTGAAAACTAATTTCCACAAAAGTAGCTTCATGAGTCTTAAGTCAAATCGTTACTTTGTTATGAAGGCAATTGATATGTTAAATTCTGTTGTTGGTTATGTTCCTTTCAAATTTTCAGGGATTCCCGTTGGTCCTAATCCTAAAAGGTTCTCTACTTGGTCTCTTATCATCGATAAATTCAAAAAGAAACTTTCTATCTGGAAGCATAAGCTCTTATCATTCGACAATCATGTAACTTTCCTTAAATCGGTATTATGCTCTTTACCTATTTATTATTTTTCCTTTTTAAAGCCCCAATCTCTCTGTCATTAATACCATTCACAAAATTCAAAGATGTTTTCTATGAGGAAGAGGGGAGGACAAAAAAGGCATTTATTGGGTAAGATGGAAGAAAGTGTGTCGACCAAAAAAGGAAGATGATCTTGGGATTAAAAATTTGTTTGTATTCAATTTAGCTCTTTTAGGTAAATGGAGATGGAGAATACTAAGTGATAGATATGCTATTTGGATGTAAGTCTTAAGATCTAGATATGAGGATGGATTTTTGAGTAGTGGAGGGGATTGTGTTCTTGATTGCTTTAGGAGGTGTTCATCTTGGTGGAGAGAATTAAGAAATCTTAGTCAAACTAAGGAAGAAATCAGCTGTCGTTAGGTAAATGATGGTCTTCGTTGGTCTTTAGGTTGTGGTTCCTCTATTAAATTATGGACTGACAATTGGGTGGGGAAAGATTCCCTCAAAATTTCCTTTCCAAGATTGTTTCACATGGCTTTGGATAAAGATGCAACTATTGACTCCTTGGTGCATGGAGTAATGGGACTAAGACCTGGAATCTTATATGGAGAAGAAACTTGTTCGCTTGGGAGGAAGAGAAGTATGTTGAGTTTTTAAAAATTATTAATGACTTTAAGCCTAAACAACACATTGATGATACATGGAATTGGTTACATGACAAAGGTGAGAAGTATTCGGTAAAGAGTACATACCAATTTTTGCAAAAGAAGGAAGAAAAATACGATCTTCTTTTCTTAAAAAAGCTTTGGGCATGTAATGTTCCATCAAAGATGAAGTGTTTAGTATAGAAAATTGCCTTGAATGACATACCAACTAGATTAAACCTAGCTCATAGAGGGGGTTTAAGAGTACAAAGCCTTCTTATTTATGCTCTTTGTGGTGAGTTGGAGAAATCTACTAGTTATTTGTTCTTCTCTTGCCCAATATCTTATTCTACTTTGCAAAACCTTTATTCTTGCTTTGGATTTACATATGTTATTCATAAGGAAGTAAAACCTCATTTCTCAATTCATGAAAACTTGTTATGGATGAAAATAAGAAAAAAATTTATGGATGACTCTTTGGTTTGCTACAATTTGGACTATTTGACATATTTGGAACAAAATGATTTTTGAGAACTTGAAGTTTCACCAAGATGAGATGATGTAGCTCATTTTAATTCATTCTTAGAGTCTTCTCAATGTCTGCTTTCATTTATTCTCTTATTCTATGGTGAAATGGATAAGAAATCTTTCAAATTATCTTCTACTTTGTTAATTATAGGAATATAGTACATAAGAGTACCACATGTTCTCCTAAATTTTCTCTATTAATAAAAAAACCTCATTGCTGATAAAAAAATGATATGGTTTTGTTAGAGTCCTCAAACCATAATGTCTACGTATAAACCAATCCAATCCATGCAATTTTTTTTTGATATAGGACATATACTACACTACTCCAGAATAGCAAAACAACATCATTTAAAATTATCATTTAATAGCATTTTTGAGGTGTTTTCTATGTGAGCGCGGTAGTACATAAAGTTATATTCAACAATGTTTTTTGAAATAATGTAGGAAGTAGACATTTAAAAGCGTTCACTGAAGCAAGCATTGTCAAATGTCTACTTTCTCAATAAGACAATATTTATATGAGATATTCTATCAAACACATGATAAACATGTCCAACTTCACCACATTTACAATAGATTTGTTAAATCACCAAGACTCTAGCTACATTCAACCTTAATAAATTCTAATATTATAAAAATAACATATAAGTAATGAGATATTACACAAATTGTTCATTCTTTCTCCTCCGATGTACAAGTCCTTACACTGTTAAAGATAATACATTTAATAGCGCTCACTAAATAAGTGTTGTTAAATATATGAATGTATGATCTTTAACCATGTTTGTTTCAATAAACATTGTTAAAGATAACACATTTAATATTGATTGCTTCAATAAGCGCCGTTAAAGATAATACTTATAACAACACTTACCGGAGAAGTGTTATTAAATATATGAAGTATGACTTTTAATAGTGTTTTCTTCAATAAATATTATTAAATTTCTTTAATTAACACTGTTAATTCTCTCCCACCTTATGTTTAACCATGTTTAACACATAAGCTTTGTTGATAAGCTCGTTAATTATCAATTTTAGCATAATGATAGAAGTGTAAAATTGAGATGAAGAAAAATAGAACAAGATCACATGTCTCGTGCTACAAGTAGTCTTTTGTTGAATTACTAACCAGACTACTCCTTATATGGTTGCTACTATGATATTTTCCGGTGCTTGCCAGTATCATTATTGCCACCGCCACTTATGCTGCTGCCATGACCACCACCCTGCTACCAATCGTCGGCCACTACCGCTATCTTATTCCGACCACCTCATTATCCTTGTCGGCACCACACCAATTTTAGGGAATGTAGATAAATTTAGATTTATAATCACATGTTCTAATTCTTTGTAGAACTCAAAGATAAGATTTATTATATTAAACAATTTCATGTGTCAAATGGAGTTGCTATTAGGAATAGAAGGAACATGACCTTTGTCCTACTTCGATAGAGTTAAGAATCTTTTCAATTAGCTAGAGAGTTCATGTTGTCAAGAAATATATGGCCAACAAAACACTGCTCACGGTACCCCATAATTGAAAAAGGAGTTCACGTGCCATTGCTCATCTCAATCATATAACCTCTTCCCTTCCTTCATGACATATTTTCAGACCAAACAAAACCACCGAAAGCAGGACATGTGAAGTATAGAGACTAGTAGTACTACATATACAACTTGATGCTTTCAAAAGTGTTATGGATCATATCTAAACATCTTAACCATATCAAACCATTGATATTTAATATACAAATATATATATTCAGAGCGACTCAAGTGAGAACAATTCTTATATAAAAATTAAAAACAATAGATATAAGTCTTACAACCATACATGAGTAGTTAGGATTAAAAGTTAAATTGATCATATGATCATTTCTTTTAATCCTCACTGTTCAAATAAGATCGAATCTATATTAATTGTTCTTGTTTCTTCCGATGATTATTATTCTGGAATCCCTTCCTATACATAGGTTAAACATATGTTCTGCGGCGAAGGGGTACTACATGGTCCTATGTTATGGTAGTATGGTATACTATCTCAGGCTTTTTCTAGCACTATGAAAAGCATGAAAGCAATTTGTCATAAAGTAGGCATGGATCGGTAGACGGTGCTTTTAGATAGAGCAACAAAGAGGACAGAAACCCCACACCGCTCCATTATGGATGCACTCAACACAAGGATAAAATTCATGATTATGGGTCCCTCATATATTCTTATTCATGGGAAAATATAATCATCAAAATATTCAAATTTCGAATGATCAGCTCAATTTTTTCTGAGGTGTGTAGACAGTAGTATACTCTAGTATTTGAATATATTAAGTATTATTACTTGTCAACCTCACCTAATGGATAAAGATTTGTCATGAAAAATAATACAATGAAAAGAAAAGAAGAAGTGAGTCTCAATTTTAATCTCATGTAGTAGAAGTGGGTCTAAAAGAAGAATATATGTTGCCCCTCATAATGCATCTTATCATACATATCATAAAATAGACAGATAGAGTTATTAAGTAAAAATAGAAAAAATTATAAATGTTTAAGTTTTTTAATTGATGTGACATATTATGATTAATTTGAGATATGATTTGAGACATGCTTGAGGACAACATATCTTTGTCCTCTAATAGACTATGAATGAGCATCACATGTCTCTATTTATATCTCATTTGCTGTCCCCAAATGAATGAGAAAACTCTATTCATTTCAAAAGAAAAATTATAAAAACAAAATTAATATTTTAATATTATTTCATGAAGTTTGATTAGTTCGGGATACAAAGACAAGAAAATTATGGAACAAATGATCCTTATCCACATACTACTATGTTTTATATTGTATCAGAAACTACACTGCATATTCATTCACCAAGGATGCAAGGGTATTATCCCTCTTATGCCTTTATTATAGGGATTTAATTAATCCTTTCTCATCTGTGACTATCAAATCACATGGTCTAACATTTTCTTATAGAGATTATTAGGAACCAGGTTTTAAACATGAGTATACCTGCCATGTCTTAACATTGTGTTTTTGGAGTCTTCACAGCACCATTATAATCAAGGTTACATCCCTATCAGCCTATTTTTGTGGTTTCCTAGAACTCTTTCATTCAATGTAGTACAAATATAACATTTAAATATGTCGTTAAAGTAAACAACAGAGCATACAAAATGAGGAAATGTTTTGTATATCAATAGACGGCAGTGTAATAAAAAACACTAGCGCAGTGGTGAAGGAATGAAAAGAAAATTTTGACACTACTGTTTATGACATAAATGACAATTCTCTTCTATGCACTCATATAGTGTCAAGTATTAATGTCAAGGTTTTTGACACTGAAGTAATACAACTCTACAAAATAATTATATATATATCGTAAATGTATAGATTTATCATATACAATTAGTACATTATCTATTATTCACTTATATCTCTTTTATTTAAGATTAATAATAACTAATGAATAATGGATAATTAACCTTATAAAAAATCTGTGAATGAACTATTACTTTTTTTCTTCATGTGAGAGCATATAAAAATCTCTCACAAGAAAGTCAAATAAAATATTCTTATTGGACATAACAAAGTATGGAAAATGATGAACACTCTAGAGTATTATCTGGTTAACTGTAATATAGTCCATTTGGTTATCTAAAAATGATGATATCTTCAATTCCATCACTCCACCCTAAAGCACAACAAAGATTCTATGAAGGTGAAATCGAGACTTTGGATCAATAGGTAGAGGAGAAAGAATATGATACCCTACCGTTCTAACTCGTATAAATTCGGGTGCTCTCTAACCCGTCCTGGACAAAGCCTACGTTCGACCTTGATCCTACTTGCCCGCCCAGGTAGGCCAAACCTGCCTCAGATGGGGCCACTTCTGATGTATGTCATAAATGCTCCCGACACAACATAAATACTCATGACATAACATAAACGCTCCTCTGACCCCGTCGTTAATGTGACGCTGACTCGCCCTAAGTGTCAGCTAGTAGGTCGCCTGTCACACCGCCTGCACATTCTACTTGCCCCCAACAAATCGACAAGAACATATCCACAAGACAAATAAGGACGATTAGAGTACATCCCCAGTGCCCGTTAGGTGCTGCCAATAACAAATGTCATCTTAACACTCCCTGGACCCTATAAATAAGGGAGATTCACACATGGAGTAAATTTAATTACTCATTCTCTCATTTATTGCTATATTTATTACTCAAACTTCTCTCTTACTTACCCCCCTTATCTCTCTAGAATATTCAACTGAATTGATCATTGAAGAACCTTTTGAAGTACCTCCCATGGCGGGTCCAGACGACACCCGACCAGATCCCCTGATTCTTCACATTCTGTCAGATATTCATCATCGATCTCTCTACACCAGTCACCGACCATTCCATCTTAGTAACAAAGATTTGCTTGAGTTGTGAATTCCGTAGCTCGTCTTTCATAATTGTTTTTGTTTTTTTTCTTCTATACCTTCTCAACTATTATTAACTAAGCACTTTTAAGGATGTTTTAATAATATAGTTCTTTTGTCGATAAAAAAAATATTCCTATTTTTCTCTCCCATTGTTTGCAGGACATGAATGACACCAAAATATAAACAAAAAAGTGGGCCCAAAACCGATTGAATTGGTCCCCTATCTGCTATACCCAATCAAGTAAGCTTTTAATTTGGATCAATTTGCAATATGCCAGTCCAGCAGTGTGGCTTTTGGTTGGTAAGTAAGGCCACTTGCTACTTTTGGCAAGTGAAGCCACTTGCTACTTTTGGCGTTTTGAATAATGCACCACATAATATAAATATGATATGCTATAAAACTAGAGAACGTAGAACCTTTTATATATTCATATAAGTTACATGAAGCTGAAGAATATGATGGGTAGTGACTGCCTAAGAGGGACTTGCATGAAGAGGAAGGGAAACTGGTGCAGCCAAGGATGACTTGCCGGTGTTAGCGATTGCCAATCGTATTCATATGCTTAACTATATCGATCCGTGTCGGCAAGTTGTCCTTGGCTATTTTGGTTTCTCTCCTTATCATGTAAGTTCCACAATTAGGCTCAATTGTTGGATAGGAAGCAATTCCTTTCCCTTTATATGGTGGTTAGATAATTGCAGATCTAAAGATTTTTTTTTCTGGTAAATGGCCAAAGTTTGGTGTATATGAGAATTTGAAAATGTTAAATGTCCCTTTCTTTCGGTCTAGTTCTTCTTGAAGTTGGACTCAAGAGGTATTTTATTCGAAAAAATGAGAGAGTTAACATTTTTGACAGAACTTGAATGCTTGAATGATGATTGGTATGAAGTTTGTTAATTCTTAGACAAGTAAGTGATACTTATCTTTATTTATTGAAGTCATTATTGTCTTAGTTTTACTATTTTCTTTGGTGAGAAACACATTTATATAGTTTGGCAGAAGCTAGTGTACGCGTGAATAGTTCAAAGGAATTGGCGTGCACATCAGCATGTCATGAAGATTACTCGGCCACATATTAATCCGGCATGGGCCACATGAGCCCCAACAATTTACCAGGTAAATTGATAACTCAGGTATTCCCAGACCACCAAGTAAAATCGGTAGTTTCTTGGTCATGACCATAAGTCCAACAAGAAAGAAAAAGATTAATTTTTCTTCTATTTTATATTCATTTTTTCAAAAATAAGATATTCATAAAGATCTTATATCTATACTATCTAATAAAGAACTTGTGGTTTTCCTATTTCATATTTTATAACTTCTACTTTCATTTTTACATATACTTATACTAATAAACATTAAATAACTACCCATACAATATTTTATATAAATTTCTATACTAATAGTAATAGAAATTAGAAAAACATAAAATAACTACATGATAATTGAAATATTTATAGAAAAATAAATTTTACATATATCTATATATATATATATATATTTATGCAACGAGAGGTTCTGAAAAATAAAATAAAATTATATACATTTGTAGGTAATACCTAGAATATTAGTTGTAATAGGCATTACCTATATATACCTATAATATTAGTTGTAATAGGTATTACCTATATATATTATAGACTATAATATAGTCTACAATGGCCATATTATTGAAAATATATATTTTGTCCTATTATACAATATATTTAAATTAATATTTTGTTTATAATATATCCTAGCGTTTAGAATAGGAAATTTATTTAATTATTAAAGTAAATATGAAATTATTGACTTCTTATATACTTTAAGGTATATGATATGGTGGTAATAAATATATAAGTATTACTCTTATTACTTTTGAATGGACTCTTATTATTATTTGTCCATCTATTAAGGTATATGATACGGTGGTAAACCCTATCAACAGGATGAAGAAATAAAATTATATTTTGTCCTATTCATATAATGTCAACTAAATTATTTGGTATCAATTTAGTATATGACATTCATGTACTTTCCAACTAGTTTAATAAGTCTAGCAATAGAAGTTTTGGAAGTTTTAAGGAGTAAAAAAACTGAACAATTTAATGCCACATTTTATCCATGTTTTATTTCACATTTTATCCATGTTCTCATAACACTCAAATATGAAACTACAAAACTGTGCAATTGCTTCTCTATTACCCAATTTTAGATTCCTTTCTAATTTCATTTTTTCCCTAGTTAGGTTCTTCTTCTCACGACTTTCTTCTTATGTGAATGAGTGTAGTTCCATGGTGACAGTGCGAAATATACAGGTCTATTTTACTCATTTCTTCTCACTTCTTTCTTCGACAAATATGCAGATCTGTTTTAGGTATGATGTTTCATTCATGGTTTAATATTTATAAAATGATTAAGAAATAAAAGTTGTTTTCTTGATCGCTTCTTCTTTTTAGGTTTCATTTATGGTTTCATTCAAGCAAAATATGATGGATGATGATAGGTCTTTTCGGTGACACCATGTTGGCAAGGTGATACCATTGAAGATTTCAATGGTAACATTAGTAGTGAATCTTGAAACTTAAACCTATTGCTTATTTTTTCTATTCTTTCTATTTCTTTTGAATAAAAAATAGTTTTAGATGCAAAGAATTCAGATTCATTAGAGGAATAAAACTCAAATAAACGGTTGGAAGCAAATGTACATAAATGTATTTCATTTATACATTAAAAGGTTAACAATCATTTCTTTGTTTCCCAATTTTTAACATTAATATATTTTGCATTCATGTAACATGGAGAAGAATGTGAAGAAGATCTTGCTCCTGACCTTGACACGGTTTTGATGAAGACACCAACATCACCAAAAAGAAGAAAAGGAAGAATACTTATAAAGACAATGAAGATTCAAGCTTCAAGATATGCAAGACCTTTAGTCTAAGTCTAAATAGGTACTTCTATCCTATACTCTTAATTATACAATAATAGTAATGCTCAAACTATTTTTTAATAAAATTGAAACACTTTAAAATACTTAAAACAATTATCAAAAATAGTGTGTAACAAGTTACTTCATCTAAGTAACATGTTACAAGTGTGAGAAAATAGTTATCCAACTTAAAACTGACCAGAGTAATTCATTACTGTATTTGAGTAACAAATTATCAGTGTTATTAAAGTTGAGTAACCGATTACTCAACTTGCTGTAATCGATTACTATAATTCGAAAATAAATGATCACTAAACAAAACACTCGAGTAATCGATTACTCAATGCTGTAATCGATTACTGAGAGCTGTTGTATCAGATTTTCAAATTCAAAGTGAATGAGTTTCAATCCAAAAGACATGTTTTCATTCTAATCAATTCCTACCTTTCAAAGAGATATTTTGCCTGATTGGAAAGCCTATATAAAGACATTGAAACTCACAATCACTACACATAACATATACACAACTCTTATACAAATTTCAAAAGCTCTTACACTTATTCTGAAATTATTTTATGCACTTTTTGCAACAAGTTCTTAAACTTTCAAAGTTGATTTTTCCGAAGTTGCTTAAAGTGAAAGTGTTTCAAGTTTACAAACTTATAAAGAACATTATTACTAAGTATACTAAAGATTTGTTTGGATTGCAAGTTACATCACTTTCATACTTGTAAAAAGACAATTCCGCCATTGTTATATATTCTTCATTATTATTCCAGAATACTTTCTTTCACGGGGTGTGATAAGAAAGGGGGTTAGAATCACTTGGAAAGGTGTTTTCCAAAAGTGAATAAGGATTAAGGAGTGTGTAAGGGTACTGGACATAGAAATCTCGGGGTGAGATATTATAATTACAACTCATAATCTTTAGTGGAAAAATCTCTTGTTCTGTAAGAGTACAGGACATAGCTTTCGATGGACAAGAAGGTGAACCAATATAAAAATCCTTGTGTACTCTCTTCTCCTTATCTCTTTGATTTTACTTATTAATTTTCTGCATATATTTTCCATTGCACTTTAACTCTCGATTTTGTAGAAAAAGTGGTCATTATTTTAAGTCAACTAATTCACCTCCTCTTAGTTGCAATCTCAGTCTTATAATTGGCACAAGAACTATTTTTGAGTAAGATATTCTCAAACTTGATCCTATATCAAAGATGGCCTCAAGAAAATAAAATTGCAGGAACATGAACTAGAACTCAGCCAACTTGACCAACATGAAGAACATGAAAAGAAAATGAAGAATATATCTTTCAAGGATAGAGTGGACAAATTGGAGTCATTAGAAGATGAATCTGATAAGGAAGAGATGGAAGACATGAGTCTTTTTGTGAAGAAATTCAGCAAGTTCCTCAAGAAGATTAAATGTGCTAGAATTGGACAAACAAGGAAATTCACCAAGAACAATGACGCCTCCACTTCCAACCAAAATTTCACATGCTTTGAATGTGGAAAAGCGGGTCACATGAAGATGGATTGTCCTAATTTAAAGAAGAATTCTTTCAAAGGGAAGAATGAAACAAAGAATGGACGAAGAGCCTACATTGCTTGGGAAGACAATGACATTTGTTCCGCCTCTGAACTTGAAAATGAGGAACAAACACATCTCTCTTTAATGGCATCTTATCATTCTGATGATGAAGAGGTAAATGACACTCAACTATATTCTTCTGAATTACAAACTGCTTTCAATGACTTGCATGATGAATATATCAAACTTACTAAAATGTTTCTAAAACAAAAATATGAGTTAGATACTTTTAGAAACAAACCATCATCATCTTCATGTCAAAAATGTTTCACTCTTGAAATAAAGTTTCAACTTTGAATCTTGAACTTAGTAAAATGAACAAGAGCAGTAAAAGTTTGGAAAAGATCATAAGTGATCAAAGACACTCAACAAACCGAAGAGGTCTTGACTATTCAAAAAGCCATGTTTCTAATAAACAAGGTGTCCCAACTAAGATAAACTTTGTAAAACAAAATATCCATGTTTTTAAAAACAGTAAAAATAAATCTAGGATACATGATCATCAACCCACATGTACATATTGCAAGAACCATGGACACACACCAAATACATGTAAAATTAGAAAATATAGTGTACCCCTAGGCCATTTTAAATGGGTTGAGAAAATGTACTAACTATGTAGGACCCAAAGAATATTGGGTACCTAATAAAACTTAAATTGTTTTATAGGAAAATTTGAGAGCCGCCTGTAACTTATGGTACTTAGATAGCGGCTGCTCAAAACACATGACGGGTGATAGAAAGAAATTCTCTATCCTCTGTCCAAGGGACAAAAGATATGTCACTTATGGTGATAACAATAAATGAAAAATTCTTGGAGTTGGTAGAATCGGAAAGCCACCTTCAACAACTATAGAAGGTGTACTATATGTTGAAGGACTCAAGAACAACCTTCTAAGCATAAGTCAATTATGTGACAAAGGCTTCCGTGTGGCATTCTACCCAGATAAGTGCATCATTGGAAGTAAGAACTCTCAAAACTCTAAACTTGTTGGTAAAAGGATAAAAAATATATATATGATTAACATAGATTCATCTTTACCAATAACATGTATAGTTGCAAATGATAATCATGATGCATGGCTATGACATAGGAAAATTGCTCATATACATATGGACCTTTTGAATAAACTTATTAAGAAAGACTTATTTGTTGGTTTACCTAAAATAAATTTTGTTAAAGACAAACTATGTAGTGCTTGTCAAATGGGTAAACAAACAAAAACTTCTTTCAAATCTATTTTCTTCCGATAGACCATTGCAGTTACCACATATGGACTTGTTTGGCCCCTCAAGGAGAAAATGTTATGGTGGTAACTACTATGCTCTTGTTATAGTAGATGATTTCTCGAGATACACTTGAACACTCTTCTTAGTTCATAAGAATGAGACATTCAAAGCCTTTAGCATTTATGCTAAAAGAGTCCAAAATGAAAAATCACTAGAAATCGCTGTTATAAGATGTGATCATGGAGGAGAATTTCAAAACTCTTGTTTTGAAGAATTCTGTGATGATCTTGGCACCAGTCACAATTTTTCTGCTCCTAGAACTCCACAACAAAATGGTGTTGTAGAGATAAAGAATCAGTCTTTAGAAGAACTGGCTCATACAATGTTGAACGAAACTAACCTCCCAAAATATTTCTGGGCTGATGCAGTAAGTAATGCATGTTATGTTTTAAATCGAGTTCTTATAAGAACAATTCTTAAGAAAACCCCTTATGAACTCTTCAAAGGTAGAAAACCAAATATTTCTCACTTGCATGTATTTGGTTGTAAATGCTTTGTTTTGAATAATGGTAAGGATAACTTAGGCAAATTCGATGCAAAAGTTGATGAAGGCATATTCCTAGGCTACTCTCTTACGAGTAAAGCCTTTAGAGTTTTTAATAAAAACACTCCAGCCATAGAAGAATCCATTCATGTATCTTTTGATGAAACCAATCATGATATAAAGGATGAGTTAACTCATGATGAAGAGGAAGTGTCAAGTTCATCCTCAAATGAAATTTCTATTATTGAACCTACAACTGATACCGAACATTTGAAAATGAATGATAACCTACCATCTGAAGAGGAGCATATTCATACTGATTTACCAAAAGAATGGAGAACTCATCGAGATCATCCGATTGACAACATTATTACTAAATTAAATACGGGTATCACTACCCGACGAATGCTTGATAAAGCATGTCTAAACATGGCCTTCGTCTCTCCAATAGAGCCCTCCAAAATTGATGAAGCAATCGAGGATGAACACTGGATTCTTGCTATGCAAGAAGAATTAAACCAGTTTGAGAGAAATGAAGTTTGGGAACTTGTTCCTAGACCGAAAAACAGGCATGTTATTGGAACTTGGTGGGTATTTTGAAATAAATCTGATGAAAATGGTATGATTGTTAGAAATAAAGCTAGACTAGTAGCCCAATGATACAATCAGGAAGAAAGTATGGATTTTGATGAAACCTTCGCTCCGGATGCTAGACTTGAAGCTATTAGGCTATTGCTTGCATATGCCTGCTCTTTGAATTTTCAGTTATATCAAATGGATGTAAAGAGTGCTTTCTTCAACGACTACATTCAAGAAGTGTTTGTTGAACAACCTCCTGGTTTTGAAGATTACAAACATCCTTCTTATGTGTACAAATTAAAGAAAGCTCTCTATGACTTAAAGCAAGCTCCTCATGCATGGTATAATCGTCTAACTAAATTTCTACTTGAAAAAGGTTTCAACAAAGGAAAGGTCGACACTACACTCTTTATAAAAAGAATAAATCACCATACTCTACTTGTTCAAATTTATGTAGATGATATTATTTTTGGTTCTACTAATGAGGTTCTATGTAGTGAATTTGGCAAAATGATGCAAGGAGAGTTTGAAATGTCCATGATGGGGAAGTTAAATTACTTCCTTGGACTTCAAATCAAACAACTTGATAATGACATTTTTGTAAGTCAATCTAAGTATTGCAGAGACTTGCTAAAAAGATTTGACATGGTCATTATTTTAAGTCAACTAATTCACCCCTCCTCTTAGTTGCAATCTCAATCTTACAAGGAAGAGGTGGATGAAGAAATCTGTTAGCAAAATATGGTTGACAAAATGTTTCACTCACTACATTTGGATAGAACTGAAGACAATGAATCAAACACGAGTTCCCTTCTAAATTCTAAGGTCATCTTTATTAAATAATTTAGTTTCAACTTTACATGAGATTCTTTCATCACTATTTAGGCAATTCATATGATTATCAACTCAACCTAATGTTACACTCATTAATAAGATGACATAATGCAATGCATACCTCTATTCTATTAGTATGACAAGCACACTTATTCAATTTCTGAGGTTCACATTAGAGTCGTAATGAGTAAAGCTTACATTGTTTATTATTGTGTCTTTTAATAAGTTTCATGTATAAAGAATTGATTTTTTTAATGAATTTTTCATTTTTTTTTCAGGCTCTATTGTTATTTTTGTTTGGTTGATGTATAAATTCAAACTATTATATCATGCAAATGTGAAAGTGAAAGTAATAAGATGACAGGGTTTCTCATGTGGCTAAGGAGTTACATTTCAAAAAGGATGGCTCTACTATCAGGAAGCTCTAGGTATAGTAGTTGTAGTGAAAGTCATAGTCATCAAGTTGTTGAGCGGTTTTGAAATTCAAGTGGAATCAGGGAATTAATGAAAATAACTGAAATTAAAATCAATGGAGATGAACAATTAATTAATATTCTGTTAAGTATTTTTGGATGAAAGTTAAATCTTTTTTTGGTAATTTTTTCGGCTGCATGACTTTGTTTAGAGTCGCAACTACATTTTATAGTTAAAAATATAAAAAAATCTTTTAAGTCCAATTACCTTGGGCTTTTCGAGTTTTGATATCCAAGTTCGGGAGTCAGTTACAAGGTAGAGAATGTATTAGCACCCTACCTGCCTGCCTTAAGCGGTACCCTTTATTAAAATATATGACTTTATTATTGTTATTATTATTATGTCTGGCAAGATTGACTTTGGTCCTACATATCTCTATTAAGGGGATCAAGACTTACGTAGTTCTTAAAGTAGAAAAATGTTTATTGGTTGAGTGCATTTTAATTAAAGAAAATATATTTTTAGTCAAAAATATATAATTTCGCAAGTTTTGCTATATATAAAAAAATTATTTTCATTTTATTATTTCTTAAAAATGGAACTAAATCGATTTTGTGATTTAATAGATTGAAAAGAAGCGGCGTAGCGCAACCTTTTGAAGATGATTTGAGAAGAAAGAGGCCTCCAGGGCGACATTCTCCCCATCTTTGATTAAATCTCAAAATTAATTTATATTTTTTGAAAAAATATTATTTGTCATGTTTTGTAAAGGTGTAATTTGCAACCTTAATATATAAAATCATAGATTATTTACATGCCTATTGATTTGACTAAAGCACACACTAAAATACTTTGTCTAACACTTTCAACATTTATGATATTATTTTTTGGGAAATTAATACTCTTTATTCATGATGGTTGGATAAAAAATCAATTGCTAAAAAATAACAAAATTCTAGAAAAAAACAAAAAAAAAACATAATACTAATGACTTATTAAAAATAGAAATATTCTATTATTTGTGATGTTTACCTATTGTCTTTAAAAAAATTGAGATTTAATGCCTATTGTTGCTATTGAATTTATATGTACTTTAATCACTGAATTGTTGGTTCATAAAAATTATTTTTACATCTTAATATTTGGATCATAAGAACTAAAATCATGTAAAATAATTAGATGATAAAATGAAATTAAATCATACCTGATTGTACAAGGGAAATGACTCCTTTTAACACTGTGAGGGTTTGGATCATGTGCAACGACTGATTGTACAAGGGAAAGGACCCCTTTTAACACTGTGAGGGTTTGGATCAGGTGCAGCGCCTGTAAAAGGGATTGACACGTGTCAAATACGGATTGGAGGGGATTGGGGAGGTTACCGCGTCTGGACATGTGGTGCGTGTTGACTGGTGGTTCTGGTGTGGCACGAAGGTTTGCGGTACACCCGTCCGCAGCAGATACCATGGTCTTCGCGGGTTGGTGATCTGGTGCGACGCTTTATGATACAGCCGCGTGCGTTTTCGCATTGTGATTGGTTATGGCTCTTGATCAACGCGATGGAAACAAAGTATGCAGATCCAACGACGGTGATGGAACGATGTAGCGAGTGCACAACGCTACCGTAGGCGTGGCTGCACTGGATCGCTCAGAACAAAAATAATTCTCTCTCACAGTAGTTATGTGTTTTGCAGAGTATTTTTGTAGTGATTTCTATTGTAAACAGCAAAGTAAAAAAATAGGAGGCTTAAAACCTACTACCACTAACCCTTATTTATAATTAATTTATTTAACCTAACCTAACCCTAACAGATAAAATCCACTAACCCATAACCCTATGATAATAGGCACTCACCAAGTCAGATTTGACTTGGTTTATTATTTTTTTAATCATTACTTTTTATCTTTTAATTAAAAAAAACATTGAAATTGGTTTATGTATTTACTATTTTTTTATACATCCGAATTACTTCAAAAAATTAAAATATATTTGGTTATGTGTAATTTATTTCAAAATTATATTTTCGAAAAATTAAAATAATAAATCCTTTTATTGTTTATTTGTAATTTAAATGAGATATTTATAATATGGCACCTATGTTTTTTATTATAAATTTGAATTTAATTATAAAATTAATAAATAAAAAATTAATTAGAAAATTCGAAAAAGAAAAATATTAATAAAAGATTATTTTATCCGTTTTTTCTTAGAAAAATGATTATAGGCCTTTTTAGGATCCATTTTAATTTAATTCATTTTTCTTACTTTTGTTATTTTGAATTTCCAGTTAACCCAATCCCTTAGATTTAGGAACCTTATTAATATAAATTTAATATTAGTATTCATTATATTTCCTCCATAACATGGTTTTAATTATTTTTATTCATTGAAATTAAGTAAAAAATGTTTTATTATTTTCATAGTAAACATTTTGAGTTTTTTCCGGGCCGGACAAAAAATGAGTATTCACAACTGCCTCTCTTTACTTGTTACTTACCTGATAGCAAGCAAATCAAGGTTTGGAAGATATCATGGTAAGTAACCAGTAAAGAAATGAACGCTATTTTTGTTAAGGCTCAGAAAAAGGTGATTGTGAAGATATCGAATTTTGATGAAGCATATCAGTTCTTTGCTAGTGAACGAGGGATTTGTCGAGGCAGGTCCCGCGCTTTCCGTGATGGACCAGGAATTTGCTAAGGCACATGTGCTGCCAAAACAGTTTCAGGGATTTGCTGAGGCACCCATGCTGCCAAAATGATTCAGGGATTTGCCGAGGCACCCGTGCTACCAAAACGATGTAGGGATTTGTTGAGGCACCCATGTTGCCAAAATGATTCAGGGATTTTCTGAGGCACTCGTGCTGCCAAAATGATTTAGGGATTTGCTGAGTCACCCGTGCTGCCAAAACGATGCAGGGATTTGCTGAGGCACCCATGCTACCAAAACTATTGCCTTTTGTGATGCTATATAACCAGCTAGGTGGTTCTAGGGTGATTGTCTAAGTAACTAAGATGCAAAAAAATGCATAATTTGAATGCATGACTGTAACGTCTTTTGTAAAATGATTATATGCGATGATTGGTTTGTGAAGCATGAGGCTTATGTCGGAGTTTGTGTATAGATATGATTGTGCCTTTAATGATATGGTTATGCATGCTTGTTTATGCTTATTGGAAAGCTTTGTGATGATTCCGCAACACCCCTCAACATTATCCATGCTAACATTTGGTAAGAGATTGGAATCTTGCTTTTGTTGAGGTTCGTGTTTGTGTCCCCTTTCACGCCTTTTTAGGCACGATGCATCAGGATGGATTAAAAAACTTTGATCAATCTTTTTGTAAATTAAATATTTTTGTTTATTGGAAAATGATTTGCATACTAAAAGACATAGATGTGTATATAAAAAAAATCAAATTTATTCATTTTCCTTTAGCTTTATGAAAATGAAAGTCGTACAAGTTTGTCTTAAGCCAAAGCCCTGACCCAAATATTATAACTAATTCCGAAATTCCCCCAGCTTGGAGGAAAAAAATCTGCCCCAGTTTCCGGTCTTACTACTGATTCCTCTAGAGAAGACCGATGCTACTTGGTGGATTTCTCGAGCCATTCACAATTTGCCCCAGCTCTCTAACTCTGATGTTGACTTCCTCCAAGGAGATTGTGTTACTTGATATATTCTCATGAACCAATCAAAATTCTGCCACAGTTTCAGGCGATGTTTAGATTGACATATCATGCTTTGAGAGGTGCTTCCTTTTCTTTTAGTGTCCCTATTTTTTGCTTAAGTCGCCCTTTCGGGTTTTTGAATTAACGGGCCCTTGAAACATTTTTTATTGTTATTTTTTTATTTATGTGTGGATCACAATATGTAAAAGTTTTGAAAAAGGTATGCACCAACTTATTTTGAGTCAGTTTATTTTGTGCTCTAGTGTGTACCTCAGACGTTCTGCTCTCAACAAGGACTTTTAGAGCTTGTAACGTGGCTTGGCTAGTGGCTAAAAAAGAATAGATATATGGCTCAAATCATGTATTTCTCATCCCACCTTTCTCCATAATCTCCATAATCCTATTTCCAATCCTTCTCTAGAGCCTAACCTTGAGTAGGATGTTTATTTTTACCATCTTCATGAATTAACTTTCCATAGGATGTCTCTTTTGAGTTTTTGTTTGTATGTACCCTAATTTTTGCTTAGGAGTTTATTGAAATTTCTAGCGGGTTGAAATTCCTAGCAGACTTTTATTTTTATAATATCATCCTTTCTTTTGGGCTCTGTGAATGTTTATTGGAAAACTACCCTTTCCCCAGGTTCACAATATTTTTAAAAGTGTTTCTTTCTGGAATGAACTTCTTTCATATCGTCTTGGCTCAAAGGGGTGACTAGAGATATGTTCTTAGTGTTTTGGAATATCAAGAACGCCTTGTGTCATCAAGACATCCTGTCTGAGGTCTACACCATATGGGTTTGGTTTACATCATTCTCCCTCGTGCAAAACAGTAAATAAAAATATTGCGATCGATGCATGAATGTTTTTTCTTTTTTTGTTTCTTCTCTTTTTTGGAAGTACCCTATAGGCATAATACTTATGTTAGGATTAGGGCTCCGCCAGAAAAAGCTTTCTTGATTACATAGGG
Source organism: Lupinus angustifolius (assembly GCF_001865875.1). Taxonomy (NCBI): domain Eukaryota; kingdom Viridiplantae; phylum Streptophyta; class Magnoliopsida; order Fabales; family Fabaceae; genus Lupinus; species Lupinus angustifolius. The sequence goes on along the minus strand of NC_032011.1, from coordinate 3,766,182 downwards.
ACCCTCATAATTTGGAGCCCACTTTTCTCGACTGTCCCTCTGGATTGACAAGATCTTTTTTAGCACCAAATTTCCTTCCTTGAACTATCGTGGTCGAACCTTCTTTGCATATGCCTTCATCATTCTTTTTTGGTACAACTGTCCATGACAAATTGCAAGTAACCTTCAACCATCTATCATATTCAATTGATCTTGTCTAGCTTGAACCCATTCTGACTCCTCCAGACCAGCCTCCGCTAAGACCCTTAGAGATGGGACCCCCGTAGAAGTGCAGACTAAAGTACGATAACCTTGTATGGCGAATGGTAACATTTCATGCCAGTCCTTGTAAGTCACAACCATCTTCTGGACTCTCCCTTTGATGTTCCATACCATAAACCAAGGAATATGGAGTAGCCCCCGTAGAAGTGCAGACTAAAGTACGATAACCATGTATGGCGAATGGTAGCATTTCATGCCAGTCCTTGTAAGTCACAACCATCTTCTGGACTCTCCCTTTGATGTTCTTATTGGCTGCTTGCACGGCTCCATTCATTTTGGGTCTGTATGCCGAGGACGTGTGATGCTTTATTTTGAATTTCTCGCACATCTCGGTCATCATCTTGTTGTCCAGTTTGGTCGCATTATCAATGATGATCTGGTCTGGTAACCCATATCGACATACTAAATCTCTTTTTATGAACCTGAGGACTACCTTCCGAGTCACACTAGCATAAGAGTTTGCCTCCACCCACTTGGTGAAGTAATCCATAGCGACTAGGATGAATCGATGTCCATTAGATGCTTTCGGTTCTATAGGACCAATGACATCCATTCCCCACATAGAAAATGGTCAAGATGACGTTAAGGTATTCAAAGGATTCGGAGGTGCGTTGATGTTATCCGCATATATCTGGCACTTGTGGCATTTCTTCACATGGTTGCAGCAGTCGGTCTCCATTGTCAACCAGAAATAACCCGCTCTCATGATTTTCTTAGCCATAGCATGTCCATTCGCATGAGTTCTGAAAGTTCCCTCATGTATTTCTTCCACCATTTTTTGAGCTTCCTTGCCTTCTAGACATCAGAGAAATACCATATCATGATTCCTTTTGTAAACGACATCCCCACTCAAAAAGAAGTGTGTGGCTAGTCTTCTGAGTGTTCTTTTGTCGTTTTCTGAAGCATTGGAAGGATAAGCTTGATTTCTTAAGTACTCTCTTATATCGTGATACCATGGCTTGCCGTCGGGTTCTTCTTCGACTATGTTACAATAAGCAGGTTCAGTATTTTCCCTTATCTGGAAGAGTAATACATGGAACATTGAGGACAAGGTTGCCAATGCATCAGCCAACCTATTGCCTTCTCTAGGGATATGATAGAAATCTACTTAGTCGAACTGGTTAACCAATTTCAGGATGTAGTCTCTATAAGGCATCAATTTGCTGTCCCGAGTTTCCCATTCTCCTTTTATTTGATGGATTACTAGAGCGGAATCCCCAAATAATTCTAGGACCTTGGATTTTGAGTCAATAGCGGCCTTTAGTCCCAAAATGCATGCCTCATATTATGCCACATTGTTAGTACAGTCGAAACATAGTCTAGCCGTAAAAGGAAGGAACTTCCCTATTGGAGACACCAAAACAACCCCTACTCCATGTCCAAATGCATTGGAGGCCCCATTAAAGACTAGGGTCCATTTTTCTCATTCTCTTGATTCATCGGATAAGGCCATGATATCTTCATCTGGAAATTCATATCCCAAATACCCCAGTTTATTTAAGGGTTGGTTGGCCAAGTAGTCAGCAATAACACTTCCTTTTATCGCCTTTTGTGTCACATAGGCGATGCCATATTCAGATAACAACACCTGTCATTTAGCAATTCTTCCTGTGAGTATGAGGCTTCTCAAAAATATACTTGATATGATCCATTTTGATATTAACCAAGTGGTATGACTCAACATGTACTGTCTTAGCCGATGAGAGGCCCAAACTAAAGCGCAACAAGTCCGTTCTAACAATGAGTACTTTATCTCGCAAGCTATGAATTTCTTGCTTAGATAGTATATGGTTTTCTCCTTTCTTCCATTGTCCTCATGTTGCCCCAAGATGCAACCCATTGATTCATCAAGTACAGTGAGGTATAGAATCAAGGGTCGCCCTGGAATTTGAGGCATCAGTATCGGAGGTTCTGTCAAGTACTGCTTTATCTTTTCAAATGCTGACTGATAGTCATCGTTCCACTTCACCGCATGATTCTTTTTTAGGAGCTTGAATATAGGTTCACATGTGGAAATTAGTTGGAAGATGAACCTGGAGATAAAATTCAATATTCCCAAGAATCCTCTGACTTCCTTCTCTGTTCGAGGTGCTGGCATTTCGATTATGGCCTTCACCTTTTCTGGATCCACCTCAATACCCTTCTGGCTGACTATGAAACCCAAGAATCGGCCTGATTTCACTCCAAAGCTACACTTGGTTGGATTTAACTGAAGGTGATACTTTCGTAGTCTCTCAAACAGAAGCCTCAAGTTGTTTATGTGTTCTCCTTCTGTCTTGGACTTTCAGATAATGTCGTCCACATAGACCTCTATCTCCTTGTGCACCATGTCGTGGAAAAGAGTAACCATGACTCTTTGATATGTAGCCGTAACATTCTTTAATCCAAATGGCATGACTTGGTAGAAAAAGGTACCACATGGGGTAATAAACGTGGTTTTGTTTATGTCTATTGGCGCCATTTTGATCTGATGATACCCCGAATACCCATCCATGAATAAGAAAAGGGCATGGTCAGCAGTGTTATCAACCAAAACATCTATATGTGGCACCTGAAAATCATCCTTCGGGCTAGCTTTGTTGAGGTCCCTGTAGTCAACACATATTCTCAACTTTCCTCCCTTCTTTGGCACACCTACCACATTGGTTATCTAATCTGGATATTCAACAACTTTAACGAACCCGGCGGTCAATCATTTTTCTACCTCCTCTTTGACCCTTAGGAAGATCTCTAGTTTGATTCTTCACAATTTCTACTTCACTGGTCTAGATTTTTGCATTAGCGGTAGTTTGTGCTCTACTATACTTTGATCTAGCCCTGACATTTCTTCGTACGACCAAGCAAAGACGTCCTTGAATTCATGTAGAAGTTGAACTAGGCGTTATCGTTCCTTACCATCCATTATGGTGCCCACCTTCACCTCTTTCTTATCTTCCTTAGATCCTAGGTTGACAAGCTCAATAGGCTCTTGGTGTGGTTGAATCTCTCTAGCTTCTTACTCTACCAATCTGAGCAGTTCGGGGGATGCCTCCCATTCATCATCATCACCATCATCTTCCACTTGGGTGAACTGGTTGGTTAGGACTAGGCGAGAGCTCACTGGCATGGCCCTCTATTTCAGAGTTGCTATCAGATCTGCAATGTGGGGATGACTAAGTCAGCTCCCAAAATGGATTTGGTTTATTTATTTTATTTATTTTTTCTCTGTTTTATTTTACTCTGATCTTTTAACATGTAATAGAGAAAAAAAATGCAAAAAAGACACATGAATATGATCGAAAAGATTGATCTTTATTGATTTGAGTGTAAATACTTAAACAAATGAGTCCTTATTATTAAAAAAACATAAAAATTAAAAATGTTTAATAGCCTTGGACATGGCTAAAAAAACTACATAAGATTATTACTTTGATCCTAAAGTAACTGATGCATGTGGTTCTTCATGCCAATTCTTCAAGTAGATGCTTGGGGGACACTAGTACACGAACCCAAACTCTTCCTTCATTCCTTCTTCTTCTTCTTCTTCTTCTTCTTCTTCTTCCACGGAGGCCACCATTCCTGAGGACCGGGTACCGCCACTGACAAAGCATTGATTGATATATGGTATTAGAAGCCTTGCCACATTCTCATGCCTAAATTTCCCTAGTCGAGTCAGACACTCACCTTTCCTTACTTCTATGGTTCAGAGCTTATCTTCCTGTGTCGGTCTATACCCTAAACCATATCTACCTTCATTGGCCTTGGGCATTATGATTTCCCTGCAGCCCTGTCCATAATTTCCTAATCCTTTCCCGGGTTGATATCCTTTGCGGATCATCCTTTGCGGATCCTTTCCCAATCATTGAGCTAGCCCTCAAGTAGGAAGTATCCACTGATAATCTGGAGAAAGTTCTCTTTGTCATAACATTCAGCGACGACCCATTATCTAGGAGGATTTTTCCGATCACACAATCATTACACATCACTGAAATATGCAGGGGACGAACCTGTCCAGTGCTCTTAGAAGGTATCTTTTGATCACAAAAAGATATATAATTATCTGCCACAATATTGTTGACTATTCCTCCCAACTTATCAGTTGTAATGTCATGGCTGACGTGAGCCTGATTCATCACTTTTAGTAGCACATTTTTGTGGGCCTCAAAACTCGTGAGTAAGGATAACAAAGATATCCTTGCTGGGGTCTTATTAAGCTGATCCATGATTTTGTACTCAATTTGCTTGATAAATTTAAGGAACTCATATGCCTCTTTGTTTGATACGCCTTCAGGTAATGCCACCTCGACATCCTCTTCTACATGCTCTGGCATTTTTTCTTTAGCTTTAGTGGCCCCAGATGGACCCTTTTCTATCTCTGGTGGAACATATATATGTGCAGTCCTCGTAATCCTGCTATTTCCAGCAATGTTGGTAACCAAAGAAGGGTTCATCACTGGCTCTTCTTCATAAACCCAAGGCACTGCCTTCTCTGATTCATACGGGAATGGGCTGTCCCCTCCTGTTATCATGGGCTCCATCTGCTGCATGAATGGTTCCTATTGACATTGAGAGAAATATGTCTGAACACCCCCGGATGGATTTATGATGGGTTCATACGTGCGTATGAACACAAGTATTTCTTTTTGACTTTTCTCTACAACATTAATTCCATAGCGTGAGGACCTTCCGCCGATGGCAATCAGTTTCAAGTCCATCATTTTCTGAAGAAGCTATTTGAATTCTTTACATTCCTCAAAACTGTGACCCGCACGTCCAGGCATTTTTCAACTCTTCGCATCATTGTTGTTTGTTTCATAGCTAATAACTTCTACCAAACCATGCCTGCACATTTCATGGAAGATGAACCCCATGGGCATCTTCATGTCTTCAACCTTGTCAATGACTGCGACCTTGCTTTTTGTTTATATAGCATTTACTTCATGATTTCCATGGTTGGATAGAGGATTCCCAATTATGTTGGGTCTAGTTTCCCTCAAATCAATTCGCTTGGCGTTGATGAGGTCTTGAACCTTAAATTTGAAAGCCCTACAGTCTTCCACCAAATGTCCTACTGCCGCAGAATGATAGGCGCAATTGACATTTTCATTGTACGAGGGCCCAGGGTTTTCAGGGATTTTTCATGGGATTGGTGTGATCATCCCTTGTCTTTGGAGATAGGCGAACAAATCAGTGTATGTCATCGAGATTCGATCAAACACCGGTGTCCTCCTCTCTTATTGATAGTAGTTGTTATTTCTTGGATATTGGGTGTAACCTTGTCTAGGTTGATAGGTTTGTTGTTTTGATTTGGTGGGTTATGGGTTGGTATTTGGTTTTGTGTTGACCTTTGGTTTTGTATATGGTTCTGTGTAAACCAAGAGGGGGCATGATAATTGTTCTGGTTATTGTTTCGGGGTTGGAACCTCTTTGGTTCTGTAGCAATGAAATGGGTCTCTGCATCGTTCTTATTCATAAAAGCATGCTTATTTCCGGAGCCTGAACCTTCTTCAAAAATTTTCCCACTGTTGATTCCTCCTTCCAACTTTTCTCTCACTTTAATTAGAGCATTCAAGTTGGTTGTTACGTTACCCATGAGACGTTCATAGTATGGGCTTTACAGGGTGTCGATGAAGATCGACAATTGTTCTTCTTCATCCAGCCTCGGAAGGGCCTGAGATGCTAGTCCTCACCATCTCTGAACATACTCTTTGAAACTCTCTAATGATTTCTTAGCCATGTTCTGTATCTAGGCTCTGTCTGGTGCGACATCCTCAATATGTTTGTATTGTTTGACGAAAGCATTGGATAAATCCAAGAAGGTCCGGATCTGAGTTTTCTCCATCCGGATATACCAGCTCATAACTGCTCCAACTAAACTGTCTTGAAAGCAATGAATCAAGAGTTTATCATGGCCATGGTACGGTGACATCTTCCTAGCGTACATGTGCAAATGACTCTTGGGGCAAGTAGTCCCATTATACTTTTCGAATTCAGGCACTTTGAACTTGGGTGGGAGTAGCACATCGGGCACCAAGCACATTTCGAAATCATTCTTGAGGTCTGGACAAGTGGCTCCTTCAATAGCTTTCAACCTCTCTTCAATCGAACTCCATTTCTCTTCCTCCTTTTCTGTATTCGGCGCATTACTGCCTTGGGGAGTCCTTTGAGTTATGGTTGCCTCTCGAGAGGGATCGTAATCGGGATCATCACTAAATTCCTCTGGTTGAGTTTGATGTCTTGTGTTGGCGTCGTGTCCTTCTTGAGGTTGGCTAGTACCATGCATTTGACTGGGATTTCTGGACCCTGAATGGGGTTGTGGCCCGATAGTGGCATTCTTTTCTTTCTCGATCTGGAGAGCTTTCAGGATGCAGAACATCTCCGTCATCTGCTCTTTTATACTAGCTAATTCAGCTCTGGTGTCCTGACTGAGGTCTGTAGATTCAACCATTTGTTTAGCTCGGAGTCAGGTGTAGTAGAGGTGTTGCAGAGCAATGCTGATCTGATTAATGAATGCAATTTGTATTAAAATATTGATCTATAATAAATGAAAACTTTATACGAGAGACCATTTCGCATATTTCATATGTATGACCCACACAATTAGGACTTAAGGAGCGTAGCCCATCAGCTTAATATGTGGTTGATGACAATCTTTAGAGTAAGAATTTTTATACCAAGATTGCACCTTTAATTAACACATGTATCCTGCTAATTAAGGAGTGTAGTCTCTTAGTTTGTTTACGGTTGACAACAATCCTTAGAATGTTGGAAGACCAAGATTGTATCTTTTGAATTTTTGTGTTTTTGTACTTCTTCTTTTTTATTTCAATTTTTTTGGTGTGAGTTTTACTTGGCTGAGAAAGACATTATGGAAAACAAACCCTTTATTATGAATCAAAACATCATTCAAGGAAGGGGAATCACATATGTCGATTTCCTCCATTCCTTCTTTTATTCAAAAAGAAATAAAAACAAGAATAAATAAACAAACCCACATAATCCTAACTAGAATCCCCCGTTGCACTCCATCCTCCAACGTCTGAGCTTCTTGACGACCTGAGTGCAGCTACTGAAGAGAGTTCCCATTGCTGGGCGTACCTCTGTATCATGATACATATTGAACTCTTGTTGGGCCTCTTTGAATGTTACTAACCAATTATCTGCAAAATCCCCGAACCCCTCAATGATATTATGGCATCTTTCTCTCCATTGATCTTTTTCTCTTTCGCATTCTCCCAGAGTGTTCCTCCAATTGTCATCCCATATATGTTGATTCCCCCTTAGGTGCTCATACGAGTCTACCAACTCCTTCAGTTGATCCATTAGTTGGGCTTCTTTGGCGAAAGCTTCTCCCTGCATTTGCTCTAATGACATTTTGTAGTCATCTTCCTTCCTGTGGGACTGATCCAAAGCCTTTTGATAATCTCTGATTGTAGCCATGGCTTGCTCCAGATCTAGTCTAGTCATCTTTTCTATCTCTATTTTATTTTTTAGGGCTTGCCCCTGAGCTTCAAGTCTTTCTTTCAGATATCTTATTTCCTTCCCCATCCTTTGATTCTGTCTCATTATAGCCATTTTACTGGAATTCGAGCACAAGTCAACATAATTTCTCTTTAGGCTCTTGATTTCTTCCCTAATTATAGAGGAGGTGTTGTGATGACAACCTCTAGGGGGCTGCCTTTGAATTAAGGATCGTTTTGCTTGAGATTTTAGGACTTTTAGGACCTAATTCGGTTTTGTGTGAAAGCTAGGATTTTTAGGCTGTTTTGGGTTCGGTTAGGTATGATGTAGGGTTGTTTGGTTGCTATAATGTGTGTAGGCTTGGTTTAAGGTTGGAGAATGTGTTTTAGGGTTTGTTTTATGCGTGAGGCAGGTTGTATGAGTTGTAGGTTAAGGTGAAGGTGGAAAAGAATAGAAGGTGAGAAGCGCCACAAGCAAGACTGCTTGATAAGCTATGGAGTTCGCCACAAGCAAGGATGCTTGATAAGAACAACAATGGTGGCCACGACCAACCTAGATTTAGGAGAAGTGCTCTCAACTAAAACAATTCAAATTTACTCAAAATTCAACTTAACTTTTATTAATCCAATCTGAATGCATAAATAGGCAAAGTTGCCTTGGCTGAATAGAAAATAGACTAAATCCTAATTAACTTGAATGATTGAAATCCTAATTAAAACTTAGGCTAAAAAAGATACGAAATAATAATGTAATTCCTAATTAAATCAAGTAGATAAGATCTTTAAATAATGTGATTTGGGTTGAATAGTCTTCACGGTTTGGAGGAAGATTGAGATGAGATGATTTCCTTGATTTGAATTTGGGACTTGATCATCTTCTCTTCATCCCTTAAGTATAGCCACAAGTTGGTTCTGAAATTGTTACATTGTTCCTATTTTCATGCCACCTTGTTTATACTACACCACTTAGCCACTACTATGCCAAATTACAAGGAAATAAATAATTTCTCAATCCCCAAAATACATCAAATTAAATACTAAAATACTTGAATGAAAAATAAACATAAATCCTAAGACTACATGAGAATTAAATTCTCATTTATTAATAACAATGCAAATAAAATAAACTAAACTATGCTACGAATTCTTTGCAAGAACATGGCCTCCATAAATCATAGGTCGCCCCCTTGATTTACATATGCCCGATTTTTCTAAGGTTATGTCCTTCATCTCATTCTGATCCCTGGATTCTTGAAGGCGAGCTTCTAGCAATTTGATGTTTGACTTAAGTGTGACTTCCGCTGGTGTGGGGCCTCCCTTGATTGGCGGCATTACTAGTGAGGGTCTGCTAATGCCTTTCATCCTGCCGACTCTCCAAGACTTATACTCATAAGAATAAAAAGTTATGTGTTCCCCCAACTCTTACTGCCCATACAAACAAATGTCTTTAAGAGCTTTCCTTATGGACTGGACCATTTTCGAGGAGGCCCCTCATCTTTATACCAAAAGTAAAGACCCTCGAATTGCTTTTCGGATACAGGAATCACTCCCAATTTCAACTGGCCAAGTACCAAGGCTGGTATGAAAGAGATACACCCTCTGGGACCCATCAATACTAGATTCTAGAACTCCCCGCATTAATACATGACTTGCTGATGCCGATCATAGAAAAATGTTTATTGGTTGCGTGCATTTTAATTAAAGAAAATATATAATTTCGCAAGTTTTGCTATATATAAAAAAAATATTTTCATTTTATTATTTCTTAAAAATGGAACTAAATCAATTTTGGCATTTAATAGATTGAAAAGAAGTGGCATAGTGCAACCTTTCGAAGATGATTTGAGAAGAAAGAGGCCTCTAGGGCGACCTTCTATCGATCTTTGATTAAATCTCAAAATTAATTTATATTTTTTTTAAAAAGATTATTTGTCATGTTTTATAAAAAATGTTGAATTTGTAGAGGTGTGATTTGTAACCTTAATATATAAAATTATAGATTATTTACTTGCCTATTGATTTGATTAAAGCACACACTAAAATACTTTGTCTAACACTTTCAACATTTATGATATTATTTTTTGGGAAATTAATACTCTTTATTCATAATGGTTGGATAAAAAATCAATTGCTAAAAAATAACAAAATTCCATAAAAAAAACAGAATACTAATGACTTATTAAAAATAGAAAAATTATATTATTTGTGATGTTTACCTATTGTCCTTAAAAAAATAGAGATTTAATGCCTACTATTGCTATTGAATTTTTATGCACTTTAATCACTGAATTGTTGGTTCATAAAAATTATTTTTACATCTTAATGTTTGGATCATAAGAACTAAAACCATGTAAAATAATTAGATGATAAAATGAAATTAAATCATACCTGATTATACAAGGGAAATGACTCCTTTTAACACTGAGGGTTTGGATCAGGTGTAGCGACTGATTGTACAAGGGAAAGGACTCCTTTTAACACTGTGAGGGTTTAGATCAGGTGCATCGGCTGGAAAATGGATTGACATGTGTCAGATACAGATTGGAGGGGATTGAGGAGGTTACTATGTCTGGACACGTGACGCGTGTTGACTGGTGGTTCTGGAGGTTGCACGGAGGTTTGCGGTACACCTGCCCGTAGTAGATCCAGTGGTCTTCTCGGGTTGGTGATCCGGTGCGGCGCTTTCTGATGCAGCCGCGTGTGTTTTTGCCTTGTGATTGGCTATGCTCTTAGTCAACGTGATGGAAACAAAGTATGCAGATCCAACGACGGTGATGGAATGACGCAGTGAGTACACAACGCTACCATAGGCGTGGCTGCACTAGATCGCTCAGAACAAAAATAATTCTCTCTCAGAATAGCTATGCGTTTTGCAGAGTACTTTTTCAGTGATTTCTTTTGGAACCAACAAAGTAAAAAAAATAGGAGTCTTAACCTACTACCACTAACCCCTATTTATAATTAATTTATTTAACCTAATCTAACCCTAACTAACCCATAATCATCTGATAATAGGCACTCACCAAGTCAAATTTGACTTGGTTTATTATTTTTTGAATCATTATTTTTTATCTTTTAATTAAAAAAAAAGATTTGAAATTGGCTTATGTATTTACTATTTTTTTATACATCGGACTTACTTTAAAAAATAAAAATAAAAATATCTTTGGTTATGTTTAATTTATTTCAAAATTATACTTTTGAAAAATTAAAATAATAAATTCTTTTATTATTTATTTGGAATTTAAAAGGGATATTTATAATATGTCAGCTATGTTATTTATTATAAATTCGAATTTAATTATAAAATTAATAAATAAAAAATTAATTATAAAATTCGAAAAACAAAATAATAATAAACGATTATTTTTATCTTTTTTTGTTAGAAAAATGACTATGAGCCTTTTTAGGATCCATTTTAATTTAATTCGTTTTTCTTGCTTTTGGTATTTTGAATTTCCGACTAACTCAATCCCTTAGATTTAGGAATCTTATCAACATAAATTTAATATTAGTATTCATTATATTTCTTCCATAACATGGTTTTAATTATTTTTATTCATTGAAATTAAGTAAAAAACGTTTTATTATTTTCATTTTAAACATTTTGGCTTTTTCTGGGCCGGACAAAAAATGAGTGTTCACAGTATTTAAAGATGTTCATGATATTTTCATGTAATATTTGTTTTGTTGTTTTTTTATTTTTTGTGATTTAGAGTGGTGTGAACAAGCTTGTGGATCTGGCTGGTGTTACACTTGGAATAAAAATGGGGAAATATTGTGTTGGAAAGAAAAATGGGGAAATATTGTGTTGGAAAGAAAAATGGGGAACTGTCATAAAAGAGGCGTGTAATGTGTAGTGTGATGATATATTTGTCTCATTTTAATTTATAATCTAAAGCTGGTTTTGAATTATGTAATGCTTTTGGTTTTATTGTATATTAGGATTATGATGATTGTTTATGAATGTTATGTAATGCTTTTAGTTTTATTGTGTATTAGGAATATTATGTTTTGTTTGATTTTTTAAGCGAATTTTATGGGTACTTTTATTAATACTTTGTTGCTTTTAAGGGATGAGTTAGAGGATCCAGTTAAGAACATTGAAGCTAAGTTGGTGAAACAAGTAATGTTTTGGTTTTACTATGTATTAGGAATATTAGGATTATGATGATTGTTTATGAATATTATCTAATGCTTTTAGTTTTACTATGTATTAGGAATATTATGTTTTGTATGATTTTTTGAGTGAATCTTATAAATATTTTTATTAATACTTTGTTGCTTTTAATTGTTGAGTTACAGGACCCATTTGAGAACATTGGACCTAAGTTGGTGATACAGGCAGTTGCGAAGACAAACAACTTGGTTGGTGATGGAACCACCATAGTTGTTTTTGTTGATCAGGGTCCTATCGCAAAAGGTGTCAAGGTAGCATTCTACCTTGTTATAGGATATTGTAGAATAATAAGGATTGTAAGGAACAATAACAACAAAGGATTATAAGGAACAATCTAACGGTTCTAAACAATCACACATCTATTGAGAGTTACAGATTTATCATATTTTATTATGTATTCTGCATAAGAGTTACTATTTCATCTGCAATAAGTTTTCTGGTCAAAAAGTTGTTTCTTCATAAAATGATGTATCAAGAATAGTGTCATCATTACTTTGAGAATACATTATTCTTTTCTTCATCTTATCCTACTACTTTTCTGTCATTCAATTACAAATCATGTACACATTTTATATTTAATTAACCAAATTTCATTATATTAGGCAAATTACCTTTTATATCTTCCCCAAAAAAATTATAGCAATTTTATGTCCATTTTAATGGGACATTGTGGTTACAATATCCACAACTTATGTCTAAAACAAAGAATTATTTATCAATTTCATGATTTATAACTTATAGAAAATTCTTTATTTGGTTTATCATATCTATTAATTTGTGTAATCATTAATACACAATTAAGAATGTAGTTGAAACTCATTTCATGATGACCTTTCATATTACGTTTTAAATATGATAAATTTATTTCAATTATTTCACACCTCCAAAAATATTTGTGATTGACTCAATTATTTGAATTTTCAATTTGAAAAAATAACAATTACACCAATCAAATAAGTTCAACTACAAATTATAATATTTAGTACAAAATACTATATTTAACATTTAAAATATGCAAATTACACATTACAACAATAAGAACAACACCCTAGTGACAATAAAATTAAAAGGACCCGGGCACTTTCCAAGAGTTGAAATTGGGTATTTATCAATTGAGGTAATTCTTACAAGCTTTTTTATTATAAAAAACAAAGTGTAAAGTGTATATGAATGAGTGTATGAATAATATTATTGCCCTTAATTTAAACATGTAATGAGGGGGTTTAGTTGCTTAGGTTTTTTACATGTTCACTTTGTCTTGGAGGCTTGTTTTCTTCGGGAATGAAGTATCCTTTATTTCCTTCAATGAATTTTCTAATCAGAAAGAAAATTATTTTGTGGTTTTAACCAATTAGAAATATGATAAAAAATATTTTTATACACATCTAATATCGTGTACATATTTAGATGCTCTAGATCACATTTAAATAATCTCTGAAAAAGTCTCTCTAAAGTGAGATTAAACATGAAATTAGAAAGCGTGCATGTTAGATTATTTAATATGTTGAAATCTTGATGGATTTATAATAATTTAGGGCCGATATATCCTCATTTTCTCACTTGGCACTCTAGTTCTTTTTTTCATGTCATCTTGATATACAACTTCCTCTCCTTTATAAGTGTGTTTTAAGGTTATATCACATAAGTTAAGAATTGTACTTAACATGTCAATTAGTATTAAATTAGGTATCATATATTTCCCAAATTGCCCCTTTACTATTTCTCTACAATAGTCTCACTCATTATCTATCTTAACAAATGAAGAAGTAGATGAAGAAAATGAGAGTTGTAAGAAATGTTGTGAGAATATGTCCTACGACTAAACTTGAAGATAACTTTGGTATACAATCTTAATCGAATGAGAAACTGAACTACTTTGAACTAAAGAAATTCTGCTTCGGTCACGTTAAATCTGATTAAACAAAAATAACTTGGGAAGTGAACTGAACAGATTGCTTAATATTTTTTTAAAAACGAAACACTACTTTAGTGTGTTTTATTTCAGTCCAAAAATAGAAAAATATAACTTCAATATAATTATTAATTATATAAATTATATTTTTTTAATTTATATATAATTATTAATTATATATTACATCATCATCTGGTTCAACCAAACTACTCTTTGAATTTGATGTTGAACTTTGGTTTCATGATATTATTAGTTGTAAGTGATTAATATATGGCTATAAATGACATGTTGATTTCCTTTTGCTTTCATGCAATTTGCAACAACAACAAAAACAAATAATTGGTAGATAATTGTTTGATAATCAATCAACCAGTGTACAACTCCAAAATTGTGCTGCAATTTTCACGAAATGCACAATTTCAGTCTAAATAGAAATTCTCTAAACACATTTGTTAAAAGAGTTTTTTTTAGAGGTTTTCCCCCTTAACAAATTGTCCCCAGTAATGGCACTAATTTGTTGGAAGGATTTTTTCTCTTCGGCGTGTTTTCTTTATTTGGTTAAGTAAGTTAACTCGGTTTTATTCTTTGTTCGCCATCTCGGCTTTGTTGAAATAAATTCCAATGCCGGTATAATGGTTTCAAGAATATTTCAGTTACAACTTACTTCTAATAATCATGTGAATAAGTTATTCATTCTTTACCCCATCTCGGCTTTGTTAGATTAAATTCTAACGTCGGTACAATGGTATCGAAGCAATCACCTATTACATAATTATTAAGTACCTTTGAATATCATCTCGGTTTTGTGGAATAAATTTCAGCACCGGTTTAATGGTATTCTAATGTACAAAAGTAATGAATAGTTAGTTGTTAGAAACAAATAAATAAATAAAGAACAAAAGAATGATAAAGTTAAGTGACCTTTATTTATTTACTCCATTTCGGGTTCCTTTTATTAACAAAACAAACTTCTTTCTTAAGGAAGGTTAGTATTAAAGAATAAATCAATTGTGAAATGTAAATTACAATAAATAAAAGTTAGTTAGTTAGCTTCATCACTTTTGTATATTAAAAGGTGTTTCAACAAATAAATTTATTGATAACACTTTACTATTTTACAATTTACACCTCTTTCAAGATTCAATTGTAGTATAGTATAGGGTTATGTCGAACCACAAGGAATTGCCTAATAGAATGAATCATAGGAATATATCAATGCACAAATAATGAGTGAACATATTTTGGTTGTTTTTTATTTGATTTGATATGCACATAAACTAAGTATTAACAAATTCTTGAGGAGACAAGAT
>NC_032011.1:3750731-3750980 GCF_001865875.1 Lupinus angustifolius | reverse complement strand
AAAGAGCATTAAATACTTCGCAAGCAAAAAAAATTAACCAAAGCACCAACTTGAATGATTAAAATTCAAATGAAATTATAATGAAGAGAGAAATACAAACATACCATAATCCATGAAAGTTGTAGGAGCATTAGCCATCCATCCAAGGATTGGATGCTTTAAGTTCCAAATGAGATTACAAAATGGATTTTTCCATCTCATTTGCCTTCTCCTTTCTCCTCTTGAATTATAAATTAAACTACTCTGAAA
>NC_032011.1:3747661-3750631 GCF_001865875.1 Lupinus angustifolius | reverse complement strand
GCAGCTAACCAAACCCTTCAGCATGGGTTTGGTCACTTGATCAAGTAGCTTGGTCACCTCCTTAAGCTTGACTCACCAAGGCTAGTTGTGAGCTATGAGACCAGCTATGGTGAGGTACTCCTGAAAAGCCTATGGTAGGCTACTTGAAGTGAGGTCATGCATGACTTCATGGTTTCTTGATGGTTAAGTTAATTCTAGGTGCACACCGCTGAGCACACATGTGACACTGCTAAGCTGCCTGCTTGAGAGCTTTGACTGTGCTGACTGAGACGTGGCTTGGTGTTTGCTGACCTGGTCAGGTGTCTGGTTCACCGCTGAGCACACATGTGGCACCGCTGAGCTGCCTGCTTGAGTAGCTTGGGCGTGTGTCAGGCTTGTGTCTAACCATGCCAAGCTTGTGTTCTGACCATGTCAGGCTTTGTCTAGTGCTAGGTTGAGTGTTCAAGCAGGCCCACTAAGGTGCCTGCTTGAGCAACTTGGTCTGTGCCATGTTGGTTTGACTGAGCCAGGTTGGGTCTGACCGTGCCAGGCTGGGGTCCAGGTCAGCTCAGCATAGCTTGGTCCACGCTAAGTTGCCTGCTTGAGCACCTTGAGTTTGACTTCCTTCTCTTCTTGGACCATGAGTCTTTATTCTCTTTCCTTTTCTTTCTAAATCCTACAAAACACATTAAAAAGCAATACATATACAAATGTACAAGATTGTGATATTTTATCCAAAAAATATTGTTTTTAAGTTGATTTATCTCAATTATGCTTAAGATAAGTGCCATAAAAGTGTATAAAATTTAGGTATGTTTGGCACTTATCAACATTCATAAACATCTTTTATGCAAGATTAAGAATAACTCTAAATCAATGCAATAAGTTGTAAAGAACTAAAAAATCAATAACAAGATTTGGGGATTTTCTTCCACTTAATGATTTGACCCTTCTACTACAAAGCACTCCTTTTCTCTCAATTTTAAAAAGCCTCCATTCTTTTTCAAGAATTAACCTTGTTCTAATTAATAGCGTACTCCTTAGAAATCCATATTACAACATAATAGAATTAACCTTGTGATTGGTATATGGATCACAATCAAGATATTAAGAGATTAAGAATTTTTGTTTGAGAAAGATGGGTTTTTAGAAATATCTCACACAATAGCTCAAAAAGATTCTTTCAATTTATAGATTGCAACAATTGGAATGATGTGTATCTTATGAGAAAAACATGTTGAATGAGTAATATTATGAAGTATGTAATTAGAAAAAGCCACTACATAAAAATAAGTTATATTTTTATTCAAAACATTAGATAATTGATTGTATCATATATTTATAGTTGATTATCTGGATTTTTTAAATAATAACTGATTCTACATCTCTTTAATCGATTATGTATTTTTGGTACTAACAAGAGTATTCCTTCACCTTCTTGGATAAAGAATTAAAAAAAATTGGGTTATGTGACTGCCCCTTGCAATAAGTATCGCTCACAGGAATTGAATCATCGACCTTAGGATATAGTGGTACAACTCTTTAATCGATTATATGCAATAAAATTAGATTTCCCATAAATTGTTATTCTGATAATAAAATAACTTTTGGAAATGGCCAGCACACAAATTTTTGGCTTGATAATTGGCTTGGAGATCCTTTGGTTCACTCTCTTAGCATTCCTGAGGAATGACACTCTAATCTCAATGCTTCAGTTGTTGATTTCATCCATGATTCGAAATGGATAATTCCAAATTGGATGACAGATTGTTTCCCTCAAATAACTCTCCAAATATCAAGAACTATCACTTTTTCTATGGAAGACAAGCTCATTTGGCAAGACTCCAATGATGGAAATCCAACTCTTAAAGATACTTATCAATACATAAGCCTTGCCAATCATACACTAAACTGGTGCAAAACCATATGGTCCTCCTCAATTCCTCCTTCAGAATACTTTACAACTTGGAGATTGACTAAAAGGTAAAATGCCAACTGATGAGAATATCTAGAAAAGAGGTTGCTCTTTGGTTTCCAAATGCAATCTATGTAGGGCTAGTATGGAAAGCTCTCAACATATTTTTCTTCTATGCGCTTTCGCAATTGCTCTATAGCAATGGATAGGTAGCATCTTCTCCATTCAGATAGATACGTCTTCATTTTCAAGCATTATGCTGCCTTGTAGGAAGAATTGGAGTCCTCAACTTATGCATTTGGTGGCTGCTACCATTATTCACACTATCAATACTATTTGGTTTTGCAAAAACCAATACAAATTTCAAAAGATCACTATTAACTTGTCTAAGGCCATGATTAGGATCAAATTGGCAATCACTCTATCTAGTAATACCTCAAAAGCCACTCCCAATTCATCTATACAACAGTTCTCAATCTTCAAAATTTTCAATGTCAGGATCAATTATAAAAATGCACCTAGAATCATTGAGGTTATTTGGTTCCCTCAATCTTGGAATACTATGAAAATCAACTCTGATGGAGTAGCATAGGGAGCTTCTGGTCAGTCAAGAGGGGGTGTTATTTTCAAAAACTCTAAAGGTGATTTTGTAGTCTGTTTTGTTGCTTACTTTGGAGTGCACAATGCTCTATTTGCTAAACTTAATGCAACTACATTGGCAATAGAATTTTCTCAAAAAAAGGTTGGAATTCGATCTGGTTAGAGTGTGACTCAACTTTGGTGGTGGATATTTTCAAAGGCAAATGCATGGTTCCTTTGAAGCTTTGCAATATATGGATTAGATATTGCAATAAAATTTCATCTATGAATTTCTCTATATCTCACATTTATAGGGAAGGAAATTCTTATGCTGATAAATTTGCTAATTTTGTAATTTCTTCTAAGATTTTTTCTTTGTGGAATGAAATTCTAAGCTTTGTTTCAAATGATTTCTATAGAAACAAGTTAGGCTAGCCTAGCTATACATTCATATCCATATAATGCTACTTGTAATCCATCTTTATCAATATAGTTTG
>NC_032011.1:3746761-3747561 GCF_001865875.1 Lupinus angustifolius | reverse complement strand
CAGAAGCAACAGAAGGAGTTTGAAGATGGCAAACAGTAGCGGGTTCTCCATGACACTTCCCATTTTAGACAGCAAGAACTATGATAGATGGAGGAATCATATGAAGGCTATATTTGGATTCCAAGAAGTGCTTGAGATAGTGCAGAAAGGCTATCAAGAGATTGGAGATGGTGCAACTGAAGCTCAAAGAGCAATGTACAATGAAGCAAAGAAGAAGGATTGCAAGGCTCTATTCCTGATTTACCAAGGTGTTGATGCAGCAAATTATGAGAAGATAAATGGAGTTGAAACTGCAAAACAAGCTTGGGAGATCTCGGAGAAGAGTTATGAAGGAGCTGACAAAATCAAGAAGGTGAAATTGCAGAATCTTCGAAGGGAATATGAAGTCTTGCAGATGGAAGAAACTGATTCAATTGCTGACTACATGACCAAGATTCTAACACTTTCTAACCAGATGAGGTCATGTGGCAAAGCAATGAAGGAAAAGTCAATAGTTGAAAAGGTGTTAAGGACACTCACTTGCAAGTATGATCATATAGTAGTTGCAATTGAGGAGTCCAAGAACCTAGAAGAATTAAAAATAGAAGAGTTGCAGGCCTCACTGCAAGCTCATGAGTTGAGGATAAAAGGAAGGAGTTCAAGCAGAGGAACTGATCAAGTTTTGATGTCAAGACATAACAAGAAGAACTCTGAGAATTGGAACCAGAAAACTAAAGACAAAGGTCAAAATAGTAGATAGAAAACCAATGAATCAGGATCATCAAGAAAATATGAGCACAAGAGTGCAAGAAATGGTGATC
>NC_032011.1:3744590-3746661 GCF_001865875.1 Lupinus angustifolius | reverse complement strand
TCAAACCATATGACTGGAAGGAGAGAATGGTTTGCACAACTTGATGAATCAGTAAAGAGCAAGGTGAAATTTGTAGACCATAGTGCTCTTTCTGCAGAAGGAGTAGGAAGAATCTTGATTCAAAAGTTGGATGGAAAATGTGCATCAATATCAAATGTTCTCTATGTACCAAAGATGAAGAACAACCTGTTGAGTCTTGGTCAGCTCTTGGAGAAGGGATACAAGGTGATCATGCAAGATGGTGAATTGGTCTTGTATGATAAAGCAGACCAGAAAATCTTGAAAGCACCTCTCTCATCAAACAGAACATTCAAGATCAAGATTCAAGTGAATGAGCAAACAAGTCTCAATGCAGAAATAGATCAAGAAACTTGGCTATGGCATATAAGGTATGGACATCTAAACTTTAAAAGTTTAGAATTACTAAGCAAAGCTAAAATTGTTGCAGGGCTGCCCTCTATTGAAATTCCAGAAACTTTGTGTGATGATTGCCTAGCCAGCAAGCTAACAAGAAGCACATTTGACTCAATAATTCCTACAAGAACAAAGAATCCTCTTGAGCTGGTGTATAGTTATGTGTGTGGCCCATTTGAAGTGGACTCAATTGGTAGAAATAGATACTTCCTAACCTTTATTGATGACTTTACAAGAAAGGTTTGGATTTATCTACTAAAGAAGAAGAGTGAAGTGTTTAAAAACTTCAGAAAATACAAGGCTCAAGTTGAGAAGAAAAGTGGTTTCAAACTCAAGCAACTCAGATCAGATGGTGGAGGTGAGTATAAGTCCTCTGAGTTTGATGATTTCTGCAGCAAGGAAGGAATTGTGCATGAAGTTATAGCTCCATATACACCTCAACACAATGGTGCTGCAGAAAGAGCAAACAGAACCATAATGAATATGACAAGAAGCATGTTGAGAACCAAGAATTTGCCAAAGAAATTATGGGGAGAAGCTGCATCAACTGCTGTATACATCATCAATAGATGTCCAACAAAAAGACTAGGCAAGAAGACACCAGAGGAGGCTTGGTCAGGTATCAAACCAAGCATAAAGCACCTAAGGATATTTGGCTCAATTTGCTATGCTCATGTACCTGACATTAAGAGGAGTAAGCTTGATGATAGAGGAGAAAAGCTCATCTTCTTAGGCTATCACACCACTGGAGCATATAGGGTATTCAATCCTATAACTCAGAACTTCATGATATGCAAAAATATGAGGTTTGATGAAAAACAAAGCTGGAATTGGAACACAGAAAGGGTAAGTTCAGAAGCAAAGACAATTATGCAAGTTGATGAATCAAGAATGCAGCCAGTTATAGAAGAAGAAAGAATGGTAAGCAATGATGTACTTGAGACATCTAATGCTCAATCATCATCTGCCAGAGCAACAAGTCAGAGAACTAGACAACCATCCTCAAGACTTAGAGACTATGAGGTACTTTCTGACTCACACATAACAGAAGATGGAGAGTTTGTACATATGGCTTTGTTGGCAGAGATGGAACCAATCAATCTAGAAGATGCATTCAAGCACATACACTGGATTAGAGCCATGGAAGAAGAGTTATGCTCCATTGAGAAAAACAATACATGGACCTTAACAAAACTTCCAATTGGCAAGAATGCTATAGCAGTGAAGTGGGTATTTAAAACCAAATTGAATCCAGATGGTGAAATATCCAAGTACAAGGCAAGATTGGTTGCCAAGGGATTTCTTCAGAAGCAAGGATTTGACTATGATGATGTGTTTGCACCAGTTGCTAGAATTGAAACAATAAGGTTGGTAATTGGTTTAGCAAGCTTCAACGGGTGGGAAATACATCAAATAGATGTCAAATCTGCATTTCTAAATGGACCTCTAGATAAAGAGGTATTTGTGACACAACCACCAGGTTTTGAGTTAGAAGGCAGTGAGGGAATGGTTTACAAACTGCACAAAGCTCTCTATGGTCTCAAGCAAGCACCAAGGGCATGGAATAAGAGAATAGACACCTTTCTAATGCAACTTGGATTTACAAAATGCACCACTGAACATGGTGTATATGTAAAAGGAAATCATATTGCAGAGA
>NC_032011.1:3706304-3744490 GCF_001865875.1 Lupinus angustifolius | reverse complement strand
AAACAAAGCCACATGAATGTTGTTAAGAGGATACTCAGATACTTAAAAGGAACACTAGGCTATGGCATTATGTACCCTACAAGTAGCAACAGAAGCAGCAATGAATCTAGCCTAATTGCATTCTCTGATGCAGATTGGTGTGGGGACAAGACAGATAGGAAGAGCACAACATGGTATTTGTTTCTCTTCAACAATGCCCCTGTAAGTTGGTGCTCCAAAAAGCAAGATGTTGTAGCACTCTCAACCTGTGAATCAGAATATATTGCAGCTTGTATGTGCACTTGTCAAGCAGCCTGATTGACAAGCTTAATGGAAGAACTAAGAGTGAAACCAGAAGGAGTTTTGCAGCTGATGATTGATAACAAATATGCTATCAATTTAGCTTTCCAGTGGCTCATGGAAGATCAAAGCACATAGAAACAAGGTTTCACTACATTAGAGAACAAGTGAGCAAAGGGAAAGTGAAGGTGGAGCATTGCAAATCAGAAATTCAACTTGCTGATTTGTTCACCAAACCATTAAAAAAGGACAGATTCGAAAAGCTAAGGCAAAGCCTTGGTGTTGAGAATAGAAGCTGAATTAAGGAAGAGTATTGGAAGATAATTCAGCTTTGTGTAATAGTTAGTTAAGTCTCCTAATATAGCTAGTTAGTTGGCAAGTTAGTTAGGATGAGTAGCTATAAATAGTAAGCTTTGTGTATTGTATTGTGTGAAGAATTCTATTGATCTTTTAATACAATTTGAGGTATATTCATTGAATCATTATCCTATCTTCCTCTCCTCTCTAAACCAACATTCATTCTTCTCTCTTTTCACTCTGCATCATTCTTTCTTTCTTTCTTGCTAATTGAAGCATATGCACTTGGTGTGCATACTGCATTCTTCAAAGAACAAAAGCTAACACATTAAAAATCAAAATCAAAACATATGCATTCCATTTCAAAATTAAGTTTATCAATTTATTCATGATGCATTCTAAGATACTCTTTAAACTTAGAATTCTACTCCAGGCATCTTAGACACAAAATGATTAGAAAGTTAAATATAAAAGAATCTTAGTCTAAGTTTTGAGTTTGCATTTGATCTTGTTATTTGAGAGCAACCTGGATAAGAACTACAAAAACAGCACGATCCTAAGAAAATACACACAAACCAACACCAATAAGACAAGACATAAGTGAATTCCTAAGCCCAGACAAAAAGAAAGTGGTTCAATTTATTGAAATGTTGTTTCTGTCTTCATCCTCCTCAATTTAGTCTTCCAATCCTAGTTTTTGTTCCAACATCTCTATGTAATAAGATTTGTATACTGTTTAACAAATCCATATCTACTACGATTTTCACAGATGCATAAAGTCACATTTAACATTTGGCTTATCTTGACTTGATTAAAGACTAACATCATAAATGAGTAAGTATAACAATATAATTCCAATTCGTAAGTAGCTGCATCTGAACTCAATAGGGAACTTTGAGTAGGTTTGAGTTTATTTTTTTAAACTCTTTCTAGTTCGGGTTTGTATTAGCGATATACATCATAAAGTTGGACATAAACCCACCTCACTTACTTATATATAGATATATGTGTATTACTAAAGTTAAATATAAAGGTTTTATGAAATTACCCTTATATATGTATTCTGTTTGGGGAAAGAAGCAAGGTCAAGTCAGTGAAATCCAAAACTCATTGACGACAAGATGAAATTCATTTTTCAACTCGAAGATTTCATTCACAGTTGGAAAAGATAAAACCCAAACTCAAATCAACACATTCCATTTCTAATAATCTTTGCAAATAACATTTGAAAGTAATAAAAATTAGAATGATCTCCCTATATTCTATGACCACATCATTGTCTTCCTGGTCACCCCATTATTTTACTCTTAACTAATTAATCTATTTTGTACATATTTTAATCATGAAAATTAAATTTTCAATGATTATTCGATATAAAAATATAAATAGATTTAAACTAATTACTAGTTGAATACAATATTAACTCAAAATACTAAAATATATTTCAACAATATATAAATCTCATATATATTTCTAAAGTTGGTGGCTGATCATTTTCATTACATGTCATTGGCTTGTTAGTCATAATTAATCAAAGTGTAAGGGTTCGGTAGTCTTGTAACATAATGTATTATATAATGTGCACATGTTACTGATTGCTGTGAAAAATATAGAAAATTACCCAGTTGCTAAAGCAACATTTTGAAAGTTCTATCCATTATCACATGTTTTAATTGACCTAAATAATTAATGTTATATATACAAAGCATATATTGCATATGTAGCATAATACACATTAGGCAAAGCAAAAAAATCCCAAATGGCCTCTCAAACAATCTTCATTTCTGAATCCGATGAAGACAATTGGGTCATCCAAATCCATCAATTGGTGAGTGAAACAAACCTCACTATCTTGAGAAGCATAACATAGCTCAGCCAACATGAGATGTTTGGTCGGCCAGGTGGAACAACTTAATCAGTTAGGAATAACACAGCTCGACCAACATGGGATGCTTGATCAGCCAGGGAATAACATAGCTCGACCAACATGGGATGCTTGGTTGGCCAAGTGGAGCAATATGGTTGGCCAGGTGGAGCAGCCTAGTCAACGTGGTGGAGCAGTATGGTCGACTAGGGAATAACACAGCTCGACCAACATGTGATGCTTGGTCGGCCAGGTGGAACAACATGGTCGGCCAATGAATAACACATCTCCAACAACATGGGATGCCTGATTGACTGGGATGAAACACTTATATTATGATAATTAATTACAAATGATAAATAATTAGTGGATAGATCATTTTCTCTTAAATTATACAAGATAAATCCTTAGCCACTGCTGATTCCCATAAAATATATACAAATATTATCAATACTTTAGTTGTTTAGTATAATAATATAAAGAAAAACAAATCAGTTTTGGATTTTATTTATTTTCATTGGAGTGTTATGAGCAATGTGGGGAACTCTTAGTGTTGGTGTGTGTGCAGTGACCCAAAACCAAAGGCAAAGTCGTTTTCTCTATTTCACCAATAATAAGAAAAAACCAAGACTTTTCATTTCATCAACTCAAAAGACAAAAACGAGTGACTACTTCATGAAAAAAAGAGCCATTGAGGCTTGGAAGAAAGGCATTATTCGATTAAGACCATTTGGGAAAACTTTTCTTATGGTTCGTCCCTCCAATCATGATTTTGTAGCTTTTCTAATGTATGTTTTATTTTGGTTCCTTTGTTTGATTAGAAAGACCCCATTTCTTTTAGTTATTTTGGTATAAGCTTGTTCTTTTGTGGTTGACCTGATTGGTCGTACTGGAGGTTTGGGCAAGGACTCTGCTTGTATCTAGAGGAAGGTTGGCTTGGGCACACCGGTAGAGATATTTAAAAAGATTCTCCGATGATCAATTAGAATAATTAATGAGAGAATAATGATACTTCATGTTAGGGTGAGGCCCTTATATATAGTGGTTGACATGGATGATGTGGCTCTAGAGGGTATTGTTGGCATGGCTGACCATCCTAGTCTGTCAGGGGCTGCTTTTCCCGTATTGGACTGCTTTGGCAGGTTCATTTTCTGTGCATAGTTGACTTATAGGTGGTGCCAGGTTTGGTTGTCCTATTGCAATCAGTCATTGTCGTGTGGCAGGAGGGTATGTGGGATTTGCAGACAGCGTGACAAGTGGGATGTTAGGGTAATGGTCCCAAAAGTTGCCCACCATGTCCCGACAATTGTAAGGCATGTGGTTAAGCTATTTGTCCGACTATGCCCGGCTCTTGGTCGGTTAGGGAATAAGGCAACGCGACCAACATGAAATGCTCGGTTGACTAGGTGAAGCTGCACGGTGAGTTGGGAATAAGCCAAAATGGGGTCGGTATTCTGGACTTGGGTAGTGGAACATCTTTCACAACCAGAGTAGAAGGCGATTGCCGCTTGTGGGGTGGAACCAGAATCATCAGCCAAGCGGGACATGGTCCGCGCCTTAGGGGATGTAAGTTGACCACCGCCAGATGGGGATGTTCGGACTAGAGGTCTAGGTAATGCTTCTCTAGTATTTGGACAGAAGTAGACTTCGACCCACTGGTAGAAGTACCTGAAAAGGTTCTCCAATAATCAAGTCAGTAAGAGTATAACTATGGTTAGAAGCATAAAGTATATCTTAGAGAATAAGTTATAAAGGAATAGTGATAAGCGTTATTATCGTAGCTTGCAACAATTCTAATGGCACGAAATAATACTTACTAGTTGAGTCACGACCAGGTCGTTCTCTTTAAGACGTTTCGTGGCACTGTCCAAAATGTGCAAACAGACTATTAACCACGCTGTCTCCAAGATAAAACAACCTAAATATCTGTTATCAAATTCTTACTGCACTATAAGAACAAATCTCGAATACACCCACCATAATATGGCTACCAGTATCAATTCTCGAAATTCCCACAATATGGCTACCCGTGCCAATTCTTAGTACAACGGAAAGAAGAGGGGAGAAGTTTGTCGAAAATGCATCGGCAGAAAATATGAGGGAGAAAGAAAAAGTTGAATGAAAGCGCATTCAACTTGGGGCCAGAAAATATGAAGGGAGGAAGCTTCTATTTATAACTTGGGATTTTTTCCAACTTGTTCACCTCTCTAATGTGGAACTTGTGAGTAGTTTTCTTTCAAAACTCTTCTATGTGGGACTTGGGAGTTTTTTAGATTTCACACTCACAACCAAGTTCCAACAATCCTCCACTTGAAATTAAAAAACGATTTTCGAGAATTTTTTGTGGTCTCAATAAGATTGTGCTTAAACAAAGGTGTCATGCGACTTGAACCTTTGCATAGTGAATAAGATCCAGATTTTACTAGAGTGACTCGTAGTCTTGAACTCTATCTCCAACATTAAACCACACACAACCTTTTCAAAGGTGTATTGTGTAAAGCTCGTGTGTTAAAGGTCATGCACGTCTATCCCATTATATTGAAAGCTCTAGAAATTTATGCCCAAAAATTTCATAGGAAGCGGCCCCCATTTCCACATTCACATAAGTGAGTCTATCAAGAGTACTCCTATAGCCTAGGTACTCCACTCCAATTGGAGTATAAATCTCATTAAGAGTTTTAACTCATCCTTACATATGCTACAAGAATCATGCTTCTCATAATTTTATAGCATGTTCATTCTCATATTACTTCACAACTTGTTATTACCCATTGAACTTGTTGGTGCAGCGGAAGCGATCGTTGCACATCGTTGGCCATAAGCAATCAAATAAAGGACATAAGAATAAATAGAGGAGAAGAAACAAGAGAATTTGTTAACGGGGTTCGGCCAATTGTGCCTACGTCTCCAGGAGCGCTGAACGGCTACCAAGATATTATTAGAGAATAAGAATTACAAACCCTAGCACACCCATGGGCCTACCTGCCCATGGGGTGTTTCTATTTGGTGCTTATATCTGGTGCACATTATAACAAGGGACCTGAGTCCAATATATAATATTGATACTCTACTCTATTTTAATTCTAGGAATTGTGGGACTTCATATGATAACATATTTCAAACATCCCCGACAATCTCCACCTTGATTGAAATAGACAGATATCTCGCTCCTTAGGAAATCTATACAATAATCTCCACCTTAGCGAATATATGACTCTACCTTGCTCAATGTCTAATTCTTTTTAACTGCTCCCCTACAACATAGACTTTTTGAGTATCCTTGACGATGTTACCGAGAGCCTAGCTCTCCAAACTTGTAGCGCAGCTTCCCGTACTGCCATCAAATGGAATACGCCGCCTAACCACTTATTTCTAGTAAGTCTTTCGATATATTGGAACATCTACACAAAAGTTCACCAACAATCGTCCTCTTCAATACTCAGTCAAACTGAACCTTGGAGCTTCCTTGAAAAGCCTCAATCGCTACCACACCACTGTCTATTCCGATAATCCTAGGTTAAAAGAACTATCATACTCCATTATAAGGAGTATACCCACAACACACACCTTACATCAATGTTAACTAATATATGTGTCACATCCTTGCATCCAAGCCAATGCCCATGTCATAACCCTACATCTCTCTCAATGCTCGTTTTACAACTTGCATCAAAGCCAACGTCCATGTTACACCTTACATCAAAGTTAGTGAGCGCCTCTGTGCTTTTGTGGATCTGCTAACAATTAACATTCTTCATTATGACGTCTCAGACACGTCATTAGGATATTCTACTTCTCATCTCAAATGAGACCATTCTCTCAACCTCTAGAGAGATATTGTCAGCACCTGTCTCTAGGTCAAACTCAACACATAAGTCCCTATCTCCACCTTGATCCTAACCGATTACATGAACTTTTGGGTTCTTAATCAACATATATCGCCCCCATCACAGTTCTGCAATGTTTTCTTCTCTTTCAACTCATGTACTCTATCTTTGCCAGTACCTTTGGCGCACTTTGTCTAGCCATCACACCTTCACCTTCTTTAGCCATTATCTGACGTCTGGGTTAAGAGCCATTTACCAATTGGCTCTGATACCAATTGTTGGTGCAACTGAAGTGATTGTTGCGCAACATTGGTCTCAAGCAATCAAATAAAGGACATAAGAATAAATAGAGGAGAAGAAACAAGAGAATTTGTTAACGGGGTTCAGCCGATTGTGCCTACATCCCCTGGAGCGCTGAGCGGCTACCAAGATATTATTAGAGAATAAGGATTGCAAACCCTAGCTCACCCATGGGCCTACCTGCCCATGGGGTATTTCTATTTGGTGCTTATATCTTGTGCACATTATAATAAGGGACCTGAGTCCAATATATAATATTGATACTCTACTCTACTCTAATTCTAGGCAATATGGGACTTCATATAATAACATATTTCAAACATTCCCAACAAAACCTATTTCTTTGGATCTCTAGTCAGTTAGGTCGGGTTACCATCATGAGTGATCCTCGTTCTAAGGGCAATATTCTCATACTCTTAGAAGTATTATGGACTTTCTCTCTAGCTAGCCATTTCGTCAAAGGATCTGCTAAGTTATTCGCAGTGCGTATATGATCCACTTTAACAGCTCATGTAGAGAGTAACTCTCTAATGGTGTTGTACTTACGACGTATTTGTCGTTTCGTACTGTTATAAAAGCGGTTCTCAATTTTTTTGCAATAGTCGCGGTACTATCACAATGGATCAACACAACTGGTATATATTTTTCCCATGGGGAATCTCTGCAAGCAAACTTCTCAACTAACTTGTTTCTTCATTAGTTGTTGCTAATGCTATCATCTCAACTTCCATAGTGGATTGAAATAACATAGTCTGTTTCTTGTTAGACTCTAGATAGTCCATCTCATCATTTACGACTTCTCTCCACAAATCAACATCCAAAGAAGTCAAAAGTTTTTGGAGAGTTGATGGATTATCCTCCAATATATAGACTATATAGTCAAGTCTATACTCTCTAACAATTATTGCTCTCTTACTTCTTCTAGCTATTTCAAACCTTTCATTTTCTATCATTATCTAAGCACAAGTATGTGACTAGTCAATGTGCCCCCACTATTCCTCAATTTAAAAAGGCATTTCTCTTCATTGAAGTCAACATCGTTAGACTCAATGATCACTTTTAATTTAAGGTCGTAAAACTTGTACGCCTTGTTGTTTATAGCATACCCAACGAATACACATTCATAGGCTCTATGAGTTCAACTCTCTAAGGCCATACCATCAGAAATGATTTCATGAGCAATTCTATGTATCTCATCTGATTAAGACTCTACTGATTTATTATCAGTCATATGATGTTTGGGGTAGTGGCTAACATCATTGTTTTTTTCCACCCTCGTGAGTATCATATTTCTTTATTTCTCAAGTGCATACCAAATTAATTTGGAAGACTTATATGGGCTATAGTAATCATATAGATCATCTCACAATTTATTTAGAATGAAATTATTACATATGTAATAATTTTCATCCATAGAGCAATATTAATAGCTAGTTTTTTTTCCAGCTTTTTCCAGCAGCATTAGGACATTGATTTTCAAAACGTGTGCAACTTTTCTCATAGTGAAGAAAAAATTCATCTTATGTTGCTAATGTTTGAAATTTGTCCCATCAAACCGAAATGGTTTGTTCAGGTCATTGTTGTTCGGTCTAGTAATATTATCTACGAATGTCATTGCAGTAGAAACGTCTTAAAATTGTTGTTATCGTAGCTTGCAACAATTCTAAATGGCACGAAATAATACTTACTGACTGAGTCACAACCAGGTCGCTCTCTTTAAGACGTTTCGTGACACTGCCCAAAATGAGAAAGCAAACTATCAACCACGTCGTCCCTATGATAAAACAGCTCAGATCTCTATTATCGAATTCTTACTACACTGTAAGAACCGATCTCGAATACACCCACCACAATATGGCTACCAGTGCCAATTCTCAAAATGCCTAGAATATGGCTACTTGTGCCAATTTTTTCCTTTAATACTGACTATCAGTGTCATTTCTCGAAATTCCCACAATATGGTTACCCGTGCCAATTCTTAGTACCATGGAAAGAAATGGAGATAAGTTTGCTGGAAATGCATCAACAAAAAATATGAGGGAGAAAGAAAAAGTTGAATGAAAGCGCATGCAACTTAGGGCCAGAAAATATGAAGGAAAGATGCTTCTATTTATAACTTCAGATTTTTTCCAAGTTCCTCATCTCTCCAATGTGGGACTTGAGAGTAGTTTTCTTTCAAAAGTCTTCTATGTGGGACTTGGGAGTTTTTTAGATTTCACACTCACAACCAAGTTCCAACAATAAGTGATGATATATAGAATAGAAAAAAGTAGAGATGAGTTAACTGATACTTCATATTAGGGGAAGTCATATTTATAATGGTTGAGATGGATGACGTGGTTCTAGAGGGTACTATTGGCATGTATAGGAAATTGTAAGGCATATGGTTAAGCTCTTTGTCCGACCATGCCCGATTATTGGTCGGTCAGGGAATAAGACAACTCGACAACATGGAATGCTTTGTTGACTGGTGGAGTAGCATGATCGGCCAAGTGGAGCAACATGGTCAGCCATGTGAAGCAGCATGGTCGGTCAAGGAATAACATAGCTCATCCAACATAGGATGTTTGGCCAGCCAGGTTGAGCAGCATGGTCGTCCAAGTGGAGCAACATGGTCGGTGAGGTGGATCAGCATGGTCGGCCAGAGAATAACAAGCTCGACCAACATGGGATGCTTGGTCGAACAGGTGGAGCAATATGGTCGACTAGAGAATAACACAACTTAGCCAATATAGGATGCTTGGTCGGCCTGATGGAAAGCATGGTCGGCCAGGGAATAATACAGCTTGGCTAACATAGGATGCCCGATTGACTATGATGGAACACTATTCATAAGATGAGCATAACTCACTTCTTTCTCCATAAAGATAGTTTCGTTTCGCATTGTCTAGATAGACCAAATCACAATATCATCCATAATTTAACAACTTTAGAGCTAACAAGAGAATCATGTAGATTAAAAAACTCAACAATAGCTAAGAGTGGAACCATTTCCACTCGTTTGATACAAAACCGCAACAATAGAATAATTGATCAATAGAATCCACATGAAGATTGCATAGCACACAAAACATATCATATACTTTCACAATTATGTTCCTTTTAAATAACTCATCCTTCGTTGGAAGCCATTTTCTGATCAACTTCCAAACAAAACAAGAGATATTTGAAGGCACACAGTTTATCCAACGTTTAAATAACACATTACCTAGAGTTGAAGGATTTTGATTCTCCTGAGCCAAATAGGAAGATTTGACCACATAACCAGCTGAGGTGTCTAAGCCCCATCTCCATTTATCCAACGTGTGTTTCTTACACTTGTGATGGTGATTCAAATCATGCATGTTTCTAACCAAAGTCTCTTCTTTGTCAAACAAATTCCTTCTCCACTAGATCTCCCAAGACCACTCATCCCCAGTCCAGATTCCACAATCTCCAACACGGGTTTGCTTCTTCCGAGCCAAAGAGAATAATCTGGGATAAGCCTCATTAAGACTCTGATAACCTACCCAAATGTCAACCCATAAAAGAGTATTAAGTCCATCACCAATTTCTTTCTAGACGTTCTCATCAAACTAACCAACACTGTCACCCAAAGAGGACCCCACTTTTGCTAAGTCCTTTCACCACGTTGAGGCCAAGTTACTCCTAAGCAAGGGTCAAAGAGTCCCATACTTAGAATTCACAACCTTTACCCAAAAAGCCTCCTAATCATAATATCCATGCCATTTCCATTTCCCAATCAATGAGTTGTTGAAGATAGAGTGATCTCTAACTAAGGGTGAAAACAAACCAGTCTGCCTATCAAGGGTCTATTACCTGGCCTATAATAGGCTAGGCCAGACCAGACTTTTTTCACGAACACGATAGGCTCAGACTTTCTAAAAATCCTATTTAGCTTAACAGGTCAGGCTTTAGGCCACCTAAAAGGCCTATTAAGCCAAACAGACCGACCTATTTAGTCATATTAGATAAGAATGTTGAAATTATACTATTTTAATATAAGCAATATTATTATATATGTAATACTAATATAAAAATGTATATAAAAATATAATTTAATTTATAGAATTAGACGGGCCTAACTAAAAATAAGCCTATAAACCCATTAAAATGTAGACATGGTAGTCTATTTCATGAGCATATAGTATAACATACATTTAAACAGGCTAACAGGCTAACAGGCTAGGTCAGACTTTTAAACAGGTCAGGCATAGGCTTTGAATTTTTTTTTAAACAGACTAACAGGTCAGACCCATACTCCTATATGTTATATAGGTTGACCATGTTTAAGGCAAAGTTTGGTCTGGCCTGTTTCCACCCTTATCTCTAACACTCAAAACACCCAACTCCTTCGATTTGCAAACATCAAACTAAGCCACCAAAGGGAAACCTTTACCACCTATGTTATTACCCCACAAAAACAATATTTGAATGCTTGCAATCTTTTCCGGTACCTTCTTTAGAGCTTTGTATAACGATAACATATAAGTAGGTATATTAGAAAGAACAAAATTCAACAGAATTAATCTACCACCAAAAGAAATGTGCTTGCATTTCTACATATAAGTCTTTTAGACACCATAGTAATCATGACATGCCAAGTAGTAATCCTTCTTGGATTTGCCCCAAGCAGGATACCCAGATAAAGAAAATGAAGATTACCAAGAGTAAAAGTTAAGAAATTTTCCGCAACTGATAGGAAGGGTTCCTCCACATGGATACCAAACAAAGAGCTTTTATGTAGATTAACCTTTAAGCCTGAAACTAACTCAAAACACTTGAGAATGTTCTTCAAGCTCTAAAGATTCTTCACAGTTGGTTTACAAACAATGATAGTCAGCAAATTGGAGATCACACACTTCAATCCCTCTTCCATCAACTTTATAATCCTCCAAGCTTCAAGCACATCTAGCCATACGAACCATACCAGCAAAACCTTCAACCATCATAAGAAATAGGAAAGGCATCATTGGTTCCCCATGTCTGTTTTCTCTATAAACTGAAAATTAGCATGTAGGTCTCCCATTTACTAGCACTGACATAGAGATCGAAGAAAGACAAGTGTAAATCCATATCCTCCACTTCGCAGGAAAACCGAACCAAACATAAATATGGGTGGTTTGTTTATGTACCAAAAAGAGATGGATAATCAATATAATTATATATCCATACCACTAAGTAAAGCAATCATTGAAATTAAAGTTCGCCATCCACTATTACCATATTACTTCACCCAATGATTTCTGGTGTCATAACCAAGCATTACATTTTTTTAAAGAAGAGACATCACGCATATAAGGATATAATATGCGACAAGAAATGTTGTGCACAAATAATTTAAATATATTTTACACTAATAACATATTATTGACTTGTAGATTAAAATTATACGCACAAATGATGTGTGATGTGTGTATAATATAGAAAAATTATAATAATAGTGAACACCCATCAAAATTATAATATATTTGATACCTGTAACTTCTAATTAAATAAGTACACATAGGAATGTATCCAAAATGACAAATTAAACTCAATTATTTCTACGTAATCAACATAAAGTCATAAAGTTTGATTGTTCTTATATGTTTGGCATATCATTGAAATTGAAAATATTGGAATGAGACTGAATTGATTGGAGGTGAGTGAGCATTTTTTAGCACGCATTAGCCTGTAAATATGCTCTATTCTAAATGAATTATAAGAAATTGTGCATGAAATTAAACGGCACATATAATTCAAAAGGAGAAGAGACAAACGAATTTAGGTATTTTACAATATCCAATAACTAGAAAGACAGTTAATAATTAATAATAAACATGAAAAGGAAGGAAAAGAACTATCAAAGATCAATAAATCATCTTCCTTTTATATCCAAAAAAAAGAAATTGATGTGAATTGATGTCACTTTTGTAGAAAGATAAAATTAAATATTTTCGAAGAATTGTTTTAAGGAAAAACTTGGTTCTGATAAATTCCATTTTAGTTCGAGGGGAATATTTTATTGTATTTGATGTTTTGTTTTTTCCAAGCTTTATTTTTTTATTTTAAATCGTAACCTCAAATCCATTTGCAGAAAAAATAATAATAAAGGTTAAGACATAAGACCATTGAATTTTAAGTGTAAAGGATTAGTTCTAAGCAGGCCATACTAGTTAAGTAATAATAGTGGCCAAGAGGAGTGTAATAAACAAAAGATAATATGTAATAATATTTTTATCTTTTTGTTTATCATAAAATTATATTTTTGTTATTGAGAAGATGAAGAAAAATAAATACTTGCATCTCGAGAGAATCTTGTTCCATCTTAAACACACTCCATTTGACACTTATATTCTTTTTTTAATGACTCGTTTTCTCTCCACCACTAGTTTAGTGAAATACAATTCACAATTATCTTCTTCACACCATTTAAGCATTTAAGTGCATCTTTTTCCACCAAGGTCTTCATTACACTTTTTTCCACAAGTGACTTTAAGTTCCATTTTATTCTATTCCTAAAATCCCTCTTTTTCTTCGGAATTCTCTAAATTTATCAAACCCACCCATCAACCAAACAAGATTGGACTATGAGAGAAACTAAATTAATTAATAAAAAAGGAACATAAGCATTTAAACCCTCAAAGTCATTCCTCCTCCTTAGTTTTTGGCTTTTCTGAGTCATATTGGATAAAGTTCATTACTTCATGATTTCCTTTAATAGATTAAAATCAATAAATATGTTACTTTTGATGTGACCTTCCTAAGTTTATTATTTTATTTTTAATCGGCGTTTGAAATTGCATTCCAAATCACAGCTACAAATGTATTATTCTGATCTTGAATTATTTGTATTTAATTCCTTGATTTATTATTATTGTAAGTATAAATATCTATATACAGTAGTATAAACTTTATCATCTATTTATTTATATTTATTATATTTAATATTTTATGATTAAATTTAGATGAAAAATTGATGTAGTGACAATGTAAAAAGTTCTTATAATGTAAGTAGAAATATATTCTCTATTTAATGCTAACAACCTTTATAGTTTCCCAGATGATTCTTTTTGAAGTATATAATTCACCAATCTTACGTTCTCTGTCGTTGTGTTGTTTAGTTTTTGTAAAGACTCGTTGTTTTTTCTTTCTCATTGTTTAGTAAACTCCTATGATGCATAATGCATTATTACTCGTTAATATGGAAGGACACCCTTCTGCTTTAAAAAATACATTCACATATTAAATGTAACTTCATTATATATTATTCATATTTAATTATTATTTATTTTTTGAAATATAAAAGAAGATATAAGTAATATAAATAAATAATGTATAATAAATTAATTATGTATATTAAAAATCAAAGAGCAAAAAATAATGTGTAATTCATTGATTGATTGAATTGGTTTTAATGATTTTTATTACAAAGAAATTGATCAAACACCTATTGTATAGAAAATACAAGATAACTATTTCTACTTAACTCATAACTAAGTCACTAATTTGTTATTCACATATTTTTATCATGAAAATTGAATTTATAATCATGGCTTGTTATGTAGAAGTTAAGTGAGTTTAAACTAATTACTAGTCCAATATAATATTAATAAAAAATATCAACATATATTTCATCACCCTATCAAACTCGGGAGTGAATATTAAAAATGATGATTGAATGGAGAAGGCTCAAAAACCTTTGTTAGAATGTCACCAATTAATTTTTCACTCCATATTTGTCTCTCTGTTTTGTTTGCATATGCCATAGGGTGGTCTTTGTTCACCAATTGCAAGTAAAGCTCATGCAACTTGAGGATTGCATAAAATAATAGCCAACAAAGACTATTTAATAGAAGATATTTAGTAAAATTGAAAGTAATATTATTTTTTTATCAAGAACAAACATAACAGAAATAAGATAAAAACGATCAAATGATATTATTCTTCAAGAATATCATATTGTTTTCTTGGCTAAAGATTGAGGAGAGAAATCTAGAATACGATAAAATATGAACAATAATTGTTCAAGATATAATTTTTTTGGTACTACCAAGAGTATTCCCTCACCTTACGGGTAAATAACTAATCCCTATCGAAATTTGTGGTCGCCCCTCCCAACAAGTGTCGCACCCAGTAATCGAAAAAAATTTCTACTCACAAATAAAAAAAAATAAATATGATGAATTATGAGCAATATTTGTAAAAATGAATAAGAAAGTAAGAAAATAATATGATAAATTATAAGTCATTTTTGCTTAAGAATAAGAAGAGAAGAATATAATAAAATATAAACAATATTTGCTTAAAAATATCAAGCAGAATTGAAAGAGATAAAGAATATAAAAAATGTATAAGAGAAAGAACAAGTAAACTTTGAGGTGTTGGAAAAATCTTTAATGAAGACTTTAATGAGCGGAAGACTTTATACTTGAAGATCATAATACATACTAAAGATGATATCACTACAACATTTTTGGCCTATGATAACAGCTCAAAACCGTGGTCTATTATGAAAAAATTGTTGTCTTTATCATAGACAACAGTTTTTTAACTGTGGTAGTCTAAGGCATTGTCTTTTGTTTAGACAGCAGTTTTTTAGATAAGGCAATAGCGGTAAAAAAAATGTTGTCTTTCTAGTGAGATAGACAATGAATTTTTTATTTTGAAAAGACAACCGTTATTGACCATGACCATTATAGGCAACACCTACAATCGTTGCCTATGATAGTTTACAGAACACTTGTAAAATCGTTGCCTAAACGACACTTGTCCCCTTCAAACACAATCATATTGAAGAAACTCAAGACGATCGAAACAATTTAGCTTTAAAAACCATTTTAAATCCTTTCTCATTATAATAAACCAATAATGTTACCTCACCTGGACTATCAAGAGGGAACCACCTTAACAACTCACCAAAATGCACAACAACAAGAATTAGATTGAAAAGCAAAGGTGTAGTTACCTGCACTTTTTATCTTAGTAAGCTTCAAAATATCTACAAGGCAATTATCTAAACATAATTGAGAATGCAATATTCAAATCATATCAAGATTATCAATTAAACTACATCAAGTGATAAAAGCACACAATACCAACAAAGTAAAAAGTAATTGCTAATTTCAAATCATATTGCACTCAGGTCAAAAAGGTTGTAACAAGCATTCTTATAAGAAGCATAGTTGCAAAAACAGACTTTAGAAATGACCTGCTAAAGTCCCATGTAAAACTAAGTCAACAAACTACAAAATAATCCACATTTGCTAGATTCTCTAATTAAACATTTGGGGATATAAATTTGTTGAAGAAGTATGAAGCAGATAGAAAACCAACAAATATTACAATGGTGGTAATTCTTGATGGTTTCCAAAAAGCTTATTCAATTGATTTTGGACTCTTTAATTTTATGCGAGTTGCAACATTCAGTGGATCAAACTATATATCACTACTCAAAAGAAGTATCATTTCTTATACTTCAGGGGAGCAAAAATTGCCACTTTTAATAAGATTCAAGTATGAACACTATAGGTCGTGCAACAATACGATACAACAAAGTACCTATTAAACAACAATAATGATACAATATTAACTGCTAAATTTAATTATGATGTTATGTTTGATGATAGAAAAACATGAGAGATTTGATAAAATTAATGCATACCATCACTGAAGAAAATAGAGGTTGACCATGAAATAGGGTAACTTCTTGAAATTTTGAGATTTTGATATGAGAACCCTAAAGCAAAACATAACCATAAAGCAAAACCAGAACCCTAAGGCAAAATATTAGAAGCAATTAAACACGAAAGAAAAAATCATAAAGGAAATCCAAAATGCAACCTTAAACCGAATAGAACCCTAAACCAAACCCCTAATCAAACATAACAATATTAAACTAATCATATTTTTGCCACAAGAGCATAAAAACGACAAGATTCAATAAGACTAACCTGAATTTGGGGCTTTTCTTCATGAGATTTATGCAAGACGATAAACTTCGATTTGAGAATTGTTTTTCCACCAAAAAAGAAGGAATGTTGGTGATTGAGAAGAAAGTGAAAGTGATTGAGTAGGAATGAAAGTGATTGAGAAGAAATTAAAAGTGATTGAATTTGGAAATATTGAAGAAAAGTACTCTTAGGACGATTGAGTTTGGAAATATTTTGCTCAAGGTTGGGAAGAATGTTGATGAAAGGATGAAGTTATAGGAGCAATCATCATTTAAATGATATTTTTAATAAAATAAATTAATTAATTAGAGAATGTTTTTTCTATTAATTATAGGGTCACACATAAAAATTCATGGTCCAATACAATAAATGGGTAATAATTTTAAAATCGTTGTCTTAAAGCACAATAGGCCACAATTTTGAGAATAATTATGACAACAATATCAAAAATCATGGTCTAATATAATGAATAGACAACAGTTTAAAAATTGTGATCTTAAATTACAATAAACCATGATTTTCAAAACAATTATGACAACAACATCAAAGTTGTGGTATAATAACGAATAAGCAAAAGTTTTAAAACCGTTGCCTATAGTACTTTAAGACAACAATTTTTAAACCGTTGAAGGTGGAGGCGTTGCCATAGGCCAAAAATGTAGTAGTGTATATACTCCATATATGACCAAGATTTTCATGTCAAATTATCAAGAAAAAATATAAAACTATAGCGGAAGCGTACCTTAATGTATTCATAGAAAATATGATTTATGAACTTTATATAATCCTTAACATCATATATCATCAACTTCATGTCATATGTCCTTGTATGCAAAATGTCCTCCTTTATCCTTGTATTCAAATGCATGTTCATATTAGAACATGTAGGTTATTTGATATTCCAATTGTAGATCATCCTTAGCTTTAGTTTATTCTCTAATGGGATGAAGAGAATGACTTTTATGTTGTGGTTCACCTTGTTGTGTGGCAGTCTACAATTAGGGACTATAACCCCTTATTTATAAAATGTGCATATCTTCCATGAAGAGTGGTGTTACTTGATTTCTTATTTTCAATTTTGTTTATCATAAAAATAGAAAGAAGACTTTAGATATTTATACAATAATTTTCATGACAAATATATCTATAGTCATAGCCTTACTTAAATTATATAACTTTAATTTGACTACATAAAATAATGACTATAAACACTTTAAATATTAGATATGTGACCTAAAATTTGTTACATGAGACCTTGCTACAACAATATTGGAGCAATATTTGTTTGGTGC
The DNA here is from genome assembly GCF_001865875.1 of Lupinus angustifolius. NCBI lineage: Eukaryota > Viridiplantae > Streptophyta > Magnoliopsida > Fabales > Fabaceae > Lupinus > Lupinus angustifolius. Next base: position 3,726,696 of record NC_032011.1, on the reverse strand, counting down.
ATTGTGTTTCACTTTCTCAAAACAAGTGAAAAAGTGGTCAAAGTTACCGCTTGGATATATGTCCAATGCTGGAAGCCAATAAACCATGCTCATGGAAAGAAACCCCTTGAGGGGTCATTAAGGCCCGGAAAACTATCAGAACATCTCAAGTCTGCAACCTCACTACCACTCTTTTCAGCGGTTGCAAGAGGTTGAGCAGAAAAAACCTGTGGCGGAGAAATAAGGTGTTATCTTGTTTCCTTCTTCACCACCAAAAACATAACATATCTGTTGGAAGAGAGACAGAAAAAGAACAAGCACGAGCCATAAGATGTATAATTATTGTTTTGATATCATATTAGAAATTAAAAAATAAGAACATCAAATCAAGTATATTTTATTGATAGAATAAATTGATTTGAATAAGTTTTGTTACAAATAGATTAATGAACTTATTATATAGAAAATACACGAGAATTAACTATACTTGATTACTAGTTAACTAACTAATTAAACTAATTTACATATATTTTAATTATAAAAATTAAATATACAGTGATTATTTTTTAAATGTTATACAAAATATAAGTATATTTAAACTAATTAGTAATTCATACAATTTTAACATAAAATATATATATATATATATATATATATATAATATCATATGGATTACTAAAGTTGGTGGCAGATCATTTACATCACATGCCATTGGCCTGTTGGTCATAATTAATCAAAGTGGAAGGGTTTGGTAGTCTTGTAACATAATGTATTATAATGTGCACATGTTACTGATTGCTATGAAAAATATATAAAATTACCCAGTTGCTAAAGCAACATTCTGAAAGTACTTCATCTATTATCACATGTTTTAATTGACTCAAATAATTGATGTTATATATACAAAGCATATATTGCAAATGTAGCATACACAATAGGCAAAGCAAAAAAATCCCAACATGGCCTCTCAAACAATCTTCAATTCTGAATCTGATGAAGACAATTGGGTCATCCAAATCAATCAATTAGTGAGTGAAACAAACCTCACTATCTTGAGCAAAATCCCTGTTTGCATTTACCAAGTCCCTAAATCTTTGAGTTGTGTTATGCCTGAAGCCTTTACACCTCAACTCATAGCCATTGGTCCATATAACCATTTTTGTCCTGAACTCTATCCCATGGAAAGGTTCAAAGTTTGTTCAGCCAAAAGGGTCCTTGACTATTTCAACAAACATGACTTCAAACATTTAGTAGAACAACTCCACAACACTGCACCATACATTCGTGCATGTTACCACAAGTACTTGGATCTCAAAGATGATACCTTGTTATACACTATTGCTATTGATGCTTTATTTTTAATAGAATTCTATCACAACTATGTAGATGAGAAAGTCTCTAGTTCTTTCTTGGCAGGACTAGAACGAGCTCAGATGAGTGGTGTGAAAACAAAAAATGCAATCATAAGAGACATGATCATGGTTGAGAACCAAATTCCAACCTATGTGTTAATGAGAATCTTGTCAATTGGAAGCTCCCAACCTGTTGATTCAGTTGAAGAAGAATTGGGTTCGATGCTTTTGTCATTCTGTGACAAACATTGTCCATTCAAGTTAACTCACAAACCAATAACATGTTCTGAAGCTGTCACCAAGTATTATCATATCTTGGATCTTATGTATCATATGGCGGTCTCACAGCATGAGAAGTTAGACATATTAACATTGGAGATCGAAGGTAATCTACTTAGAAACTATATATAAATTGATTAGATTCATGTGTTGAGTTACTTCTGTGTTTTGAATGACTCTACATAAGTTATATGATTGACTTGATGACTTTTACAATAAGTAAGGTATCATTATTTGAGATGTTTTGTTATTGTAAGTGATATTTTGAAAATATTGCTTTTGGCAAAATTTCCATTCAAATGATTTTTATTCATTTTTAAAATGTTTTTACATCAAATTTCAAAATAACAAAAAAATTACATAATTTAATTAATTTTCAATAGGTTTGGAGACCATCTTAATTGCAATTACCTTAACCACTCCCATCATCACCAATTTGACAACCACCCCAATCACCACTTCAATCCTCACTATCGATTATAAAAACTCCAACTACCACCACGGATCGCCACAACCCTAACCATAGATAATTTCAATATGTATTAATTTTCTATTTACTTTTTAACTTTGAATGAATTTGGTAACCACTAACCCTTAATGTTTGTGAATTCTATCATTCCACTCTTATCTACAATGTTTTTCAACAGATGTGGCCTCTTCCATTGATGCTGGTAATTACAAGAGAAGCTCATCAGAAAATGAAGACAAAGACACCATGTTAAAGAAAGTTAAAGATCCCATAATTTGGACATTAGCCTTTCTTAAAAAACTGAAGGACATGCATATTCCACGACCCATTAAACGACACATAGATGCAATAGTCAATATATCCAGCATAGATTATGGTTCATCACAAACATCTCCTTCTAAAGAAAAAGCTCCTGTGGTAATCACAATCCCTTCAGTTTGTGAGCTTCATTCTGTTGGGATCCGTTTTGAACCTTCTGAAGATGGCATCGTAGCCATTGAATTCGATGAGAAAAAAGGCATATTTTATCTCCCTCTGATAAAGTTGGATGTGAACTCTGAAGTGATAATGAGAAACCTAGTAGCTCATGAGGCCTTGACTAAACCAGATTTTTTGATCTTCACAAAGTACGCTGAATTGATGAGAGAAATCATAGACACTGAGAAGGATGTGAAGATACTAAAGGAATCAAATATCATAAAGTCAAATAGCTCTCTTGGTATCAAAGAAATTGATAAACTATTCAATGGAATGAGCAAGTCTATTGGACCTACAAAGACCAAGGAATTGGATAGCACCATTAACAAAGTTATCAAGTACTACCATGAAAAGAGAAAGGCCAACCTCTCTAGGAACATCACTGAGTATGTGTACTCTTCATGGAAGTTCTTCACACTTCTTTCCACTTTTGTGCTCTTGGCCATGACGGCTATTGAAACAGTTTGCACAGCTTATGAATGTTCTAAGGTTTTAAAACGTATATGACTTTTGTTTTTAGGTTGTAGTTAAAAATTAAACTGTTGTTCTTATTGTGGTTGCTGTTGTTATTGTGTCACTCAAAGTTTGACATCTTTTATTTAGAAAATGTGTTGCAATTCCAGTTTTCTTCTTATTGTTATGTAATTTAGGTTATTTTATCTTCCATAGTTCCATTATATCCTGATAGAATTAGGTGCAGTAAAAAAATTCTGTACGTCGTTGCTGCAGACACGTATCCAACTATTCAGAAGATTAGTCTTAATTTTAATTTTTCTTGTCATAAAGCAAAAAAAAATATAGGGTTGAGATTGCATAAGTCACTTTAAATCATTGTACAAAATCCGTTTAGAAGCATGAATGTTCTTTTACTTTACCTATAAGGCTATTACATCTTAGGAAATTTATAAAATAGGAGAATTGTAGGTTATTTTTGAATATCTTCTACATATAATATATCTATTCAAATGACAAGATAAAGGCAAATAACCGTAGAAGAATACATGTTGTCTAAAATAAAATATAAAATTGAAGAGTTGTAGAGCACATTCCCCCATTGAGCCCAATGTGTGTCCATCATCAAGTTATCTAACAATCCTTACGATAATTGTGAAAAATTGTAGGAAAATATGACTGATTGATCGTAATTACGGTTAGAATAATATTGTGGAGACTCCTAAACCAAATGTTGAAGCTATAATTATGGTTGTGGAGTAAATTTAAAACATTACTTCAATCTAAAACCTGCTTACAATTTGGGAGTGGGATCTATTGAAAGATGTAATCAATAGTTAGTTGATATAGTTAGGAAGTTTCTATTTTTAGTTAGTAATTATTGTTAGTTAGCCAATTATAGAAACTTGTATAAATAGGATTGATATCTTGTAAATCAAGGAATCTATCATTCATTCTTCAAACTCTAAAACTCTCCAAATCTTCTCTTCACTCTAAATCTTCTTTTTCTATTTTTCGTTAACATTTGGTATCTAGAGCCACAAAAAGATCAAACTACTCCGCTGCAAACATGGCTCAAGTACAGGAAATTTTGCCACGAATCTCCTGTGCTTGATGGAAAGAATTGGACCAGATGGAGCATTCAGATGAAAGCCATCTTTGGCTACCGAGAAGTTGCCGATATTGTTGAGGAAGGGTTGCCAGTATTGGAAGAAGGAGCAACTGAAGCACAAAGGAATGCTCACAAACAGAACAAGAAGAGAGATTGTAAAGTAATTTGTCTCCTACACCAAGCAGTGGACAATGGCCACTTTGAGAAGATTGCAGGGTCTGCAACAGCAAAGGAGGCTTGGGATGTGTTGGAAAAACATTATGCAGGGGCTGCTCAACTGAAGAAAATTCGGCTAAAAACAATGAGGAGGCAGTATGAGCTTATGCAAATGGATGAGGGAGAAAGAATTGCAGATTTCTTCACAAGAATCATAACTCAAGTGAATGGAATGAAATCTTGTGGTGAAAGAATGGAGGATGCTGCAATTGTTGAGAAAGTGTTGAGAACCGTGACTCCCAAATTTGATCATGTTGTGGTGGAAATTGAAGAATCAAGAAGAATGGAAAAAAATGAAAATTGAAGAACTACAAGGGTCTCTTGAAGCACTACAACAAATTTGGTATTTAGTAGAGGTTTTTCTGTGAAGGTAATCCAAACCTCCTCAAATAAATCAAATGAGGAAGACTGACGATTAACTAGATATATAGTGGAGATTTTTATTTAATTTAGGGAGGTTTTCAACCTCCACTATCAATTTGAAAATAATATATATCTTCATTACTTCACCCTTTTACTAAAAAAAACTATTTCTCTTCTCTATTTCTTCACCCCCAAACCCTACTTCTCCACTCCACCTCGTTCTCCTCCTTGTCTCCCTTTCGCTTCTCTGCGTCGCCGAGGTCTGTCTCCACTGTCGTTTCCGGAGGAAGAGCTTTTTGTGATTCGGAAGACGAAAGCAATCGTCTATGGTGGTGTGAGGAAGGGTGCTGTAACGATGAAGAAGAGAAGGGGCTATTTCATAGATACTTGAAAGATCAGTTTTTTCGTGTTGGAGCGATCAAGATGAACATGAAAAAGAATATGATTCTAGAAGGATCGAAGATATTGAGAATCTAGGAAGTAATAGTAGGATTCTTCTGTTGAGGTGATGAACGGTTTTTTTTTGAAGTTTTATTATCACCTTATCTGATTTTAATGCTTAATTTTTTGTTTATGTTACATATTGATTATTGGTTGTATAATCCTTACCTTTAATACGCTGATTACTACACAAAATGTCAGACTTTGCTTCCAATTGTGGAGAAAGAAGATGAGAGTGAGGAACTAAGGTGTGTGGCGGTTCAAGTTATTAAAGAGCAAGTAATGCATGAACTTTCTGATGTGAATGCACTAAGGGTTCTTAATGCATGAACTTTCAATTCTAATTTTACACTGAAATGCATCTATGAACAATTCTTGGCTTCTAATTTTATTTTGGTCTGGTTGTGTGAATGGCATCCATAATCTATTTTGGTCTGGTTGTAATAGCTCAAGCTTTATGGGAGAGAGAGGGGTCTATAATGACACCAATTGTGCCTTTTCTCTTTGTGACCAAGGGCAAGGACTGAATGAGTAATATTATGAACACCAATTGCAATTGTAGTCCATATTGACATTCATATAACAACTATAACTAAACCAGCGGCGTTAATTCGGAGTAGCTACTATAGGATGCAACTTAGTGTGGTCCCAGAGAATCATTTGCATCCATACATTAAAAAAGGGCGAGTTGGTGATGATCCAAATGCAGAGGAGATATTAGTAGAGTGTGAAAATGAGGACAATACTTTGAGTTATTTAAAATGTCATGTTCAGCTTCTAAGAATTTGAGAAAACATCATGCGGGATGATTCTGATTGCTGCATTTTCAGAAGAACAAAAGAATGTAATGCAATGGTTTATCTTTGATATGATATAATAGCTTGCGTCACTTGATTCATGCATCTAAATTTGTTGTTGGTGCTTTCTCTATTATCAAAATGATTTAAGATAAATCTATGCTTGTGTTTTTAACATTCTCTCTTGGTTGATGGCACATGACATTATTAAGTGCTTTGTGGAAGTTGATAAATTGGTCATAAAATTCTGATAGTGATCCTGACCAGCCTTCTCTTGGTTGATTATACAAAACTCACTGGCGGACAGAAAAAGTGGATAGAGTTGAGAGCCAAGATGGTAAGTTTATCACAACTTTTTTCTTCGGTACATAATTTATTTGAAGTTAACGTAGGATCCTTGTTTGGTTTCCATGGCATTCCCAGGGGATCAAGAAACAGAAAAGGCTTAGAAGTATCTTTTATCTATATATCAAATTGTTACACAAATAGTCAACAAGTCACATCATTTGTTTTGAAGTTAGAATTATTTTTTCTTGATGCACAGTTGTTGTTTTTTCTTTAGTTTAAAATTTTGAATTGTGACAATAAGACCTGAAACCATTTATTTAGCATGCCTTAATGTATATAAGTTAACCCAAAAACTGAGTAAAAAAAAGTAGTAAACTTCAGGCATTGGTTGTACGCACAGAATTTATAATTGTTTTTACCTTGTATGCTCATATTAATCTATGGTCTTTCCTTTCATTTTTTCCTAGGGAGCAAGTTTTGGAGATGTTATATAAATGACTGACATCTTTAAGGAGGGTATCATTAGAAGTTCTAGAAGGCTTGATGAGTTTTTGAATCAGGTATACAATTGTCCACCCCTGTAGCTATAATAACCACATGGTTTCAATTCTGATGGTTGGATTTTTTGAAACTTGCAAAGAAACTCTTCTATTTACTTTGAAGTGGAAACCATAGAAATGTATTACTAAAGTGTGCATAATCATAAGACATGCAATATTATATGAACCAAATGTATATAATGATGTAGTAATTATCAATGCTTCTTTTTATTGTTCCAACTAAATGTTTTCATTTTATTATTTCAGGAAAATGAAGATGCAAGTATGTCTAATACACCTTTGGATGTAAGAGGATCATCTGGAGCTATCAACAATTAGGATTTTTGTTATGTATTTTATTTTTAAATTATCAAATGAGACTACTTTTAGTTTTTTGAGATTTTATTGTGTATTTAGATTTATAATGAATGATGAATTTTAACTCTTTAAAATATGTTACGCTACCTTGCTAATTTGCAATGAAATTTTATTATTTTTAAGAACATTTGTTTTTAGTATTGTATATTTAAATAATAATTATAAATTAATGAGATTAAAGTTGTGAAAATTATTAAATTAAATTGAGGTTGAAATCCTCTAATTACCTCTTTAAGGAGGTCTCTATATGTTATTTCGAGTTATGGATGTTGAAAATATCCACATCTAACATTCTTAAATAGTGGAGGTTTAAAGCCTTCATGGTAAATATTACAAAGACCTCATTAAATAGTGGAGGTTAAAAACCTCCACAGATATTGGAGGTTAAAAACCTCCACAAATAAACCGCCACAAATTTATAGGTACTGGAGGTTTTCTAAAACCTCCGCAAAATGCTTCTAGCGGTCATAATTGTGGCGGTTTTTGAAACCTCCGCTATTTATACTGTGGAGGTTGAAAACCTCCACTAATCGCATAAAAAACCTCCACTAAATATAAAATCTGTTGTAGTGAAGCTCATGAGCAGAGACTCAATGAAAGATTAGTTGATAGGCCCTCACACCAAGCCTTGCAGACTCAAACATCAACAAAGAGAGGAAATTTCAATGTGAGAAATTTCAATAAGAACCAAAACAAGAATTGGGATACAAAAGGTGGGCCAAGAAAGGGAGTTGATCAGCAAGACCAGCTCAACATGAGAAATGATGGAAAGCAATCCAAGAATTGGAAGAGGAGAACTGATAAGAGGAGAATAAAGTGCTATAATTGTGACAAACTAGGGCACTTTGCATTTGAATGCTATGCATCAAACAAAAACCAACATCAAGGGAAGCAAGACCCTGAGGCAAATCTTGCCAAGGAAGAGGGTGAAGACTTTGATGATGAGGCAGTGCAACTAATGATGACAACAACAATCAGCAAACTTGGAAATAATATATGGTATCTTGACTCAAGATGTTCCAATCATATGACTGAATATAAGGATTGGTTAGTGAACTTTGATCCAACCAGAAGAAATAAGGTGAAGTTTGGTGACAATAGAGTTGTAACAGCTGAGGGAACAGGGGACATTCCACTAAGAATGCAAGATGGCAGAAGGGCACTCATAACTGATGTGTTATTTGTCCCTAACATGAAGACTAATCTCATCAGTATTGGTCAGATGCATGAGAAAGGGCTCAATATGGAGTTGCACAATGGTTTCCTAGAGATTTATGACAACAAGAAGAGAAGAGTTCTTAGTGCACCTCTCTCAAACAACAGAACATTTCAAGTAAAACTAGATGCAATAAAGTCTCAATGCCTGAATGCTAAAACCAATATGGATGAATCTTGGCTTTGGCACTAAAGGTATGGCCACTTAAACTTCAGAGATCTAAAACTACTAAAGCAGAAAAACTTAGTGACTGGTTTACCTGAAATAAAATCACACTTGCCAATATGTGATAGTTGCATAATTAGTAAACAAACAAGAACCCCTTATAACAAGTACACACAAGCTAGAGCTACTAAACTATTGCATATTGTCTACTCTGATGTGTGTGGACCTTTTGAAGTGAATTCACTAAGAGGAAACAGATATTTCGTCTCCTTTATTGATGATTTTAGCTAGAAGATGTGGATCTATCTCATCAGGGCCAAGAGTGAAGTGTTTGAACACTTAAAGAGGTTCAAAGCAGAAGCTGAAAGACAATCAGGAAAACAAATGAAAATATTCAGGACTGATGGAGGAGGGGAATTCACATCAAGAGAGCTTGAGAAATTCTATGTTGATCAAGGCATAATCCATGAGGTGACAGCTCCTTACACACCTCAACACAATGGTGTAGCTGAAAGAAGAAACATGACAGTAATGAATATGGTGAGGTGTATGCTGAGATGCAAAGGATTACCTCATAACCTATACGGAAAAGCAGTCATAACAGCCACTTATGTTATGAATAGATGCCCAACTCAGAGCTTAAAGAATCAAGTCCCTGAGGAAGTTTCGACTGGAAGAAGACCATCAGGAAAGCATTTGAGAGTGTTTGGATCAATATGCTTCAAACAAATCCTAGATCAAGTAAGAAAGAAACTTAATGATAAGAGTGAGTTAATGATTTTTGTTGGCTATCACCCAACATGGTCATACAAATTACTAAATTCTGTGACAAATCAAGTGGTTTTCAGCAGGGATGTGTACATTGATGAGATGAGTACATGGAATGATCTTCACAAAAGAATTGAGAAAAGGACAATTATGCCTTTAATTCCTGCACCAGAAGATCAAGATGAGTATGAAGTTGCATATGAAGACAACTCATCCTCAAGAATAGATGCTGCAAGGATCGTATCTAGACCTACAAGGGTAAGACAACCACCTATGAGGCTTAATGAATATGATTTATTTCCTGATGATGCAATTACAGATGAGGGTGATCTAATCCATCTTGCACTTATGGGAGAAACTGAACCAATCACTTTCCAACAAGCCATGAAGGAAGATGTATGGTTCAGTGCAATGGAAGAAGAACTCAAGGCAATTGAAAAGAACAACACCTAGACAAAAGTTAACCTACCAACAGGAAAAGTACCTATACCTGTAAAGTGGGTATATAAAGTTAAACTCAGGCCATATGGTAGTGTCTCAAAACAGAAGGCAAGGTTGGTTGCAAAGGGGTTTATGCAAAAGGAAGGTTATGATTACACTGATGTCTTTGCACCTGTGGCAAGGTTTGAGACCGTTAGGTTAATTGTAGCCTTGGCAAGTTGGTTTGGGTGGAAGTTGTGGCAACTTGATGGCAAGGGTGCCTTCCTCAATGGGCCTCTTGAAGGAGAAGTGTACATAACACAACCTCCTGGTTTTGACATATCTCACAATGAAACAAATGTGCTGAAATTGAATAAGGCTCTCTATGGGCTTAAACAAGCTCCAAGAGCTTGGAATAGCATAATAGACTCATTCTTAAGGTCTATTGGTTTCATCAAATGCAAGAATGAACATGGAGTCTAAGTAAGCTCATCAAGTACAGGAGAAAAAACTTTACTCTGCCTATATGTTGATGATCTGGTTATCACTAGTAGCTGCGAATCTGAAGTCCTAAGAATTAAAAGAAAATTGAAGTATGAGTTTGAGATGAAAGATTTAGGTGAATTAGCCTACTTCTTGGGAATAGAATTTCTGAAGACTCACGAAGGATTAATGATGAATCAAATGAAGTATGTCAAAGATGTTCTAAGCAGATTTCAAATACTTGAATGCAAACTAGTAGTTGTGCCAGTTAAAGGAAAGGTTGGTTTGATTGATAAAGAAGCAAATAAACCAACATATCCAACTCTCTTTAGGCAAATGGTAAGTTGTCTTAGGTTCATTTGTCATAGTAAACCTGAGATAAGCTATGTTGCACGAGTAATAAGTAGGCATATGGCTAATCCTAAGCAATCTCATATGATTGCAGCCAAGAGGATAATGAAATACTTGAAGGGAACTATGAATTATGGAATTTTGTTTCCCAACCAGAAAGAGGTAGATGAATCTTGCTTTGTTGGCTACTCAGACTCAGATTGGTGTGGAGATAAGGAGGATAGAAAAAGTACTTTTGGGTATGTGTTCTCCATATTTGGTGCACCTGTGTCATGGTGTTCTAAAAAGCAAGATGTGGCGGCTCTTTCTACATGCGAGGCTGAGTATATAGCAGCCTGCAATGCAGCATGCCAAGGCATATGGTTGACATCATTGATAGCAAAATTGAAGTGTGGTGAACTTGGTAAGTTTGAGCTAAGAGTAGACAACAAATCAGCAATCAACTTAGCCAAGAATCCAGTCAGCCATGGAAGATGCACACATATTGAAACAAGATTCCATTTTATAAAAGATTAAGTTGAGAAGGAGAAGGTGAAGTTGGTTCACTGTCCAACAGAAGATCAGGTTGCATATAATATATATATATATATATATTGATTTCTTCTATTGTCCCTTTTGAGAAACATTTGTTTATAGCCTCCAATCTATTCTGAGTAAGGATCCTCTCCAGTAATGGAGAGGCCAATGGTTTTCAAAATTTTGACATGTGACAAGATAATAAATCAATGGTTATGATTCTACAATGAAAATAATTCAAATTTTAATTAAAAAAATCCCTAAATCGCTAAGTCATTTCCTCATTTCCTTTCCTTTCTCGAAAATCCTTTTCAAGTATGAAGAGAGTAGAAGAATAGTCACTGTTAAGCATTGAATCCATTGCTATTTTAATTTAGTTAGAACGTGAAACAAATGAAAATTAGATTTTAAAGAGTCACTCTCATTGGTTTGTTAAGATAAATTGAAGAAGAAAATAGGGAGAGGATAGAAGAGCCATCAATGTTGGAGATAAATTGAAAACCAGTAAATTAAAGAATATTTATCACATTTTACATAATCATCACTCATAATTGGTGTGAAAGAGCATGAATAGGTAAAAAGGGAATTTTTCTCTCTCAATCATAACTATTACTATGGCGTTCCAACCAATTTCATTGACACAATATTGTTTTTCTTCTCGTATTTTATCGTTTTCCAATCCCAAAGTCACACCATTTTCAAACTCAGAGTTTCTTCTGCTCAATTTGACACTCAATCAGTAAGTTAAACCCTAAACTCAGTTTCTTCTTCTCAGTTTTGGAAGAAGAAAGTACCGAGAGGAAAGAGAAATGAGTTGTAGAAGGAATTTAGGGATTTTTTTAATTAAAATTTCTATTATTTTCATTGTTGAATCATAACCATTGATTTATTGTCTTGCCACGTGTCAAAATCTTGAAAACCACTGGCCTCTCCATTACTGGAGTGGATCCAGACTCAATCTATTATGGTGAAAAGAGTTAATTGTCACTCTATCGGTCTCAATTAAAAAAAAAATGCACAAAATCTCATGACAATGATAATAGCTTTTACCTTGAAAAGTGTTTGTCTTCATCCACATTTCCTTTCTCTGAAAAAGTTTCTACACTTTTTCAACAAGTGTGGCAATAGGTGATACATTTGAAGAAGTAACAGCTTGAAGCACATTTTCCAATAAATGTAGCTTCTATCACACATATATGATAGTCTTTAGCAAGATTTAAAATCCGTTTATTATAAAAGCATATATATTAGTTGAGAGAGAAGTCCTAAAAATGCTTCAGTGTTTGGACAACCATCTTAATCAATTCTTTTTTTCATATTCCTAGCCAATCAAATTTCATAAAATAATATAAAAATATTAATTTTTATTTTTAATTAAATGAGATATTTTAATTAAATGAAGATACTAAGTAAAACAAGAATGATGATATGTAATCCTCCATCTAGGGGTGAGCAGGACCAGGCCCTATCCGCTCACCTGGTACAGCCTGATCATGATCAGGTCCAAATAGGGTTGTGTCTGATCGGGTCTAGGGTCGGGTTCAGGTTCAAAAAATAGACCCAATTAATATTTTGTGTCGGTTAGGGACCAAGCATGACCCGACACGTCCCGTCCATGGTCATTCGCTCATCATGCTTGTATGTTTTTCTACTTAAATGTGTATAGAGTAATGATACTCTTTTGGTCGAAAGTATTATTTATTCTTTAATTTTTTCATAATATATACATGATTAATAATTTATATATACATATATCATTTTATATATCAAACTACATATTCATAATGATAAATAATATTGAGAAGTATTTATCTAAAATAAGTATGTGTTATATTTAATCGGGTCTAGGGTCAGGTCGGGTTTAAGGGCTAACATGATCTCTATCTATGATCGGTGAACTTCGGGTCTAGGGTCGAAGCTGAATTCAAAAAAAAAATGACTCAATCAATATTTAGGGTCGGGTAAGAATAAACCTTAACTTGTCCCAACCCGGCCCATGCTCACCCCGACCTCCTCCATTGTTTTTTACCATTGAAGGGACAAATTGAGTGGCTAGACCACGTGCTACAATTTCTGCACCATGCAAACGTGCTCCAGTCAACCCTAAGTATTCCCCTGCATATAGTTAAGCAAAAGAGAGAAAATTGTAAATTAATCAATGTTAGTGATTTATAATATAAAAATGTAAAGGAAGGACAAATGTTTGCTTTTGTGGATATAGTATGCCATAAACATCAAACTAGCTGAAAGTGAAAATAATATAGGAATAAAAAATGTTTACATAAATTAATTTCGAAAATATATTTTATCTTAAAATCCAGTTAAGCAAAATTAAAAAATGACATGTATTTTCATATGACTTCTAGTTTTTTCACTTTTGATTGAAGCAAATGACTTGGAAAAAGATTTTTTACTATTAATTAAATGAGTGTAATATCTATGCACTAATAATGTAATTATTTATACATAGTCAGTGCGACATCTACATTTTATTTGGATTATTTTTTTAAATTAATAATGATTGAAAATAAATGTTGGATGATATAATGAAAGTATAAAAAATTCTTACACTATCAATGTATAAATATTACATTCATTTAATTAATATTACACATATACATATTTTTTCTAATTAAATATAATTCATTTTTTCCAATTGCTGATAAAACCACGAAATTTTTTGAGGGACACAATAACTGAATTTAAACTCTAACAAATGCACTCTCATATTCCCTATCCTTATTAAAAAAATAGGAAAATTACCTATATAAGAAGCAAGAGGGAGAGAACAAAATTTCTAAGTGTGTGCAAAATATACCTTATATTGTCATTATTACACTTTATATTGTAAACCTTCTGAACATGGAGGGGATATAGTTTAAAAAATTATGGTATGTTTTGGGAAATTACATTTTTTGCCCTCAAAATTTTAAACTTATTATACCTTGCACCCCCTTTTCTTTAAATTCTACCAATATATCTTAAAATTTATACTATTGTCATTGTACTTGTAACTTTGAGGTTTAAGTTATCATTGCAATTCCCAAAATAGCCAGGAAGCCTAGAAATTACCAAAATAGCCAGGAAGCCTAGAAATGAAGTAATTTGCCCCCACATCCGGAAAAAGTCTTAAAGATGCCTCAGGCATTGCAAATACCTACAAATAATCAATTATATTAAGTTAAGAGCCTTCAATTATATATATATATATATATATATATATATATGAAAGATTTGTTTACATCTGAGTTAAGTTATACAAATTACACTCAATTTCAGCCATTGATTTTCTTAAATCATATGGACCAAATGGGTGAGTAAAATAAATGATGAGAGGAAAAAAATTAGATGACATTTAAGTTTCACTCATTTGGTCCGCATGACTTAAGAAAATCAATGGTTGAGATTGAGTATAATTAGTGTAACTTAAATTAGGATGTAAACGAATTCCATGTGCTATTGTGAGAAATGGGAGCACTTAGTATGAACCACTAGATCTTGATTGAATGATTAAGATTAAAAGATACATNAGATACATGTACATGACTATCATGTGACCAATAACTAACTTTTAATTACAATCATCCATAATTGTTTGTAAGCCCAGATCTATCATTTTCACAATTTTTGAACTGTTTTCAGCTCCATATATATCTAATGTATTGTCTATGAAGTAAGATAATTCAGAGTTAACGAGTATAAGTGAAGAGAATGATACAGCTCTTTCAGCTACAATCCTGAATGTTGTGTTCATGGAAAGACCTGCTCCTCCTCCCATAACAGCTCCATTAATGATAGAGACCTGATTCAATGCACACCATTTGAAAAAAACAAAACAACTCAAATGTGTAATCACTGATCAATGAAAAGAAATTACTAGTTGGCTAACTCACCATAGGCTTTTTGTAGGTTGCTATCAAATGGTCTAGAGTGAGCTGTTTCTTGTAATACAATACAGGATAGGTCCAGTGCCCTTTTAGGGTGTCTCTGCTGCGCCAAACTCTTCTTCTTTCTTCACCTTTAGACTTTCCTTTCATTCTTCATTTTCAATCTCGTGCTGCTTCTTTTTTTTCCCCTCAACCTTACACATTTTTCAATCTTTATTGATTCTTGATCATGGCAATGGCGAATCAGATAATCAACCCCATCCTTGACCTTATCAGTCCTTACTACCTATCTCCAAATGAAAATCCTGGAGCTGTGCTGGTTTCTGCTCTTTTAAATGGTGACAATTACCATCCTTGGTCGAGAGCAATGACCATGGGATTGCAGATGAAGAACAAAATGATGTTTATAGATGGATCTTTGCCTAAACCAGAAGCACACGATCAGATGTATGCAGTTTGGAGTAGATGCAACAGTCTTGTTGTGTCTTGGATCACTCATGCAATTCAGCCATCAATAGTTTAGAGTGTTTTATGGATGGACACTGCAAAGGAGATTTGGGATGATTTGAAGGAAAAGTATTATCAAGGTGACCTATTCAAAATATCAGAAATAATTGGAGCAATGCATAATATCAAACAAGAAAATGCAACAATTGATCAATTCTATACACAGCTGAAAGGGCTGTGGCAACAGTTAGATGATTACATTCTAATCCCTCCCTGTGAGTGTGAAATCAAATGTCACTGCACTCTCATTCCTACAATCAGAAAATACAGAGAAAATGAGCATGCGATTTACTTTTTGAGAGGATTGAATGATCAATACTCTGCTGTTAGATCACAAATTATGGTGATGCAACCTTTACCTCCAATCAACAATGTGTTCTCAATTCTAGTTCAACAAGAAAGGCAGTTGCTAATTGAAAATCCAACAATTGCAGCAAGCATCTCAAATTCTAACACTGACTCAAGACATGGGAGAAGAGGAAGAGGATATAGAGGAACTATGGGTGGAAGATCAACTATGCAAGGAAGATCTGGAATTCTTGGTAGAGGTAGAGGTCAAAAGATTTGCACTTATTGCCAAAGAAGTGGACATACAATTGATAATTGCTACAAGAAGCATGGATTTCCACCAAGCTTTCCTTCTAACAACTCTAACAGTGCGAATTGCTACTCAGGAAGTGATAATCAAGACAACTCACAAGAAAATGGCACTAGTGCAGAATGCAAAGATGACAAAGATCCAGGAGTTGCTTTTACTCCAGCTCAACATGATGCACTGAGAAACATAATACAAGAGTCTATGAATCAATCAATGCATAGCACAAACCAGATTAGTTTAACATCTAATTCTGTTCCTAATTTCAATCATGTCAATTCATGTATGAAGCTTGCATCACATATGCACAAATCAAGCAATTGGGTGCTTGACACAGGTGCAACAGACCATGTCAATTGCAACCTATCTGCCTATCAAAATTACAGAAGGATCAACCCTCTTTCCATCATATTGCCTAATGGCAATCATGTAACTGCAAGTTACTCTGGCATTGTTATTTTTTCTGATCTGTTTTACCTAAGTGATGTGCTATATGTGTCTATATTCAACTTTAACTTAATATCTATTTCTAAACTTACTAATTCTCTAGGCTGCAAATTAACTTTTTCCACCAATCATTGTCAAATTCAGGACCAACTCTCCTTGAAGATGATTGGTGTAGCTGAGCTAAGGAAAGGATTGTATTTGCTAAATGAACTCAGCAAGACTCATGATAAGCCTCACATTGTAAATGTTTACACCTCATATGATGATCACAATTTATGGCATGCTAGATTAGGACACCCTTCACACAAGAAATTGCAACACTTGCAGACTATTTTCCCATTTATTAAGTGTACCAAAAATCATGATCCTTGTGAAATTTTCCATTTAGCAAAACAGAAAAGGTTGTCTTATTCCTATAGCTTTACTAGATCTGCTTCTGCTTTCAATATAATACATATAGATATATGGGGACCTATTTCTACCCCATCTACCTTTGGCCATAAATACTTCCTTACTATTGTTGATGACAAAACAAGATTCACATGGCTTTTCTTTATGAAACAAAAAAATGAAACTAATCATGTTATAAAGAATTTTGTTACCTATGTTGAAACTCAATTTGACAATAAGGTTAAAACCATTAGAAGTGATAATGGCAAAGAATTTCTCATGAAGGATTATTTCCTTCAAAGAGGTATGAATCATCAAACCTCTTGTGTTGAAACACCTCAACAAAATGGAATTGTTGAGAGAAAGCATCAACACATTCTTGGTGTGACTAGGGCTTTAATGTTTCAATCTAATATGCCTCACTGTTATTGGTGGAAGGTGGATAATGTTGGTGAAGGTGAGTGTTGTCTGGTTAAGGTGATGAGTTTATTGCCATATGTGAATGTCATAGAGGGAATGGCAAAATCTGAAGTGACTGGCCCTATAGTACTTAACCATTCAATCCCTAATACCACATCAGCTCCTTGTATTGGCAAAAGATAAAATGGAATGTGAAATAATTGTTGTTGTAGGTTGATAGGAGTTTCTTTACATAATCCAGCACAATAAATATGCTCACCATTACCTACCATGACTGGAAACTTTGGGGTTGGGCAAATAGGTAGCTATAAAAATTGTGCAACTAAGGGTTGCATAACATTGTGT
The DNA here is from genome assembly GCF_001865875.1 of Lupinus angustifolius. Taxonomy (NCBI): domain Eukaryota; kingdom Viridiplantae; phylum Streptophyta; class Magnoliopsida; order Fabales; family Fabaceae; genus Lupinus; species Lupinus angustifolius. The sequence goes on along the minus strand of NC_032011.1, from coordinate 3,709,044 downwards.
GAACTACCCATATCTACTAACACAGTCACTGTATCTCCAAAATTTTGGCCTTCAAATTTAAGTGTCTTTGGAGATGGGTTACCTTGTAGAGCATGATCAGATAAGTGGAAGTGAAGAATTTCTGACTGGTCTATGTCATGCGATATGCATTCTACATCCAACATTGGTAAATTATGGTCATTAGCAATTAGACCCTCACTACCTTCCTCACTCACCATCAAGAGCAATTGCTTTGGTTGGCAACGGTATCCTAGAATGAACTTTTCATCGCAATTATAACATAGTCCATGTGCGCGTCGTTCCTGCATTTGAGTTGCAGTGAGTCTTTTTATGGGCAGAGTGTGCGATGTAGTTTGACTAACACCATTAAGTCCAGCAGTCTTGGGGACTGGTTATTGTAGTTGTTTGGGAGTGCCATGAATGATTTGATGTGGCCTTTGCCATAGCAATTTTACTTTCCACCAATTTTGCCAACCCAATTGCATGAATCACTGAAAAGGGTTGTTGAATTGCTAGTTCGCGTCCAATCTCTAGATGAAGTCCAGATAAGAAACAGTTGAGCAACATTTCAGGAGTCATTCCGACTACTTGATTTGAGAGACGTTCAAATCTGGTTTGGTAATATGTGACTGTAGTAGTTTGTTTTAATTTAAATAGTTCAGCTTGAGGATTTGCAAATGTAGATGATCCAAAACGTGCCACTAGAGCTTTTATAAAGCCTTCCCAACTTGTTAATTGATTGGTCTGAAACATCCACTTATACCAACTTAAGGCGTTTCCTTTCATTGAGAATGTTACGAGTTCAAGGCGTTGAAATGGAGCGACTTGATATAAGTTGAAATATTGTTCTGCTTGGATTAACCAATCTTGTGGTTCTGTACCATCAAATGGTTGTAGTTGTAATTTTGGAGGTTTTATATTTCCTAGTGATGGAAACAATCCACAACCATATGGAGTTGTTGGTGGTCTTGGTTGGGAGCCATATGATGGCGGTGGTGTTGGTTGAAAGCCATATGGTGGTGGTGATGATGTTTGTGTTTTGTTTGTGGTTAACCTTGCGATCTTTTCCACTAACCCATTAAGGGTGCTTTCCATGTAGGCTTCCATGGACGCCTGAAATATATCCTATCGTTCATTCATGTTCTGCTGCACAACAGCCAATTTTTCTATAACCATCGCATTGGAAGTGTCCTCCATGGTAGAGTGTATAGATGAAGAAGACGAAGTAGGTTTATGAGGTATGAGAACAACAATGAAAGCACCAATGTGAGGGTGATACCCTAGCAGTGAATAATTCTAATATACTAAAGGAAAACTAAGAATGATAAAAAAGAGGTAATTTTTATTGATGCCTTTTGAATGAGGGTTAACATTACTTAAATAGTACTTGAAATCTAATCTATGGATTGATGAAATATAATCTTAATCCAGTTATTTGGAAATTAAATATAAAAATAACACAATATAATCTTATCATAATCTTCTCCTAATTATATAAGATAATCTTTAAATTTAGGAGGTAGTTTTATATCTCTCTTGAGTCTTCCTGTGATATTGGACTCAGAGTGAAATCCAAGTGGTCCAACAGTCTGGTACTCACTCTTTCTGTCTAGGAATGTAGCTTTCTGTCTAGGAATGTAGCTTGTTATGAACACATCTTCCCTTTCTGCAATATAGATACTCTGAAATCCAAACATCACAGAACCTACAATTCCCCTTTTGATCAAGACCAGGATCCTAGAGATAATTCCAATTCTAACAATGCTATTTCCCCTGATCCAGTTGACCTGACTAGGATAGATCCAGTGCATAACAGAATCATTGACCAACCTAGGACAACCAGACCTGATTCTGACCCTGAGAGTACCACTAGGACAGAAGGTGATACTAATAACACCATCCCTGATCCTGAACCATCCATGGAATGCACTTGTAACAATGAATCTGATTCTAATAACAGTCAATCCCAAGCTGTTCAGGAACTCAACATTTCTGAGTCTAACCATACTGCTATTCCCCCTAGGCAATCCAATAGGATAAAAGGACCTCCTACCTACCTAAAGGATTATCATTGTAGCCTAATGCATCAAAGTACTCATTCTGTTGATCATGTCAAGTACCCTATCACCAAACATCTTAACTATAACAGCCTATCTTCAAAACAAAAAATTTCCTCTATTGCTATAAGCATGCATGATACTTTATACAGAGGCTATCAAATTTCCTCACTGGCAAGAAGCAATCAACTCATAATTACAAGCTCTAAGCAGAAGCAACACATGGTTTTTAACTGAGCTACCAGAGGACAAGAAAGCAATAGGATGCAAGTGGGTTTTCAAAGTGAAATATCATGCTGATGGAACAATTGAGAGACACAAAGCAAGACTAGTGGCAAAGGGCTTCAATCAAACAAAAGGAGTTGACTATATGGACACCTTTAGTCCAGTAGTTAAAATGACAACCATAAGAGTATTGGTGTGTTTGGCATCAATCTACAATTGGCACTTGCATCAATTGGATATCAACACAACCTTCCTTCATGGTGATCTAAAGGAGATTGTTTACATGAAGGCACCACAAGGTCTTCAAGTCTCAAACTCCAGAATTGTCTGCAAATTGGAAAAATTCATATATGGATTGAAACAAGCTAGTAAGCAATGGCATGACAAGCTCACCAACACTCTGCTGAAAATTGGTATTACTAAATCCTTTGCTGATCACTCTTTATTCATTAAGAACA
>NC_032011.1:3699059-3706204 GCF_001865875.1 Lupinus angustifolius | reverse complement strand
ATACTCGACCTGATATATCTTATGCAGTAGGAGCTTTGAGTCGATTCCTATGTTCACCCACTGATCTTCACTATAAAGCTGCAACAAGTATTCTTCGATATCTCAAACATTTCCCTGGTGAAGGTGTCTTCTTCCCAGCAGAAAACACAACAACAATACAAGGTTATTCAGATTGGGCTAAGTGCATTGACACTAGGAAGTCAATCACTGGTTGGTGTTTCTTCTTAGGTAATGCCTTAATTTCATGGAAAAGCAAGAAACAGAATACTGTTTCTAGATCTTCATCAGAAGCAAAATATAGAGCACTTGTCATGGCTGTTTGTCAAGCTCAATGGCTACTTTTCTTGTACAGAGACCTTGGCATACAACACAATAAACCAGTGAGCATCTTTTGTGACAATAATTCTGCCCATCATATAGCTGCCAACCCCGTTTTTCATGAGCGCACAAAGCACATTGATATCGATTGTCATGTTGTCCGTGAAAGAATTCTCAATGGCATTGTTCATCTTCTTCCTATTCACACTTCTCTACAACTTGCCGACATCTTTACAAAATCCTTATCTCCTTCTCCATTTCATTCGATTGTTTCCAAACTTGGCATTCTTGACATTCATATGCCTAGTTTGAGGGGGCCTGTTGAAGATAATGATCATCTCCCCAACCAGATTTGCCACCAAAATGCTGAAGTTTGCAACATATAACAACTTTCCTTTTATACTAGTTTTTTGAATTTCTGTTAATTCTGTTTTTAGTTTAGTTTCCATTTTTGGCAAGTTTCAGTTTAGTTAGTTTTAACTTACTTGTATATATAGCTTAGCTTTCTCTTTTTCATCTATTGATTAATCAAGATCATCAATAAAGTTTCTCATTCAGTTTTTGATCACTTTCTCATTCCTTCTTGGTATTATTGATTCACAAATTTTCTTCTTTTGTGCTTCATCTTCTTCACTCTTCATTCACCATTCACCATGGGAAAGCATTTTTCACAGATGTTATTAAAAGGCACACCAACAAAAATATATTGATTAAAATTTTTAAACATTCATTAAAAGGTACACTAATGAAAATATATTGAGACAATATATGAGACGTATTCCATCTCTAATGGCAAGCCCATCAACTATACCTAAAAAAATAAAATAGTCTAGTTTATAAATCATATTTTAAGGAAATTGTTTTTCCGCTCAAACTATGATTTCAAATTGCAAATATTGTTCTAACTCAACCCACTATTTTTTTTATTAGTCTTACATCCAGTGAAAAGTAACCTTGAATTTTTTTTTCATTTCAAAGCTGTAAAAAATATTACTCTTAATGTAACTACCAAGCAATTATTCAACCATTTATTTTCATATGATTTTACATTTCAGCTAAAAAAATAAGTATAATAATAAACATCTAACGTGCATCCTGATAATCCCCACTAATATAAAAATCATTGGATTGGAGGTCACAATCATGAATGTTCTTTTACTATACCTATTTGGCTATTATATCTTAGGAAATTGGTAAAATAGAAGACTTGTAGGTTATTTTTGAATTTATTTTACATATAATATATCTATTCAAATGGCCACATAAAGCGAATGGTACGTAGATTAATACATATGGTCTAAAATCAAATATGAAGTTGAAGATTTGTAGGGGCATGTTCCCCACTGAGCCCAACATGCGGCTATCATTGAGCTAGGAATGACCCTTACTACAATTGTGAAAAACTGTAGGAAAATATGACCGATTGATCGTAATTACGATCCTAATAATATTGTAGAGACTCCCAAACCAAATGTTGCAGCCATAGTTATGGTTGTGGAGTAAATTTAAAACATTGGTTCATCTATAACCTGCTTACAATTTGGGAGTGGGATCTATGAGGAAATTGTAATGGCTCCCATTCCTCATCATCAACATTTTGGAAGAATAGATCCACCATTTCTTCTGTAACCAGCTCTAGCTTTGAAGGCTCCCACTAGTTAACCAACATAAGATGAAGAAAAAATAGTTAGGCAAAATGGTAGGTTAAAAATCAATAGTAACCTAAGCATCTATATTGAAATCAACCTGATAAAAGAGTCATGTTTTACCTTGGGTTCGTTGTCCTTATCAAATAGCTTTGCTCTTGAACCCTATGAACGCGTTTTAATCAAGTTGAAATAAGCGTAATCATTAGTACAACACTTTTCTCAATCACTTAATTCAATATTACCCCTTTATGAATATGGTTTGTAAAAGTTTTTACACTTGGCTACAAGTCCCTATTACAATTCCTTCTACTGGTTGGGGTTTTGTCAATCTTCGTGAAACTCTTCTAAATGGTAAATGTGTAAAATTGTGAAGAAAGTTTTGGTTTATGGTGGTTTGATGAAGTGATCTTTTTGAAAAAGAACCTCAGCTATGTGCACTTATCTTTTATAAATTAGTAGATGGATCCAAAGTTTTGTATAACGATAAGTCTGTAAAGTTATCTAATTGATCTTTCTTTATATTGGGTAAACCCTTTGTGCTCATTTTAATACAATTTTTTTATATAAAAAAACATTGTTTTCCTTTTCTAGTAATTTACTTTATAATTAAAATAGCTCGTGGTTTTTTTTATTTTGTTTCAAATATCTTAAAAATGCAAGACTTGATTATTCATTCATTTCAATTATACTCTTATTTATTATATTTTTTTAATCTCTTATATTTTCATCTATTAATTATGAGAGTAATATAAGAATTAAATTAAGACATTTTAATTAACTTAAACTACATTTTTTCATCATTTAATCAGTGTTGTTAAAACTATTTTATACTGGTCGGTTGAACCAGATTCAATACCAGTACGGTAATTTAATTATATTGGTCATGCAATCATATCTGTCAAAATTGGTTAAAATCGGTCATACCAGCCGATTTTCAATTGAACCGTACTGGTCATACCGGCAGGTTTTTATTTAAAATTAATTTTTTAATGAAAATAAAAAATATTGGTTTTTTATTGATTTTTCAACATTAATGTTAATATATTATATATGTATATCTAATTTTGCCAATATGCAGTTTAATTAGTGAACTACCAGTTGAACCACTATATCACTATACCACTGTCGTTTGATTACCTATATGTAATTAATAACATTACATTTAATCATTTCTTAATCTATATGAAGTACTTTAAAGATAAAAATAAGGAATGGAGTATTAAATAAATTTACCTCGTAGAAATCATTGGTGATAGCCCTTCTGAAGAAGTGCGAAGCAACATTGTAATCCCGGTAAAGACATTGCTCAATGTTCTGTACCCTTCCTTTTCTTATCTATACACATCAAGTTCATGATTTCAATTACTACTAACTGACAAAGTTAATAATTTCCATAATTATACGATTAATCAAGTTCTTTTTGGCTCGTGGGATACTCACTGATTTCAGAAATACTTTTAGGCTTGTGGGACAAGATGAACGCATGGAACTTAATGCATTTGTGATCCACTTTTTTCCTCCTTTTTGTAATTCAATTTCCTACAAATCATAATTGATGTATGTGCCAAAATGTTATTAGTACAAAGTATTCAGCCTAATATATGCCCTCTATCATTTTTCACAATCATTCTCTTTCTCTTTCCGTTGGATTAAAGATTTCATGATCTCCTTTTCTTTTCACTGAATTAGTAAGGGTGTTTTTATAAAATGTTAATTAATGTGAACAAAGTTCTAAGATGGTCCTACAAAATGAACCAAAACCAAAAGTTATATATATAGTATGGGTGGGACTAACTTGTGAACTGCAAGTTAGTTCGCATCCAAGCGAACTCTTTAAATAACTGTTGGATGGAAATAGCATTCATCTGAGCTGTTAAATTTGTCATTGATTACCCCTTACATATAAAAGTCAATATGGTACACGACGACTTCAATATAGTGTAGAAGTCGGTTCAGAAGGGGATGGATTCTGAGGTTGAAGTTGTTTTCGTCCAAAACGACTTCATAGTTGAAATCATTATTAAAAGACACGACTTCAAAACATAAAATCTTCCAAAGCAGTCCATTTGGTAAAGGCCATCGTTAGTGCCAAAGAGAACATGGGTTCAACTCCCATGTAAACAATAATTCACATAGATACATAAAATGCCTTTTACCAGCTAGGCTACTGTGTAATTTGTTATTTTGTAAAGTCATATTTTCTGATAACGACTTTAACCATGAAGTCGTTTTCGACAAAAACGACTTCAACTTCAGAATCCATCCCCACTGAACCGACTTCTGTACTATATTGAAGTTGTCATGTATCATACCAACTTTTATACTATATTGAAGTCGTCATATACTATACCGACTTCTATATACAATGGATAACCGATCACAAATTTAACGGCTCAGATTAACACTCTTTCCATCCAACGGTTATTCAATAGTTCGTTTGGATGTAAACTATCTTGTCTTTCACAAGTTAGTCGCACCCATATAGTATAACATGCATGTTAATGAATAATGCGTACACAAAATAATTATTTGCTGCATAGATATATTTTTACTTACTAAGGTTTGAATGATATCTTCCACTGTCCCTTTTGAGAAACATTTGTTTATAGCCTCCAATCTATTATGGTGAAAAGAGTTAATTGACACTCTATCAGTCTCAATTCTGAAAAAAAAATGCACAAAATCTCAAGACAATGATAATAGCATTACCTTGAAAAGTGGTTATCTTCATCCACGTTTGCTTTCTCTGAAAATGTTTCTATAAGTGTGGCAATAGTTGATACATTTGAAGAAGTAACAGCTTGAAGCGCATTTTCCAATAAATTTAACTTCTATTACACAGAGAAAAATAATAATAGAATTGAGTACTAAAATCATTTCAAAACCACACAACAAATATGTGGAAGAGATATATGCTATAGTTTTTTTTAGTGTAATATATATGTACTAATAATATAAATATTTATACATAGTTAATTTATTATTCTTCATATATATTATTTTTATTTAAAAGTTAATAATAATTAAAAATGAATAGTGAATGATAAAGTAACAATATAAAAAGTTTATATCTTATAGGTTTTACCATTGAAGGGACAAAATGAGTGGCTAGACCGCATGCTGCAATTTCTGCTCCATGCAAACGTGCCCCAGTCAGCCCTAAGTATTCCCCTGAACATAGTTAAGCAAAAAGAGACAAAAATGTAAATTAATCAATGTTAGTGATTTTAATATAAAAATGTAAAGGAAGGACAAATGTTTGCTCTTGTGGATATAGAATGCCATAAACATCAAACAAGCTGAAAGTGAAAATACAAATGTATGTTAAGCATAACAATTTTATTGGTTCTAGTAAAGGAAAACAAGTCATATAATTACCAAAATAACCAGGAAGCCTAGAAAGGAAGTAATTTGCCCCCACATCTGGAAAAAGTCCTATAGACGCCTCAGGCATTGCAAATATCTACAAATAATCAATTATATTAAGTTAATAGCTCTGAAGTATATATATATATATATATATTAATTATTAATCATATAATAATTATAATTAATATAATTATATATAGTTAATAATTACTTCTTTTAATTTTGACTATTCATATAAGATTTACACGATAACAGTTGTTTTCATCTAATTCATATATCTATGTAGGTATCTTGTATATATCCATATATATCTAATGTATTGTCAATGAAGTAAGATAATTCAGAGTTAACGAGTATAAGTGAAGAGAATGATACAGCTCTTTCAGTTACAATCCTGAATGTTGTGTTCATGGAAAGACCTGCTCCTCCTCCCATAACAGCTCCATTAATGATAGAGACCTGATTCAATGCACACCATTTGAAAAAAACAAAACAACTCAAATGTGTAATCATCACTAATCAATGAAAAGAAATTACTAGTTGGCTAACTCACCATAGGCTTTTTGTAGGTTGCTATCAAATGGTCTAGAGTGAGCTGTTTCTTGTAAAACAATACAGGATAGGTCCAGTGCCCTACTTTCATTTAGATCATTAAGATATAGATTGTTAAAAGATTAAAATGAGAATAATATAGTGATCGAGTAAAATCTTTTCGACTCAGTGTATATAATTTGTCTGTTAAAAGTAAGTTTACAACTTCTTCCGGATAAATTTATGGCTTAAATATTTTTTATCCTTGAATTAGAGAGGTTTGGTTTTAATCTATATAACTTTTCTTCGGCTTTAATCTATATAACTTTTCTTTGGTTTTGATCTTGTTCCAAAATTTTAATTTTAGTCAATTGTTTTCTTTTTTTAATAATTAAAATTGCATTAAAGGAGCACAAAGGGTGTCCACCCAATACAAGAAGGAAACCAATTACAACTTGATTACATTTAGCGATAAGCAAAGTTTAGGATCCAAACACCAATTAGCGAACGACAAGGAAGTATGAGAAACAAAAGAGATAAACCAAATCCACGATCTAGTTTGAATTAAATCCAATAAGTGCACATAGCTATGAGTCTTCTCCTGAAAGATAACATCATTTCTCATAATCCACACTGACCAAACGACCGCAAACCAGAGCATACACCATAGCTTTATACAAGTACCGCTTTTAAGAGTATCATGAAGCTTGAAAGAATCCATAATTGTTGAAGGTATTGTGACAGGAACTTGAAGCCAAGAATAAAAACCTTTCCAAACACTTGCAACAAAGTCACAAGATATAAACAAGTGGTCGATAGTTTCAATATGATTGTTGCAAAAAGAACAAACTATATCTTCCACCCTCACAATAATATTCCTCTTAAGAAGTTCAGCCTTTGTTGGGAGCCGACCTCTTAAGAGTTTCCAGACAAAACAACAAACATTTGAAGGTAAACAATTAATCCAACAGTTTTTTAGCAAAATGCCTAAAGAAGATTGGTTATCATTCATCTGAGCCAAATAAGCTGTTTTCACCACATACTCACCCGATCTGTCAAGACCCCATCTCCAAGTGTCACTAGAACCCTGTTTGCACGAATGGTGATTAATTAGATCATAAAGATTCTTGGTTAGAGATACGTTTCTGCCAGACATGTCTCTCTTCCAAGGAATTTCCCAATACCAAACACCATCCTTCCAATAACCGTTGTCCCCCACCTAAGCGCCATGATTAGAAGCTAGATTGAACAATCTAGGAAAAGCCACTTTGAGACTCT
>NC_032011.1:3698453-3698959 GCF_001865875.1 Lupinus angustifolius | reverse complement strand
CCACTTTTCCCAAGTCTCTCCACCACCTCGAAGAAAATATATTCGGATGAGAAAGCCACTCTAGACCATATTTTGTCTTGCAACCTACGCCATCTCCATTTCCCAAACAAAGCAAGATTAAAGCTAAAGAGATCCTTCACACCAAGGCCTCCTAACTCCTTAGACTTACAAACCACATCCCAAGCCACCCACGCAATACCTTTGCCACCCCGATTATTACCCCACAAAAATCTTCTTTATAAGCTAACAATTTTATCTAGGACCTTCTTAGGTGCATTATAGAGCGAAAGCATATAAGTAGGAATGTTAGATAAAACTGAGTTCAATAGGGTTAATCTACCACCAAAAGAAATATGCTTGCATTTCCAAGAAGCAAGCCTTTTAGACACAACCTCAATCATACCTTGCCAAGTGGATAACCTCCTGGGATTAGCCCCAACAGGAATGCCTAAGTAGAGGAAAGGAATAGAACCAACCTTACAAAATAAAAAATCCGCCGCTGCTGA
>NC_032011.1:3689621-3698353 GCF_001865875.1 Lupinus angustifolius | reverse complement strand
CCTTATCCCATACAGAGAGCTCTTGTTTGAATTGATCTTCAACCCCGAAGCTAACTCAAAGCATCTAAGAAAAGTCTTCAAGCAAAAAAGATTTTTATGTGAAGGATTGCACACAATAATAGTATCGTCCGCGAATTGAAGATCACAAACTTCGACACCACCTATACCAATCTTGAACCCCTCAAAAGCCCTAATAGATCTAGCCTTCCTAACCAACCCTGCAAAACCTTCCGCCACCATAAGAAATAAGAAAGGAGCCATCGGATCTCCCTGACGAATACCTCTAGAAACAGAAAATTGAGCTGTTGGGCTACCATTCACCAAAATCGCCATCGTGGTCGAAGAAAGACAAGCGTTGATCCACTTTCTCCATCTTAACGAAAACCCAAAACGACTGAGCATATAATCTAGGAATGTCCAATCCACTGAATCGTAAGCCTTCTCAAAATCAACTTTAAACAAAAAACAATTGTTCCTATCTTTTTTCGCAGAATGGATGACCTCATTAATAATAACAGACGCATCAAGAATATATCTACCATGAATAAAAGCAGCTTGAGAATGAGAAATAATGGAACCCATGACACCTTTTAGCCTACCCGCCAAAATTTTTGCAAGGATTTTATACAAGGAACCAACCAGGGATATCGGTCTGTAATCCTGGACACTGTTTAGACTCTTCGTTTTCGGGATCAAAGCAATGAAGGAAGAGTTCAAACCTTTTGGGATTTTTCCATGAACATAGAATTCTTTGATGAAAAGAATGATGTCCCTTTTGACGACGTCCCAGAATTCCTGGAAAAATTTAAAGTTAAAGCCATCAGGACCTAGGCTTTTATCAGAAGCGCAGCTCCAAACCGCCACTCGAATCTCCTCCTTAAGAAAATCAGCATCCAAAGCAACCAACTGAGTATCACTGAGGGTCTGAAAAGCCACACCATCCAGCTTTGGCTTAATCATAGGACTAGCCGAGAACAATCTACTGAAATAATTAGTTATCTCCCTTCTCATAGCTGTGTCCTCCTCATGCCAAACCTCATTAATCCAGATTCCTCTAAGCTGATTCCTACGATTCCTGTTGTTGATGCACGCATGGAAATAGCTAGTATTTGCATCCCCCTCCTTTAACCATTGACATCTAGATTTTTGTTTCATCAAGTTATCCTTCAGAATTGCAGCTTCCCACCAATCAACCGTAAGCTTTTTGAACAAGGACCTTTGATCAGAGCTAAGAACAGAAGACTCTCCCAAAATATCCAACTCCTGAATCTCAAGGGATAATTGACCCAATTTTGAGTCCAAGCAACCAAACGATTCCTTGTTCCACACTTTTAATTTTCCTTTCAAAAACTTGAGCTTCTCCTTCATAATGAAAGCCTTCCTCCCAACTATATCGGCTTCACCCCAAGAGCTAGACACCAAATCAGCAAAGCTGTGATGCTTAAGCCAACAATTATTAAACCGAAACGGAATCAGACCCTTTTCCAGCTTCCTTTGCCTTGATGTTCCCTTTGGTTAGAATTGGCAAAACCAATCCTATCCCTTTCCTCCAACTCTTCCAAACTCTTGATCATAACACTATCTTCCCCTTCAAATGACACTCCCAAGCTTTTACTCAACTCCCACATCTTCGTAGCTTTATTTCCTCCACTTTTAATTTCTTCCGGAGCAACCGACATAGCAATGGAATTAATATTAGACTCCCCAGAAAAAGGCTCCAATGTCCGTGAAGAATCAGATGACTCCAGAGACAAATTCGAAACACGGTCCAGATTAACCTTCCTCTTCAAATCCTTCATTTTAATCTTTTTACCACCTTTCGGTCTTATTGAAGGGAGTAGATGGTTCTGTATTTTTTTGGAAGCAAAGATAACTTCTTATTGGTCTGGGTTCTTTGTTTTGCACTTGAGACCAACAAAAAAGACTCCTTCCCACGACCAAGAGGGCCTAGACGAAGGCCCAGTACCTTCACATGCTTCATAGAGGAAGTGCTTCTTTTAGGCATTGGGATATTAGGCACATGCACTTCATCAATAGTGTCACGCTGACCTGGTTCAATAAAAGCAACATGATCCAAATTATAATCTCCTTACTTTGATGGCCCAAACACCTTATTAGGCCCAACATCAGTTAGGTCAATAAGGATAGAGCCTTTCCCTTTTCTAAACCTTTCTTTCTCCCAGACTGCATTATCATCTATGTCCTTTGTAACACTATCAACCTCCATTGCACATATATTGGCAGAACCTTTACCATCACCTGAATGGACAGAGTCCTTTTTCGAGAAACAAAAGTCTTTAACCACTGAATCCGTCTCACAAAGGTTGACGGTTTGGGAATTGCCTCCTACCATCCTACTGTCCTTTTTCCCTCCCCCGAGGATGTCATTCTGACCCTTGTTCAGAGATTTTTGTCCTATTGCCACATCACCTTTTTCACCAAACAGCACAGCCTCCTCCGTGCCTCCGACCTCCCGATCCAGCCACCAAGCTTCGTCCTCAGAGTCAAGAGGAGTTGAGACGCTTGAAACGTCTCTCCCAACAGAGGATCTATGGATAGCCTCGTTGAAAAAATCTTCCACCAATCTAATGTCTCACTCCAGATCTCCAATCACAACCTTTTCAGAAGTATTGATATAGTTCAACGTTTTCGAAGCTACAAGGCAACGAGCTACATCCATCCTCGCCTTAGATTTGGTAACATCGTCAACCCTGATGAACACACCCACTTTCTTAGTGACGCTGTTGAAAAACTCAACCGACCAAGCGTGAGCCGGAATCCCAATGCAATTGATCCAAACTAGTCTTTCTTGAGGTCGAATCATGGGGGTTCCAAAACCTGATTTCTTTGAAAATCGACTTCCACCATTGCTCTTCATCACTGAAAATCTGATGAATTTTTGCTTCACTTTCCGATTTTAACAAGAATAATTTTCCGCCCAACGGGATTGTCTGCACCGAAAAATCCCTTCTCTGTGCAAGGATTGTTGCAAGGTATCACTATCTTCCCAATTTAATACTTCTCCTACTAGTTGTTTGTTGAGGGACACTAGGACGTCTTCTGGGGCTGTGAAGAATAGAGTTTCCTTTTGTTCTGCTTCATTTGATTTTGCAGTAGGCTTATCAGAAAGGAGAACTTCTTTCCAAGAAAGATGAGTCCCATCTTTAGCAATTACCTTTGAATAATTCACAAAGGTACTCCCTTCCCAAAGTTCATGTCTTCCCTTCTTTTAAACCTTGGACTGTTGATCTTGATTTTGTAGTTCCCAATCCAAACTTGTTCAAGAGCCTTTAGAAGTTTATCTTCCTCATCTGATTGTTTGAACCTTACAAAACCAAATCGATTCCCTCTTTTGTCTCTTTTCTGTGGGATAATCACGTCACCCACACTTCCCCATTTTGCAAAAACAGCCCACATTTCGGCAATTCCATGACTCTCTGGAATATTAGTGAAGAAGAAAGTGGTACAAGATGATTGGAGGGACTTGAAAAAGCCTCTTGGTTTGTACCGAAACCCCTCATCCCTGTTGGTGAATTGATGAGAATTGTGATTTTTTTGACCCCCAGAAACACCACTTACTGTCCTGTAACTAGCCCCTCTCTCACTCACTCTCTCTCTAACTTTCTCCCTCTCTCTCATGCTCACAGGTTATTCTGACTCATGATAAAGAAAATTCGCTGTTATGAGATTAAGAGCGTATGATGATGATATTGAATCATATATGCTAATACCAGGCCTAAATATGACATAGAAATATACTTTCGTGTTGGGTCAATACTCAATAATATGCATGATTCATAATTATGGAATATACTATATGGCAAGGAATTTATGAATATTGGTCTGTTATAATTGCTTGGCCGCAAATCACTTGTGTGTCAAAAGGAAAAAAGAAAATGAATTGATGTTTCAGAAAAAGAAAGGACCATGTAGGTTGTACTTGGCTTAGTCAATTGTCAATGATATTTTAACACACAATTACTCACATCAGCAATTAATATAACATCTCTATTAACCACATTCTTACTAAAAACCAAAACAAAGTATTAAAATTTAAAAGCATGTAAGGATGAAAACAAAAATGAAAAAAAAAATTATATGGATTAAATCAAAACTCTCTGAAGTAAATTTTCCCAGATTGGTCATAAATAAAATATTACCCGCTATTCAGATTCTTCACAGTTCAAGCATATTGGGGTACGTATGTTTGAATGTTTTGGAATATTGTACCTGAAAGTGAAGACGTAATTACCGATACCACATCACCACCGGCACAAAAAGCTTTCCCATTAGCCTAATTAATATCAGAAAATAAGGGATTGTTACTACTTAAATTAGAGGAAATTTTTATTCATAAAATCACACATATAAAAATTTAGATCAAGGGTGGTCTCACAATATTAAAAACATTATATTTTATCATACATAATTTAAACATTAACAAAAAAGAAATTGCATATTTATTTTGCATGGATATTAAGAAATGCCCAAAGAGTATTGTTTAAGGAAGAGAGAAGATAAAATTTGCCTTGAAAATTTATGTTTTCAAATATAAAGACGGGTTATATTTAGTTTTTTAATATCCAATTTTCTCTTTTGTATTCCTTGACAAAAAAAGTTTTAGGACACTTCTTAACACAACTCTTATTTTATAGTTGATTCTCCATAAGATTATAAGATAAATATTTTCCGAATGCTTTCATATACCTTCAATATCACAAGTTTGACTTCAGAGTCATTTTCATACAACCTCAGGTTCTTTGAAATTTGACTAATCTGGAAAACATTGAAAGGAGCTATTATTAATAATATTGAGGAGAAGTAAGTATTACAAAATATAAAAGAAAAATAATATCATAAAACATTTTTATCTTTTAGATATAATGAAATAATATTTGTCATTAAAAATACAAAAAAAATCAAGTATTTATCTTTCTATTAATAAAGATATCCTTATTCATTAATGGTTTTTCGTGATTTGGTTCATCCAGCTTATGCGAAATGAAGCAATATTTGATGGAAAAAGCCCAAGTGCAAGTTTGATGATGAAGTTGATTAAATTAAGATCTTGGTTTTGGTTATCAGCAAAGTTCAGCAGTCCAAGTGCTTCTTATCTTTCTTGATGTAGTGATCATATTTCTTACTTTAAAGATGTTTATATTTCTATTTATCATAAACCTTTTTGTATTGGGTTAGTACCCATTATGTTTAGCTAATACAATTTTGCTAATAAAAAAGACTTACAACAAATGAAATTGTGTTTTTCATGTTTAATTTTATAGGTCGATTCATTAACAATTTCAATACATCCTTGGTGGCTTATTCTATTTGAAAATGGGATAACATGTCTTCCCATTTTGTGTATCATTTAATGTATTATTCTATTTGATTGGTCAAAATGAAATAAAGAATAATTTAATTTAGATATTATTAAACGTTTTGTTATCAATCAAAATATATAGAAGGGTAAGTGGGACACCAAAATGAGACAGCCAATTTTCCCCCCTTTTTAACATTTCATGTTTAAGGTATTTAGTTTAAAGTTACTTGAGTTACCATTTCATGTTTAAGGCTATTTAGTTTCCGAGGTCGATTGAGTATCGCTGCCTTTACATAAGAATTTCCTGCGAAAAGTACCTGTAGGAAGGCATAGTCACTCAATTAGGACAGAAGATGCAAATACCTTAATAATTAAAAATGAGAAGAAAAAAATATATACATTAATTTTAGAAGAGTTTTTTAGATTATCACTAAATTATATATTATTTATATTTAATTAATATTAATACTTAAATATAAGTAATATAAATGGAGTATTTCATTTGAACACCAATAGATATTATGGCTCAAACTCTATCATTACTGGTGTATGATATGCACAAATGGATTATTATCATAAGGACCTGTGATGATAATATAATATTTGAATTAGGATCAACTTACTTTAAGAGTAAGTTTAAAAAATTTACTCATTATCTTAACTATTAATTTTATAAATATTTAATATTTTAAATTCTTTCACTAATTGAAACTAAATTTCCCTATAATTAATGGCTAAAATGAGTGGTAAATTTAAAAAACTTACCTTAAATTCAAAGAGATTTAAAGGTGGTATATCTTATTATAATAATTAAGGACAGTGGTTCTCTGAAGTTGAAGAACACAAATGGGTAGACCCTGCTTTGGACATTGGCACCTTGGACAAAATTATGTCCAGATAAGAGGTCATCTTATAGTAACAGTAACGTTGATCGGTAGTGCTTGCACATATTGAATCCTTACTTAATCAACAATGTTAAATGTTCTCTTATGATATTATTGTTAATATAATCATTCATAAAATTAAGGGTTCTCATATAAAAAAACGCATGTTGGAACTGTTTAATTTCTACCATGTTAAAGCTTGGTGGTTTACATTAAAAAAAGGAAAATAAGGAAAAAGCAGAAACATTGAAATGGAAGAAGAGAACCTGGTTTGGTTCTCTGCTGAAGTTGGAACTTGGACCCATCTTTGTGCAATCTAGTTCAACACCGAGACAGTTTTGAAATAGAGAGATGCATTGTCAAGCACATTAAGCTGCTTTATATATTATCACGTGAAAAGCAAACAAGAGCGCGTGATGTATACTTTCCAGGTGCTGAAACGACAAAGTCAAAGGAAATGATTTTCCCTATGTCAGGGTGATATCCTAGCAGTGAAAAATTCTAATATACTAAAGCAAAACTAAGAATGATAAAAAAAGGTAATTTTTATTAATGTCATTTGAATGAGGGTTAACATTACTTAAATAGTACTTGAAATCTAATCTATGGATTGATGAAATATAATCTTAATCCAGTTATTTGTAAATTAAATATAAAAATAACAAAATATAATCTTATCATAATCTTTTCCAAATTACATAAGATAATCTTTAAATTTAGGAGGTAGTTTTATATCTCTCTTGGGCTTTCCTGTGATACTGGACTCAGAGTGAGATCCAGACGGTCCAACATTGCCCGGTTCTTCAAGGGGCACCTTGTTCTCAAGGTGTGATTCAGTGTGGAGTTGTTTATTTTTGTCTTTGTGTGTCATTTTCTTCTCCTCTAGCAAGTGTGTGAGTTGTTCTCTAAAATTATTCTCTTGAGTATTAGTACCCTCATTTTTTCATGCGAGATGATATTTTTTGTGCTATAATGTTTTCCTCTTCACCCCCTTCTTTGCTGATGTCTGATTGTGTCCCCCTTTCTTGTATGTCTATTTTTTTCGTCTTGTTTCTTTTGCTTAGATCCCTGTCATTTAATAGTCGGTTCCGGTTGTATTTCCAACTGTGGTTCTTGGCCGTGATAGGGTCTCAATCGTGAAACATGCACAACATTGTGTATATGGGCTGGTGTTGGTAGGTCCAGTTCATATGCCACTTCTCCTATTCGGCGTATATTTTAAATGGGACGTAATATCGTTTCGATAATTTTTGTGATTGGCGATGTGCTACTGTGGTTTGTCGGCATGGTTGTAGCCGAAGTAAAACCAGTGCGCCGACTTCAAAGGTAAGTTCCTTTCTCTTTGAATCGACATAGGATTTCAAACTTTGTTTGACCTTAATTAAATTTGTTCGTAACGAAGCTAACAATGTCTTCCTTTCGCATAGGATCTCGTCTAAGTGTGCATCTTGAGCTCTCCTGGGAATATAATCTGTAAAAGTTGGTGGGGAACGACTGTATAGTGCTAAAAAGGGTGTCATTCTGATGGTTGAGTGCTTACAAGTGTTGTACCAGTACTCGACGAAATGTAAAAAACTGAACCATTTGGTCGGATACTCACTTGTTAAACAACGTAAGTAGCTCTCCAAACATCTATTCATTACTTCAGTTTGACCATCAGATTCAGGATTGTATGTTGAACTAAAACATAGGCGTGTACCTTGTAGTATAAAAAACTCCTTCCAAAACTTACTCAAAAAAAAATAAATCTCTAACGAGGGGTTCCATGTAGTTTGTATATTTCTGTTGTGAATCTTGTTGCTAACTATTTTGCTGTGAACTTGGCAGGGAGTGCCACAAAGTTAGCGAACTTGATAAGGTGGTCCACTACTACCCAAATGATTGTATGACCGAATGATCGTGGTAGACTTGTTATAAAATTCATTGAGATGTCTTCCCAGACTTTATGTGGTACAGAGAGAGGTTGCAGTAACCCAGTTTTGGCTTGAGGTAAATATTTAGTTTGTTGGCATATTAAACAACATTTGATGAATTTTTCTGTATCCTTGTACATGTCAGGCCAATAGAATGATGCAGTCAGGCGAGCTAGAGTCAATTTCAACCCTAAGTGTCCTGCTGCTGGAGTTGTGTGAAGCTCTGATATCAATGTTGCTCTCCATCTATTATTTTCATGTATGAATATTCTGTTTGTATAGTAGAGCAGAAAGTTGGTAAGGTGGTCCACTACTACCCAAATGATTGTATGACCGAATGATCGTGGTAGACTTGTTATAAAATTCATTGAGATGTCTTCCCAGACTTTATGTGGTACAGAGAGAGGTTGCAGTAACCCAGTTTTGGCTTGAGGTAAATATTTAGTTTGTTGGCATATTAAACAACATTTGATGAATTTTTCTGTATCCTTGTACATGTCAGGCCAATAGAATGATGCAGTCAGGCGAGCTAGAGTCAATTTCAACCCTGAGTGTCCTGCCGCTGGAGTTGTGTGAAGCTCCGATATCAATGTTGCTCTCCATCTATTATTTTCA
>NC_032011.1:3686683-3689521 GCF_001865875.1 Lupinus angustifolius | reverse complement strand
TATAGTACTTAACCATTCAATCCCTAATACCACATCAGCTCCTTGTATTGGCAAAAGATAAAATGGAATGTGAAATAATTGTTGTTGTAGGTTGATAGGAGTTTCTTTACATAATCCAGCACAATAAATATGCTCACCATTACCTACCATGACTGGAAACTTTGGGGTTGGGCAAATAGGTAGCTATAAAAATTGTGCAACTAAGGGTTGCATAACATTGTGTGAACTACCCATATCTACTAACACAGTCACTGTATCTCCAAAATTTTGGCCTTCAAATTTAAGTGTCTTTGGAGATGGGTTACCTTGTAGAGCATGATCAGATAAGTGGAAGTGAAGAATTTCTGACTGGTCTATGTCATGAGATATGCATTCTACATCCAACATTGGTAAATTATGGTCATTAGCAATTAGACCCTCACTACCTTCCTCACTCACCATCAAGAGCAATTGCTTTGGTTGGCAACGGTATCCTAGAATGAACTTTTCATCGCAATTATAACATAGTCCATGTGCGCGTCGTTCCTGCATTTGAGTTGCAGTGAGTCTTTTTATGGGCAGAGTGTGCGATGTAGTTTGACTAACACCATTAAGTCCAGCAGTCTTGGGGACTGGTTATTGTAGTTGTTTGGGAGTGCCATGAATGATTTGATGTGGCCTTTGCCATAGCAATTTTACTTTCCACCAATTTTGCCAACCCAATTGCATGAATCACTGAAAAGGGTTGTTGAATTGCTAGTTCGCGTCCAATCTCTAGATGAAGTCCAGATAAGAAACAGTTGAGCAACATTTCAGGAGTCATTCCGACTACTTGATTTGAGAGACGTTCAAATCTGGTTTGGTAATATGTGACTGTAGTAGTTTGTTTTAATTTAAATAGTTCAGCTTGAGGATTTGCAAATGTAGATGATCCAAAACGTGCCACTAGAGCTTTTATAAAGCCTTCCCAACTTGTTAATTGATTGGTCTGAAACATCCACTTATACCAACTTAAGGCGTTTCCTTTCATTGAGAATGTTACGAGTTCAAGGCGTTGAAATGGAGCGACTTGATATAAGTTGAAATATTGTTCTGCTTGGATTAACCAATCTTGTGGTTCTGTACCATCAAATGGTTGTAGTTGTAATTTTGGAGGTTTTATATTTCCTAGTGATGGAAACAATCCACAACCATATGGAGTTGTTGGTGGTCTTGGTTGGGAGCCATATGATGGCGGTGGTGTTGGTTGAAAGCCATATGGTGGTGGTGATGATGTTTGTGTTTTGTTTGTGGTTAACCTTGCGATCTTTTCCACTAACCCATTAAGGGTGCTTTCCATGTAGGCTTCCATGGACGCCTGAAATATATCCTATCGTTCATTCATGTTCTGCTGCACAACAGCCAATTTTTCTATAACCATCGCATTGGAAGTGTCCTCCATGGTAGAGTGTATAGATGAAGAAGACGAAGTAGGTTTATGAGGTATGAGAACAACAATGAAAGCACCAATGTGAGGGTGATACCCTAGCAGTGAATAATTCTAATATACTAAAGGAAAACTAAGAATGATAAAAAAGAGGTAATTTTTATTGATGCCTTTTGAATGAGGGTTAACATTACTTAAATAGTACTTGAAATCTAATCTATGGATTGATGAAATATAATCTTAATCCAGTTATTTGGAAATTAAATATAAAAATAACACAATATAATCTTATCATAATCTTCTCCTAATTATATAAGATAATCTTTAAATTTAGGAGGTAGTTTTATATCTCTCTTGAGTCTTCCTGTGATATTGGACTCAGAGTGAAATCCAAGTGGTCCAACAGTCTGGTACTCACTCTTTCTGTCTAGGAATGTAGCTTTCTGTCTAGGAATGTAGCTTGTTATGAACACATCTTCCCTTTCTGCAATATAGATACTCTGAAATCCAAACATCACAGAACCTACAATTCCCCTTTTGATCAAGACCAGGATCCTAGAGATAATTCCAATTCTAACAATGCTATTTCCCCTGATCCAGTTGACCTGACTAGGATAGATCCAGTGCATAACAGAATCATTGACCAACCTAGGACAACCAGACCTGATTCTGACCCTGAGAGTACCACTAGGACAGAAGGTGATACTAATAACACCATCCCTGATCCTGAACCATCCATGGAATGCACTTGTAACAATGAATCTGATTCTAATAACAGTCAATCCCAAGCTGTTCAGGAACTCAACATTTCTGAGTCTAACCATACTGCTATTCCCCCTAGGCAATCCAATAGGATAAAAGGACCTCCTACCTACCTAAAGGATTATCATTGTAGCCTAATGCATCAAAGTACTCATTCTGTTGATCATGTCAAGTACCCTATCACCAAACATCTTAACTATAACAGCCTATCTTCAAAACACAAAATTTCCTCTATTGCTATAAGCATGCATGATACTTTATACAGAGGCTATCAAATTTCCTCACTGGCAAGAAGCAATCAACTCATAATTACAAGCTCTAAGCAGAAGCAACACATGGTTTTTAACTGAGCTACCAGAGGACAAGAAAGCAATAGGATGCAAGTGGGTTTTCAAAGTGAAATATCATGCTGATGGAACAATTGAGAGACACAAAGCAAGACTAGTGGCAAAGGGCTTCAATCAAACAAAAGGAGTTGACTATATGGACACCTTTAGTCCAGTAGTTAAAATGACAACCATAAGAGTATTGGTGTGTTTGGCATCAATCTACAATTGGCACTTGCATCAATTGGATATCAACACAACCTTCCTTCATGGTGATCTAAAGGAGATTGTTTACATGAAGGCACCACAAGGTCTTCAAGTCTCAAACTCCAGAATTGTCTGCAA
>NC_032011.1:3685889-3686583 GCF_001865875.1 Lupinus angustifolius | reverse complement strand
GGAAAAATTCATATATGGATTGAAACAAGCTAGTAAGCAATGGCATGACAAGCTCACCAACACTCTGCTGAAAATTGGTATTACTAAATCCTTTGCTGATCACTCTTTATTCATTAAGAACACTAACAATGGCTTCACAACCATTCTTGTTTATGTTGATGACTTGGTTTTGACAGGTAATGATATTGAAGACATTATGAACACCAAGACTGTTTTACATGACCAGTTCAGCATAAAAGATCTAGGAGAATTGAAGTTTTTTCTTGGAATGGAGGTTGCAAGATCCAAGAAAGGGATTATTCTGTATCAAAGAAAAAATACACCTTGGATCTTTTAGAAGAAACTGGTTTCCTTGGTGCCAAACCAGCCTCCACTCCCATGGAATACAACAACAACTTGCACTCTCAATCTGGCACTCCTCTAACAGATGACTCCTCCTACAGAAGATTAATAGGGAAACTTCTATATTTAAAAAATACTCGACCTGATATATCTTATGCAGTAGGAGCTTTGAGTCGATTCCTATGTTCACCCACTGATCTTCACTATAAAGCTGCAACAAGTATTCTTCGATATCTCAAACATTTCCCTGGTGAAGGTGTCTTCTTCCCAGCAGAAAACACAACAACAATACAAGGTTATTCAGATTGGGCTAAGTGCATTGACACTAGGAAGTCAATCACTGGTTGGTGTT
>NC_032011.1:3683102-3685789 GCF_001865875.1 Lupinus angustifolius | reverse complement strand
TGGAAAAGCAAGAAACAGAATACTGTTTCTAGATCTTCATCAGAAGCAAAATATAGAGCACTTGTCATGGCTGTTTGTCAAGCTCAATGGCTACTTTTCTTGTACAGAGACCTTGGCATACAACACAATAAACCAGTGAGCATCTTTTGTGACAATAATTCTGCCCATCATATAGCTGCCAACCCCGTTTTTCATGAGCGCACAAAGCACATTGATATCGATTGTCATGTTGTCCGTGAAAGAATTCTCAATGGCATTGTTCATCTTCTTCCTATTCACACTTCTCTACAACTTGCCGACATCTTTACAAAATCCTTATCTCCTTCTCCATTTCATTCGATTGTTTCCAAACTTGGCATTCTTGACATTCATATGCCTAGTTTGAGGGGGCCTGTTGAAGATAATGATCATCTCCCCAACCAGATTTGCCACCAAAATGCTGAAGTTTGCAACATATAACAACTTTCCTTTTATACTAGTTTTTTGAATTTCTGTTAATTCTGTTTTTAGTTTAGTTTCCATTTTTGGCAAGTTTCAGTTTAGTTAGTTTTAACTTACTTGTATATATAGCTTAGCTTTCTCTTTTTCATCTATTGATTAATCAAGATCATCAATAAAGTTTCTCATTCAGTTTTTGATCACTTTCTCATTCCTTCTTGGTATTATTGATTCACAAATTTTCTTCTTTTGTGCTTCATCTTCTTCACTCTTCATTCACCATTCACCATGGGAAAGCATTTTTCACAGATGTTATTAAAAGGCACACCAACAAAAATATATTGATTAAAATTTTTAAACATTCATTAAAAGGTACACTAATGAAAATATATTGAGACAATATATGAGACGTATTCCATCTCTAATGGCAAGCCCATCAACTATACCTAAAAAAATAAAATAGTCTAGTTTATAAATCATATTTTAAGGAAATTGTTTTTCCGCTCAAACTATGATTTCAAATTGCAAATATTGTTCTAACTCAACCCACTATTTTTTTTATTAGTCTTACATCCAGTGAAAAGTAACCTTGAATTTTTTTTTCATTTCAAAGCTGTAAAAAATATTACTCTTAATGTAACTACCAAGCAATTATTCAACCATTTATTTTCATATGATTTTACATTTCAGCTAAAAAAATAAGTATAATAATAAACATCTAACGTGCATCCTGATAATCCCCACTAATATAAAAATCATTGGATTGGAGGTCACAATCATGAATGTTCTTTTACTATACCTATTTGGCTATTATATCTTAGGAAATTGGTAAAATAGAAGACTTGTAGGTTATTTTTGAATTTATTTTACATATAATATATCTATTCAAATGGCCACATAAAGCGAATGGTACGTAGATTAATACATATGGTCTAAAATCAAATATGAAGTTGAAGATTTGTAGGGGCATGTTCCCCACTGAGCCCAACATGCGGCTATCATTGAGCTAGGAATGACCCTTACTACAATTGTGAAAAACTGTAGGAAAATATGACCGATTGATCGTAATTACGATCCTAATAATATTGTAGAGACTCCCAAACCAAATGTTGCAGCCATAGTTATGGTTGTGGAGTAAATTTAAAACATTGGTTCATCTATAACCTGCTTACAATTTGGGAGTGGGATCTATGAGGAAATTGTAATGGCTCCCATTCCTCATCATCAACATTTTGGAAGAATAGATCCACCATTTCTTCTGTAACCAGCTCTAGCTTTGAAGGCTCCCACTAGTTAACCAACATAAGATGAAGAAAAAATAGTTAGGCAAAATGGTAGGTTAAAAATCAATAGTAACCTAAGCATCTATATTGAAATCAACCTGATAAAAGAGTCATGTTTTACCTTGGGTTCGTTGTCCTTATCAAATAGCTTTGCTCTTGAACCCTATGAACGCGTTTTAATCAAGTTGAAATAAGCGTAATCATTAGTACAACACTTTTCTCAATCACTTAATTCAATATTACCCCTTTATGAATATGGTTTGTAAAAGTTTTTACACTTGGCTACAAGTCCCTATTACAATTCCTTCTACTGGTTGGGGTTTTGTCAATCTTCGTGAAACTCTTCTAAATGGTAAATGTGTAAAATTGTGAAGAAAGTTTTGGTTTATGGTGGTTTGATGAAGTGATCTTTTTGAAAAAGAACCTCAGCTATGTGCACTTATCTTTTATAAATTAGTAGATGGATCCAAAGTTTTGTATAACGATAAGTCTGTAAAGTTATCTAATTGATCTTTCTTTATATTGGGTAAACCCTTTGTGCTCATTTTAATACAATTTTTTTATATAAAAAAACATTGTTTTCCTTTTCTAGTAATTTACTTTATAATTAAAATAGCTCGTGGTTTTTTTTATTTTGTTTCAAATATCTTAAAAATGCAAGACTTGATTATTCATTCATTTCAATTATACTCTTATTTATTATATTTTTTTAATCTCTTATATTTTCATCTATTAATTATGAGAGTAATATAAGAATTAAATTAAGACATTTTAATTAACTTAAACTACATTTTTTCATCATTTAATCAGTGTTGTTAAAACTATTTTATACTGGTCGGTTGAACCAGATTCAATACCAGTACGGTAATTTAATTATATTGGTCATGCAATCATATCTGTCAAAATTGGTTAAAATCGGTCATACCAGCCGATTTTCAATTGAACCGTACTGGTCATACCGGCAGG
>NC_032011.1:3615778-3683002 GCF_001865875.1 Lupinus angustifolius | reverse complement strand
AAAAAAAAAAAATTTCTTTTTTTTTTCGCTTGGGCGAGCTGAATCTCGCTCGGGCGAGCCAAATCTCGCGTGAGCCCTATTTAAGGCGATTTGCCTCTGTTTCATCTCGCTTGAGCGAGAGCACTGCAGCAGAACATGAAAAGTGCGATTTCTGCATCGCAATTCTTCGAAAATCAGCCAAAATTTTCAAGAACAAACAGCATAAAACAACATTCAATCATTTCAAATTGTTTTGTTTCATATTGAAAAGCATAAATATTTATGAAATAAATTAAATATCAACATATCTTTTTCATATATGGGAATGCTAAAAATCGAAAAACAAAGAACAAAGAACAAAGACATTATATTGTGTTGTTGACAATCAAAATAATACAAATTTATAAGCAAACAATTAAATAAGGTAATTGGGTTTAAGTAAAATTTCCAAGAGCACAAATATTGAGCCAAAATGAGTGTATTAAACAACATATATATTAAAAATCATCGAATAGAATAGAAGATGATAGATTTGTTGAATAAGTGAGTGAATAACCATGATCTTTACCTTATTTTAGAGGATGATACAGTCTATGTGTTTCTGAAACATGCAAAACCAAAAATTAAAATAATGATTCTTTGAATAAAAAAGTGTATAAGTAAGATAAGATATGCAGATAGAGAAAATTAATTTGCGGATATGTTTCAGGGGAGAACCAAACCATAAATAAAGAGAAAAAATGATAACAGTATGATAAGATGAGGAGATAAATATATTATTAACAAAAATAAATAGACAAATAAATGTAATAGTATAAGTAAATGTATAATATAATGGAGGGTACATACCATAGGTTTTGAAGGTTGATCTTCCTTGAGGAATATATCTTTACTTATCAGACACTAAAGGAGACACATGCTGGAAGAATATATCTACAAAATAATAAAATTAGTGAGAACACGTCTATAAAATAATGAAATCAATAAAAAATTAAACAAAAATCAATGATAAAATAATAACAGATGTATAAAATAAACCAAAAAATCAATGAAAATATGCTAAATATCATGTCTACAAAATAAATAAATAAATAATGCACTTTAAAGAAGATGATTGAAAAAGAAAGAAAAAAGACGATTATGAAGAGACATAATGAAATGAAATGAAACTGGAGAAAAAGAAGGTTGGAAGAGAAAGAGAGAGACATGAACCTCAATAACAATTCAAATGCAATTTAAGATATAGCATAAAAAATGCAATAATTATTATTAAATTATTACTATTGTCAAGAAATGACAAATATAATGTGAGAAGGTACATATGATTATCATGGAACCATTTAGGATGGGAAAAATAAAGGAAGAGATACATGTGACAATTGATGAGGTAACGTGAAGGATCAGATAACATGTAGCAATTGATGTGGTGGTGGAAGTTTATTTTGTTATGTATATGTAGTAAATAGATGTCGAAAAATAGAAGGTTGAAATCAAAAGCATGTAGTTTGACTCTACTTTTTATGTCCAAGGTGTAGGGAGATAAAGAGTTAATATATTACTATATTGATAACCAAAAAGTTATTATATTGAGTGTCCTTTTGACATTTTGTAGGTGAAGTATTGTCAAAAGTTTGAGCCTCTAATTTTATTTTAAGAGTAGAGTATTCTTACTTATTACAATGTTATAAAACTCGGCTTGGACTGACCGGTCCAATCGTTCAACCATGAATCAGATATTTGATCGGTCTGAGCCTTTCACTTAACTGGTTTATATTAAAAACGGATTGACTCGGTTCAACTCGATCGATTTAAGCCTAAAATCGGTGACTCGGATGGTCGGATTGCCCAAGTCAATCAAAAACTATATTTTTCTAAAAACAACCAAAACAATGGTGTTTTAAGACCCAAAAAACTTTTAAATTATTTGTAATTATATTTGTCATTTGTTAACTTATATTATAACAAAATATTTGTTGTTTAATTAAATTTTAAACATATATGCACTTTCTTGCAATTAAAACGTAATATATGTGTTGTTTGACGATGTTTTCAGCTTGTTTGTGACATTTTATAGTAGTAAAATATTATTTGTTAGTTATTTAATTAGGTATGATAATATTTTTAAATTTGAAATTTAAAATTATTAAATAATATTAACTAATGTTATGAATTTTTTAGAACTTTTAATAGAAACCGAGCCAACCGATCTAATCAATGACCCACTGGTCCAACCAGTAACTCATTGACTCAATGCCTAGCTGAATCATTGACTGATTCGAGTTTAATAATACTGCTTATTATGGACTTGAAACTAATATTATTTTTTTATAAAACCACTTTCTTAATGAATATTAAATGGTGACTTTCTTTTCTTACTTCAGACGAAACCTTTATTTTAATTATACATTAACTATATAATAATATAAAATAATGATCATCATAAACAACCAATAATTGACAACATGACAAATTTTAAAAAATAAAAATAATATATTATTATCATATAAAGATAAAATTAGTTATATGAGTAAAAAAAATATTTTCCAACCTCCATTAATTATGAGTCATGTGCAACACACTTGTCAAACTGACACTAACACTATATTAATACCGTAGTATATAAAAGTAAAAAAAATGAGAAGATTGAAGAGTCCAGAACAAGGGACGTTTGAGAAAAACAAGTGAGAAGTGAATATTTTTGTGTGAATTCCTTGACTCTATTATCAATAACCTATTTTACCTTTTTTAATCATAGAAGTGAATTAATTAAGGTGTCTATTAGTTTGTGAGGTAAACCAATGGGGTAACCTATGATTTGTCGACTAGGAGAACCCCTTGGAGACCATATTCTTGTAAAAAATTCATAGCATAGTTTGGTTTATTTTATTTGCATTGTTATTAATAAATGAGAGTTTAATTCTCATGTAGTCTTAGGATTTACGTTTATTTCTCAATCAACCTTGATGACAACCTCTAAGGGGTGCCTTTGATTGTAGGATCGTTTTAGCTTGAAATTAAAAGCTTTATAAATCAGAATTCGGTTTTGATATTGATAGAGATTTTTAGGCCAATTTTAAGATAGATTTGTGGGAAAAATGGAAAAGTTACGAAGATGGAGACGCCACAAACTTAAGAGCTTGATAAGTCAATGATATTCACCACAAGGAATGATCTTTGATAAGCATTTAGACGCCACACCGAGAGGGTGATGAGTCTTAGAACGCTACAAATATAAGGATCTTAATAAGTTCGAGTTAAGGAGCTTTGGCTCAACTTTAGGAATTCAATCCAATTTTTCTCAAAACCAAACTTAACTTTTACTAATGATGAATCAAATATAAATAGGCAATCTGCATTGGCTAAAAAGATAAGAGCCTACTTAAAATAAAATCCTAACTATCTTTGAATACTAAAAGATAATATCCTATTTAATAATGAAAATAAATATGGTTGAGGTTTTGGGGTTTTGGGTGAATTCTTTGAAGTATGACTTGGTCTTGAGTTGTTGAATGATTGAAGATTTGGATTTGAATCAGCCTTGAAAATCCCTCTAATTAATTTGGCTGAATTTAATCATAGAATTTCATTGCTTGAGTGAATTTGATCATCTTTTCTTCATCCCTTTAGTATAACCACAAGTTGGTTATGAAATGAAAGTCAAGTAGAGCCTTGACTTGTTCCAATCAGCCTCTTATCATCTCCTTAATTTGTGTCTTGTCGTATCCCGATGAGTAACCACATGTTGATTAAACTAATCTGATTTGGCCAAGGAAAATGAATAAATATCTCTAATTATCTTTTAAGTCTTGCATATTTGTAGTTGTGTCCTTTTGTGCTCTTACATCCTTCTTATTTTCATGCCACATTGTTTATGCTACACCACTTAGCCACTATTGGGCCAAATTACAAGGAAATAAATAATTTCTCAATCCCCAAAATACATCAAATTAAATACTAAAATACTTGAATGAAAAATAAACATAAATTTTAAGACTACGTGATAATTAAATTCTCATTTATTAATAATAACAATGCAAATAAATTAAACCAAATTATGTTATGAATTATTTGCAAGAACATGGCCTCCAAGAGATTCTCATAATCAAATGATATGCTTCCAAAAATCATAGATTGTCCCCATTGGTTTACATCAGTTTGTGACTAATAAATAGACGCAATAAAAAACATTATCTAAAAAAGGCATTCTCTCATATTTAAAAAAGGCATGTTAATAAATTAAATTTATATTTAGTGAATATTATTACTAAATTCAATATTGCACCACTTCTTTTTCTTGTATTAAACTCTTGTAATTAGGTTGACACTCCTTTTATCCATAACATTATCTTTATTTATAAAAAATATTATTACTAAATCTCTAAAATATAAGTGGCATACAATTAGCTAGTCATTCCATGTATCACTTCTCTTTAATAAAAACTCTTCATTAAAATTGTGTGTTGGTTAAGAAAATATATTTTAAAATAATGAACTTATATTTAAAAAGGTTTAAATTTTCAGAAATAATAATATACTTACCCACAATATACAAATATTATATAAATATAAATGAATAAGTATTTTGTTGGTATGCATCCTAATAATATACAATACCATTCACGAATCAAAGTTTTGAAAGATATTATTCAAAAATACAACTTCGAAATTTGAATAACATAAATATATAATTGTCATTGTAAATTTTTTATGTTTGTTATTTAAGTAGTGTCTTTATTTATTTTTTAGGGAATTTTTACCTGTTTATTTGCTATTTTTCCATTTTCTTATTCTTACCATCAACTATCTTTTAAACAAAATTTGATTTTACTATGCAAACAATTGAGAGAATCTCATGTATTTATTATATTTAAGTAATTTCTGTGCAAACAATATATGTTTCGCCATTGTTCCAGAAACGTCTCCAACACGTGTATTTTATGGAACTATGTTATTAAACTTATTATCCATAAGAAATTCAGACACTTAGATATTTTTACAGCTATAATTTAATTTGAGTAATATCTATATATTAATAGTTTAAAGACTTATATATAATTTGTGTATTATTTACTATCCATTTAAATTATTTTTATTTAAGAGTTAATAATAATTGAAAATAAATAATGAATGATATAGTGATATTGTAAAACACTTTTATACTATTGACACATATATCTTATTCTCTAATTTAATATCTGGGTGAATTTTATAATTTAGTTTTAAAATAGGAATATAATTTAATATATTTTTGGTCTCATTGCATGACAGGGTAAAACTAATCCGGGAAGGAATTCAAACTTTCTCTATTACTCATGTTTTCTCTATAAATCAAAATGTCCACTCATTACAAGGGGTCTAACTTATTAAGATTTGAAAGTAATAAATTATATATTATTTCTCTCGTTAAAGAGGATGATTTTTATAGGATTTTACACCCATAATAACTTGGTTGATCTAGTGATGTAAGATTTTCAAAATAATTAAAAAATAAAGAATATGATTCATGAAAATAATATTTATTGGGAGAGACAATTATACACCTCAAAAAAAAATAATTCCTTACCCAAAAGGAGAAGATATGTTGGCAATACAAAAAAACAGTCCCATAATTATCACAGAGTAATAAATCTTACAAATACATTGAGACTACCTTCTTACTATATATATATATATTACAGTAAATATAAAAATGTAAATATAACAATAATATATGTATTAGTAAGCAAGACCAAATAAATATTTAAGAATTTATTTTTGATATATGTAGAGTCCAAATTGTTTACACCGTTATATAATGCATAATTAATACTTTTGTCTTCTCATTATATTTATCTTCGTAAAAAACATATTTCAAATTAATTAAAATAATAAATAAAATACCTTGAAAATAATATACCCTGTCCATGATCGAGGTAATAATAATACAAAAACAAATATATCCCATTCATTGATAATACAAAAAGGGAGATTATGAAATTATGTGTAATGTACAACTTAATTAATAAATTAATCGTGGATTGCATTAACTCTTTTTTTATTTTATTTTATTTTTTACCAATATATATTTTGGTAGGGAGTAATTAATAGTTGTAAGAACACATTACACATTAATATATTAACTCAATAGATGTGTTTAGATTTGATTCATAGTTCATAACGTTATTATGCAATTAAATTAAATTAATAAATAAAATACCTTGAAAATAATATATAACGTACATGATTAACTAGAATATTTCATTCATTTATACTACTGTATAAAAGATAAAATATACCTAAAAGGTATTTAGGTAATTGAATGACCATAATTTCTATATCTCTACTGTGTCCTTATTTCAATATTGTTATATAAATACAAAATATATTTAAATGATATTAAGCTGATGGAACATAAATAATTTTATTCAATTTATTTAGTAACCACTGGCATATTTTTCATATTCTACTTTTATCATTTTGTAATATCTTATTAATAACTATAAGAAACTTTTACATATTCTTTTATTATTTTCCATCAACGAATCACTATTATTCTATACATTCTCCTACTTCTATTTTCTGTCTTTCTCACTCCAAGCAGAACAACTTTGATCGACATGGAAAAACATCCAATAACATATTTATAGAAACTTTGTGTATACACTTAATATAAGAAAAATAAGAATAAATGATAAAATGGTGAGATTATATGTAATTAATAAATCAATCAAATATTACATTAATTCCTGTCCTTTTTAGAAGGAGATCCACTAAGCATATACAAATAGTATACCACCTAATTACCTTATTTCCTCGAGAAGACGTGGGTTCGATTCCCGCTATCCGCCCCTACCCTTTTTATTTTGTATATATTTAATTAAAATAGTAAGTCTATAAAATTTGGATTTATTAAAATTTTACCAAATATATTTTTTGGAAGAGTAATTAATACTTGCAAGAAAACATTGATATTAATATATGAATATAATGTTTATCGTTGTCTTGATAAAATTTATACATAATCAATATATCATTTATATTATTTATTTGTATTAGTTTTTGAGAAGACAATAATAATTAAATATCAATAATAAATAATGAACTAATATAATTTACATAAAACCATACACTATCGATATATAATCTTTCACTTAATATATATATAAGTCAATAAATGTAAGTTAATAAGATTTGATTCAAATTAATACATTAAATATATTTTTTATTTTTTATATATATACAAATATTAATTTATTAAACATTATTAACTATTAAATTTACTTATTATCATTCTTTCCATCAATTAATATTTAATGGTGGTTTCCTTCAAATAGCTAACTTACATTTTTCCATGATATTATTTTGAGGCTGAGAGTAGTTTATTTATTAACATATTATGAATTTAAAAATACTTTATATAGTGGCCATTTTCACAAAATGATAAAATTTAATAAGTAATTAACAAGAAAATTTCTTCATATTTAATTTAAAAATGAGTTTTTTTTGTTGTTGTAGATTTCTAAAAAAAATCACAATGTCAAGTGATACACGTAACTTTGAATAAAAGCCAAAAGGAAACACAAAGACAAAACCCAAAAAAACGTACGAACACAAAACAAAACCACTCTTCTGAGTTTCTGATTCTGACAACACTTTCACATTAACACGCGGCGAAGCGAACTCTTTCTCCTTCTCCACCACGCACCACCGCACTCACCTTCTTCTCACTCTTCTCAAACAAAAAACACATTCTCTCTCATTACCCATTTCAATGAAAAGTCTTAAAGTTCGTTTCTTTTTTTGTTCCTTGTAATAATAAACAAAATCAACGGACTAAGCTAACGTTTTTTCCCCACTCTAAGCGTTATTAAATCTATATCTTATCTCTTTCTATACCCTTCTTCTTCTTCTCTTCCTTCTTCAACCTCTCAACTTCAACTTTCTTCTATTTTGGTCATCAAAATATCTCACACCTTTAATAAATTCTAGCATTAAAATCCCAAAATATTATCTTTCTCAATTTAAAAGCATTGGGTTGGTACAATTTGTCTTTTTGTTTCACCTTGCTAAATGTTCCCCATTATTTCTTTATTATTACCCTTCATAACATTTAATATTTTATTCTAATTTTAATTTTCTTATGTTTATCACTATTTTCTGACATGATGGCCTAATCCAAATCTCTTTTAATATGGAAAGTTCTTATTAAAATACCCAAATTAATAGAAAAGTTGGGTCTATATTTGAAACTTGCTTAATTTGTCAAAACAATAGTTTCTATATGATGACACATACACACTCCTCTGTGTTACTTTTACATTATAAGTTGTGAGAGTTGAGAGAGCTTCATATATATCCATAATAACCATTTTCATTCACCAAAAGGAAAAAAGAAGATATTTTTTTTAATACCCAATGGTTATTAATCTAAAATCTTCATCATTGTTGTAGAGATTTTGAGGATTTTCTGTAACTTTTTCTGGGAAAAATTTCTGATCAACGAGAAAATGTCTTCATCAACCTATCCCTCGTGTTGTTCCGGAAATTCTCCTTCGAATCTGCAACGTTTTCTTCAATGTGTTACTCCTCTCGTTCCTTCTCACACTATGCCTCAGGTATTTTCTATATTTATTTTCATTTATTTGTCTCTGTTTCATGTTCATGTTCCAAATTGTTTCTCTCTTAAATTCAATTCACCAGATAGTGTGTTTGTGTTTTTCTTTCTTTTCTTCTCCATCTTCCTGCCAAAAAAATAATATTATGATTTAGGTTTTTAAAATTATTATTTCAGGCTTTTATGTAATTTTTATTATTTACTCTTAGTTTTTATCCATCCAAAATCTTTTCGATTGTGTTTGTTTGTTATATTCTAATTTTATTGTTATGCAATTGTGTGACTGTGAACTGTGAATTCCATTGCTGGAATATTCCTGTATATTATGCAAAATCTGGGCATCAATTATTGGTTCATTTTTTCTATAACCAAAAATATTTTTTCGAGTTTTATACGACACCTTGTATTATTAGATTAACATTTTGTTCGGGCGTAGAGTTATTTTATCTATAAAAAATTAAAATAGAATATAAAAAAATTTGATTGACTTAAAATGGTGTGATCTTGTTGGCTATGTGTTTCATTTTCAACTTATTGACTTCTGTGACAGTTCTCATCTAATCAAATACCAGCATTACTCCGGTATTTATGTTTATATTAATGTTAAGGTAATGTATAAATAACTTATGAAACATCTGATTCTCTATTATTTGTATTTAATATTTTACATATTATATAAATTAACTCCTAATAAATGTTACTAACTTATCCCTCTATCAGATTTGTAATGTACAATAGTAATTCCTATTCTTATTGAATCTTAATTACATAATCTGATAATACATGATGATGTGTTAGTATCAATTAAGCAATTCTTTTATTTTTTACAAGTATCAATTGAGTTTATGAGATTGTCAATAAATTATTATTTGTTTTATTAATTTATTTATTTGAAATATTTTATTAATTTATTTATTTGAAATATTTTATTAATTTATTTATTTGAAATATTTTATTAATTTATTTATTTGAAATATTTTATTAATTTATTTATTTGAAATATTTTATTAATTTATTTATTTGAAATATTTTATTAATTTATTTATTTGAAATATTTTATTAATTTATTTATTTGAAATATTTTATTAATTTATTTATTTGAAATATTTTATTAATTTGAAATATTTTATATTATATTTAGTATGGTTGTCTTTCACATTTGGTCTGGGACTGTGGGTAGAAGGGGATTATCATAATTGGACACAGTGTCAGACTTTTGCACTCCAAAATTTAATGATGATGGAGAGTGGGCCTAAACGGTGCCGGAAAGCAAGAAAGTATTTTTGCGGAAGAAATAATTAAATGGTTTAGGATTAATTTAATTAGGGATGATATATTAATTATTTAAATTATTCGGAAGATGATAGTCTTAAATAATTTCTCAATTGGTAGTATTACTCCCATGTTCCTGGCTAAGACAGTATTACCTTCAGTGCGAGAGTTTAGGAAACAAAAAGAGTTGATAGTATTATCCTGGTTAGGGTATCTTTTTTTAGTAGAGGTGGTCGATTGGTTTTAATTGCTTTTTAGGTACAAAAAAAGAAAAAGTCATCCAATCTGAAAATATAAATAACATGCAAGTCTGATTTAGTTTAAGAAATCTAAATCTGATCTAAGATTTATGTGGTTTTGTTCTGTTTTGTCAAGCTCACATAAAAATATGTCTATTTCAAAATAATAAGTATAATATATTTTCAAATGTAAATTTCACTTAAAAATCAATAAGTCTATTCCAAGACTCTTTGTATCAAGCTGATACACACAAGTATTTATTAGAACATTAATAATATGAATTTAAACTAAAAATAAAAAAACAACAGGAAAAATAAAACACTACAAAGACAACATCAATAACATACTAACATAATTTCAACAATTAGAAAGTCTTAACTAATAAGTTAGAAAATATGAAAATGCATATTTTACATTATTAATTGAAATATTAATTAAATTTAGAAATAAAATAATTTCCATTTTTTCTATATATGTAATTAGTATTAGTGTAGTTTGATTTCTAAAATTAGAACCAAAATCCGAATCAAAGCAATCATTTTTTAAACAATTTCTGCTTTTTGTGATTTTAATTTTTTAGTTTTGCTTTTTGTTTCCTTTTTAGATTGGTCAGGATCTGAACACCCATATATTTTAGTGTGTAAAACCAAACCAGACCCAGGGATATGAAAAGGTTTATATAGGAAAGGTTCAATTAGGGATAAATGTGTAGAATTGGTTGAATATTTTGGTGTGATATTTGAAACAAGATTGCCCTGCAATTCTGTGGACTAATAAATGTTACGGTTAATCCTTTTACTTTATAATAAAAATTTGTTTGAAAATAATTGTAAGAAAATAAATATATGCTCACTTATAATTTTAAGAGACTGGTAAATAATATTTTCAAGTAATATACTTATATTAAAGAAAGAGTAAAAATGAGATATATAAATAAAATTTTAATGTGTAAAATATAAACAGATATTATTTTTATGAATTTTAATAAAATTAATTATTCGTTTCTTCAATTTCTGAATAATTATTTTGAGACGAATGTACTAAGGATTACTCAGCCATTGCCTTAATCTTTTCATATCAAATGTGAGTACTATTTTGGGTTTGATAATTTAATATGAGGAAAAAATGTATGCAGCTATAAGAATTTTATATATTATTAGTCTATCATTCATGTTCATTTCTTAATTATTAACTAATAAAAAATAATGAAGAATTAATTATTTTGGATGCCTTTGAAAAAAATATTCCCTTTGTGTCATTTTTCAATTTTATGAATTATGAATTATTTTGGGATCTAGTACTTTTTTGGAATTTTATCCATTTTTTCAATTTTATGATTTATGCCTTTGAAGAATCTGTATCTTAATTTTATTAATAAAGACATAGTACATAGTTTTACTTAGTCAAAAAAGATAATATGGATATTTATGGTACTTGATTTGATTTGGTGAGAAACCAATAATTTCTTCTTGCCATGGCCCATTGGTTAGGGCGACAAAAGCCAAACTTTGAAGGAAAAAACTCAACTTTACTTTATGAGATGAGTGACATAGTGCTATGTATGGTCTTTGTGGTTCCACCTTACTCCATATGTGTTATGAATGATGGGACATTGGTTATTTAATTCCATTCATGGCACATTGTTTAGTTTTGATTAGTGATCCTGTCAAAAATGGTATTGCTGGTATTACTATTTTTCAGTTTTACGGCATTCTTTTATTAAAGATGTTATTAAGATCGAGAGTTTGATTCCTGAAAACGACAATTGTTGGGAGAGACAAAAAAAAAATGCTATTGGCACATGAAATTGTTTATCTATACTCGTGATAACCAATCAGAATGAGTTTTTTGATGTTTTTTTTATAAAATTACCATTAATTAATAATAGTGTGTATAGATAATTAGCAGTGTCAATAGTGTTACCTGAAAATGATTTTTCCCTATGGATTTTTCATTATTTTTTCTATGTTACATGTTACAATGCTATTATGTGGTTTTCTTCATACAATCTATGTTGTTTTGGAGAATTGGTCAATGTTTTTATCTACTCAAAAGGGACACTTGATGATAGGGGCAGCCACATACCCCGAAAGGGATTAGTTCCTTACCCATGAGGTGAGGGGATATCCTTGCTAGTACCAAAAAAGGGGCAAAAGAAGGCAGAAAAAATCATGAATATGGAGGGTGCTATTGTGTATATACTAGCTGCTAGTTGTTGTTGCTTGTAGTTGTTAATGACTAAATTGCCAATTGCTTGTGTTTTAAGTTTATCTCATGCTAGCCTAGATTCTATCTTTTACTACTGGGTAGTTAAAACAAGTTGTCTGTTTAAAATCGAGTTTTTGACATAATTTACCAGGGCGCAAGCACTAACACTGAAGCGCAACAAAAGTAATGTTGCGCTGGTGCTGTCTATGATTTTTTGATGAGTTGTTTCCTTAATTTTCTTTGCTTTTATTATGTTTTTCGCAGAGGTCTCTTAGCGATATAAATAGCCTCTGGCAACCACTCGGTAAAGACTTGATTAAGTTCTTCAGCCTGAAAGATCTTTGGGACTGCTATTATGAATGGAGTGCTTATGGCGCCAGCACACCTGTGATGTTGGAGAATGGTGATATAGTGGTTCAATACTATGTTCCTCATCTATCTGCCATCCAAATCTACACCAATAAGTCTGTTGCAGCATCTAGGTATGCAGAAAATGACACTGCATTTGATTATAATTTTTGTTCGTGTCGACAAAATGGTGTTAACATATCTTCATCTTTTTTAGGAATCGGAGAGAGGATAGTAGTGATGGAAATGAATTTGAAAGTGATTCATGGAGTGATGACAGTGGAAGTGATAAGCTATCTAGGTCATTAAGTGACACTTCCAGCAAAGCATGGGATAGTATTTCCGAGGATTCAAGCTTTGACCAGGAGGGTTCATCGCCAAGAGATAAGCTTGGCCACCTTTACTTAGAGTTTACTGAGACAACTTCACCTTACTCGAGGATTCCGCTTATGGAGAAGGTAGGCTTTTATTTTAATTTTAAGTAGTATAGTATTCACTAATCGCCACTTTTTTCTGTTGTAATTGTTAGAAATTTGATAAAGATATTCATGTGCTTTCACCTAACAGCTTAAGCTTTTAGGAGATTGAGTTCATAGCAGGAATATAGACAGATTTATTTCTGTGTTATATTAACACACATTACTCCTGCTTGTTCTTGTTTTAGATAACCGAGTTAGCTAAAACCTATCCGGCATTGATGACATTGAAGAGTGTCGATCTTTCCCCGGCAAGTTGGATGGCTGTTTCTTGGTGAGCATAATTTCTTGTTCTTGTTACATGTGAACTCTTTGAATTGTCACTTAAGCCATTTTAATTCTCAAATTTAGTTAAAGGAAAATTGTTCTGTGTTTGTGACTTGACGAACAAGGCGTAGTCTATAGCAATGATGATTTAAACTGGAGTTGGGGACATGTCTGTTTCTCTTGCTCAACTTTTAGCTCTCTCTTTTTAGTATAAATGCATGAGAATGCTATTCTTGTTTTTTAATTAATGTATTTTGTTGTTTATGTTACTTACTTTCTTAAGATATTCGATCTCGGTTCGTATCCATGGTAGAAAGATGTTATCCTAACTCTTCATCATTGAATAGGTACCCGATTTATACCATCCCAAGTCGGAAAAACGACAAGGACTTGGAAGCTGGCTTTCTCACTTACCATACATTGTCCTCATCTTTCGAAGGTATCTTAATCTAGTTTTCCCAATAAATTATGTCTTTCTTTCGTAATCTAGTTTTTTCCAATAAATTATGTCTTTCTTTCGTAGTGAAAAATAGAAAAACAGATCAAATCATTGAACACAAAGGTAAGATTAGACCAGATCAATGATAAGTCTCACTATAACTTAGAAGGTGATAGTGTCACAGCTTGTTTCATATGTTCTGAACTTGTTATGCTTTATTTTGCTACAATTTTGTATATCTTCAATTACTTAGATGTTCCCTTTTTTCAACCACTCAATGAGAACTATATAGAATGTGAAACTGAAGAAAGTGAAGGGTTTTTCACTCTTCTACTATTAGAGGTTCTTAGCTATGTTTTATTAAAAAAAATGTAAAATTTTCTTCACCTCATTCCTTCTCAAAACTTTGTTATTTCTTATGTGTGTATGCAGATTGTGCAATGGAGAATGATGATGACTTTGACTTAGGGAAAGATATATGTTGTTACAATGAATGGAGAAGTATTGTAAAAGAAAGACTTAAGAAAAAAGAAAGTGGCTGCATATCTCTGCCACCTTTTGGACTAGCTACTTACAAAATGCAAGAAAATCTTTGGTTAAAACCTGATCCACGTGACTATGAAAGGGTATGTTATCTTTACAGTGCTGCAGAATCATGGTTGAAACAGCTCAATGTCTACCATCATGACATCAACTTCTTCACATTCCATCCCTCTATCTTGTAGATTGATTGTGGCTGTCTATCATCATGATCGTTAGCATTTTATCCAATATGGGCATAGCTGTCGTGACCCGATTTTCGGTCGGAAACCGGCTGTGTGACTATTAGTTAACTGCTCCTGGTTTGGTTTAGCTTTGAACTCTGACACCAGCATATGAAACTTCCCCTTAGTGCAACTCTGAAAATAATCAGAAACTGAGGAGTTATAACTCAAGAGTGTATAACTCTAAAGCAAATGTAAATTTTGTTAATGTGGGATGGGTTGTTTCACTAATAATTTTTTGTTTTTAATGTTACTTTCCTAGAAAGAGGATAACAAACAGTTCATACTTGGTAATTAAACTATGGTATATGTTTTGTATTATATAAAATAACATGTAATATCCATCCACCTTTTTTATAAGAATTTTCTTAAATTCAGTCTTAAAGGGTTGAGAACAAGCTGTCAATAGTGGATAGATTTTTTTTTAAAAATGATAGTTTAAGGAATTAGAAGTTATATGTCTTTAGTTTTCCAAGAAAATTAATCTATTTTTTATCCTCAAACTTAAATGTTAAGCTTAAATAGTCCTTCAAGTATATTGTGTATGATAGTGAGACTTATCATTGAACTGATCTAATCTTACCTTTTGGGAAAGAAGATGAGCAATAAATTTGAAGAAAAGAAGCTCACCTTGAAGAAAAAGTACAAACATTATTGAGAAAATGAGAGGACCATGAGAAATATAAAGAAAGTAAATTGTCAGAAATGCTTGTATTTGTTACTGATTTGTTGATCATGTCAGGGATTAGTATCATGCATACTTCATGAGAATATTGATATTGTTTCATTGATGAATTGTACATTTTTAGGGGCTAAGATAAAATAGAACTACACATACACTTTAAGAAAATATTGTTATTGCATTTCACAGGAGTTCAAAAATACATTGATCCAGCCATGTTGTAAATGTGCAATAGCCACAGGGTATGGTAGAAGAATCATCTACTTGTTAAGAACTGATAATCTTGTGACAGAAATACTATATAGATTCATAGCAACTCATTTTAGTAGCATTTCATTTTTATCATTTTGTACACCTGAGTTCCTATTAATGCCTTTGTTAGTTGGCCAATTGTGTCTAAATAAATTGAATTATATGAAAGGTAACATGTATCAAATTCATGGATGAACAATTCTCCTAGTCAAGTGTCAAAAATAACTGCTTAATCAAAGAACTACGATAGGAAAAGGCGAATCAGAGAAGGAAATCACAACTTTACCCGAAGTTCTTACTAAACAAGAACCAGATTCCAAATGCAACCATTTACATATCTTGCATTATTAAATCCTTGTCAGTAGTCTGGAGATGAAGTCCATAGCAGGGTCACAAGCATTTGCATGTATAATGCTGAGAATACTACTGACATGTTCTTCAGAAGTTCCCTAGTCTGTTTTCTTTTACAGGTCATTATTCACTTTTACTGCTTCTGTTGTATAGCTAGCTACCTTCTTGAAGAGTAAAATTTAGATCTTCTAGTGTTTTGTAAATATTGTCTAACTGAACGCGGGACTGGTTTCCGGCGGCAAACATATGAAATCTACCATTGATCTCAACCTGGCTCCATCCACTTTCTTTAACAAGTCCTTTACCATCTATCAACTTTCTCATCCTTTGTGCCTCCTTCCACTTGCCCAAAGAGGTATACAAATTAGCCATTAATACATAGTTTGCAGACTTTCCTGGACTAAGTTCTAATAACTTAACGGCTGCAAGCTCTCCCAGCTCAACATTGCCATGGATCCTACAAGCACTAAGAAATGGAGCCCAAGATTGAGCTTGAGCTTCCAGTGGCATGCCCTGAATTATATCTAAAGCTAAGTCGAGCTGGCCGACTCGGCCGAGAAGATCTACCAGGCAAGTATAATGTTCTACCGTAGGAGCTATTCCAAACTCCTTTTGCATACTTTTGAAGTACTTCAGTCCATCTTCCACCAAACCTGA
The DNA here is from genome assembly GCF_001865875.1 of Lupinus angustifolius. Classification (NCBI taxonomy): domain Eukaryota; kingdom Viridiplantae; phylum Streptophyta; class Magnoliopsida; order Fabales; family Fabaceae; genus Lupinus; species Lupinus angustifolius. Next base: position 3,666,474 of record NC_032011.1, on the reverse strand, counting down.
ATGGCTACAAGCCAGCAAAATACTAGTGTAAACAACGGCATCCGGCACTATCTGTTCAGCAATTGTCATTTTGCGAAAGAGGCTGATAGCCTCTTTCCCCATCCCATGGATGGCATAACTATTTATCATCGAAGTCCAAACAGCTAAATCTTTACCTGTCATCTTTTCAAATACTTCTCTTGCTTTCTTAATGCTTCCACATTTCGAGTACATGTGTATGAGAGATGTTTGGACTTGTTGATCCAATTCCAACCCATTTAGAAATATGTATTCTTCAATCTCTTGTCCAATGCTGAGTGATCCTAAATCAGCACAAGCTGATAAAACAGTTGCAAGGGTTGCTCCATTTGGTCTAATATCTGTCCTTACCAACCTTCTAAATAGATCCAATGCTTTCTCTGGATTACCTGAGTGGGCATATCCTGCAATCATTGATGTCCATGATAAAATGTTCTTATCAACTATCAGATCAAATATCATTCTTGCTGATGTAAGGTTACCACATTTTGCATACATAGTTATAAGCAAGTTTTCAATGGAATCCTCTTCACTGCACCCACATTTGAGTACAAGTGAGTGAACAGATGAAGCTAAGAAAAGTTCTCCTACTTGTATGCAACCAAAAATAATATTTAGAAACACAACAAAGTCTATGTCAATACTTTGTTTTTGCATTTGATTAAATAAACTAAATGCTTCCACAGCACGGCCAACTTTTACATAACCCCCCATAATAATCGTCCATGAAATTGTTGACTTTTCATCCATCGAGTCAAAAAATTTATTTGCTTCACCCATTTTGCTGAACTGAACATACATACTCATTAGTGAATTGGCCAAAGAAACCTCAGAATACAAAAGTCCAAGTTTAATCAAGCAACAGTGCATCGACATCCCTTGGCAAAGAGAGTTGAAAGAATTTAAGTTCTTCGAAAAACCCGACAAAATCGAAACAAACGTGGATGAACTTGGTTCATAACGAAGAACCCACATTTCTTTCAAGAGGCTCAAAGCCTGGTTCATCGAAGACCCACGAGAGTAAGCCGAAATCATGGCATTCCAAGAGACAATACTTCTCTGAGGCATTTCATCAAACACATTTCGCGCACATGCAACAAGTGCACATTTAGAGTACATATCAACAAGAGCAGTTTGAACAAAAATGTCACCTTGGAACCCAAGTTTGAGCACATGCCCATGAAGCATTGTGCCAAGTGAAATGGAATTCAGGTTGGCACATGCCTTGAGGAGCAAAGGGTAGGTAAAGGTGTTTCCATGAACACCAGAGTGTGCCATGGAAGTGTATATCTTTAAGGTTTCTGTGAAGAACCCATTATTGGTAGAGTCTCTAATCATCAAGTTCCATAGGTAAAGGGGCCTTTTGAAGGTGGCAAGGGATGAAGGTCGCAGTGGCATTTACTTCTCATAAAAAAACTACCAATGATTCAATTCTATGTTTATTTGTTTACTATGTTGTCAAAAACTCAAATTTGTTGCAGGACACAGTGGTAAGTCCTCCCTTGGAGAGTAACTAACCATTATCTACGCAACAATTCTTCTCTAGAAAAGTAACTAACCGTCATGCATATATCTAGTAGCTTCTGTATAACTAAGTTTTTTAAATTGTGTTTACCATCACGGCCACCTTTGTAGTTCCTCTTATTGCAGGTATTGTAACCATGCATATTGCCTTTATTGTGATATTAGGAGATCAAATGTATTTTTTTTGTGGTATTTCTTCACCTTATGGTAAGAAATTAATCTCTTCGGGGTTCATAGTTGATCTTCCTAACAAGTGTCACTCACAAGAATAGAAATCTTACACTACTGGATCAACATCTTGTTAGTATGTGATGTATTTTAAGCTAACTCCTAATAAGAAAGGGAGCCAACAAACCATTTAGTTTTTCAAATTACAAAAAATACTGGGAGCCTTTTTTAACATTACCAAAAAAAATCTGGGAGCCTGACATACCTTGTGAGACACTCTTTTAGATTTAACTGATATAATATTAAGGACAAAATTGATTGATATACGCTAACATTAGGGACAGAATTGATTAACTATTATCATAGTCTGGAACTAAATTTGTGTTTTCATAATATTAAGGATTAAATTAGGTAATCATGATTATTTCAGGAACTAAAACATCAATTTAACCATGGAAAATACTGAGCACAAACAGAGAACTCAAACAGAACAGACCATGATTTTATTTCTATTGTTATCTGTACAACTCCCAATAAGCAGTCCCAAAGAGAAACTACAGAAACTTCACTTAACAAAAACTTATCAAACAGAAGGAAGAATAATCATCATAAGCAAAACCAGAAGATGTTCACTGATTTGAATTTAGAATAAAATTTTCTCCAAGTTAGTAATAAAGGAACCAAATTTTCACATGAGACGGCCAACATAGATAGCTCGGGGATATTGTTGTTGCAGCTTTGGCCATTGAACGAAAAGTTGATCAGCCATCCGCAACTTGTACAGGAGCAGGCCACTCAAGGAGAGCCTTCTCACTCTTGCAATACTCTCGACGTAAAATATCGATGACCATCTGATTCCCAGTACCTATGCAGAAAGTTAAACACACTTCAGCAACATCTAAAATTATTGAATAAATTGGACAAATGAGATTACGGAAATGGTAACAGAAAAGTGAAGGAGATAAGAACCTTAAACATGAATGCAATTGCACATAAGGGAATGCAAGTTCCTGGTCCATTGCAGAGTATCTAGATAGAAGCAACAAAGAGTCAGTCATTGTTACAAAGTAGTATGAATTAATAATAGAAGCAAATAAGCATAGGAATATTACCACTTCAGGTCTAATTTTAATCATCAGCCACAGTGCATGCGCCAATGCAATTAAAGTAGTCCAAACAGAAGTTATATATGATTGGCCAACTTCCCTACTCCGATATATCTTCATGAACTGTGCAGTATTGTCACTGGCCTTTGTTCCATCCTGCAGTAAAATCTATGAATAATTACGGGCCTTTACGTGTATCATCAATAATTGATCCATATATTGCAAGAAATTAGAGGTGCACCCCCAGGTGCAAAAATAAGCACACTGTTATTCAATATAGATGCAAGCAAAGACGGCAAGAAAGTTCATTACTTAAAAGGGCTTCTAGAAACAAACAAAAATAGCACCTCAGCTACCAGAGAGTTTTCCAACAACTGAGCTTTTTGAAGACTCATATTATCAGTAGCAGCAGCAACGTAGGATCTTGGTTTAAACCTATCTTTCTGTAACACTGCCAACAGATTAAGCATCTCAGCAGTATGACCACCTACATCAGAATCAAAATGGAAGCTTAAATGTGGAATTGTCATAAAATGTTATGATATGGATGGAAAAGAAGAATAAATAAGCTCAAACCTGATCCTAGAATAATAAGGGTACTGATGGGTTTTGAAGATCTTTTGCTTAAGGGCCTGCCACTACAATATACGACATAAAGTAGGCGAACCAAGATCAAGGTGACAACAAAAATGGCACTTAAAAATGTGGCATTTGAAGCCAACGCAGCATGGGGGCAGCCATTGCGTTTGTCCATTAGAGACGGCTACAAGATTTCAGTTAGAGCTACAGTTATATCTTCCCTGCAGAATTCAGGAGAAAATCAATGGAGTGAAAATGATTTGCCTCATAATTTCACATTGATCAAACAATCAACAGCAACCTACCTACGCACTTGTATGCAAAAAGAAAGATGCATTGTTAGAACCAATACAATGCATAGCATGTCTTAATTAAAAACAAAACAATGCATGGTTAGAAACCACTATTGAAATAACTGCCTAAGGGCGACCTGGTGAAGGAGGCTCTCATTTAATGAAGTATGGGGAGGTAGATATACACAGCCTTAACCTCACAAGTTACAAGTAAAGAGCCTATTTCCAGAATTTGAACTCATGACCTCCACAGCACACAAAAACTCACCCTCTTAAATAAGGGTCCTAAATGCAAAATAAAAAATGTTACAGATAACATGTCTCAATTAAAAACCACAAATGTCCCAAATAATCATATAAACAGTCTTGCATGAACATAACAATAAATGTCAAACAAGTTAAATAAACATAACATGAGTATTTTTTGATACTACCAGTCTGTCATATCTAAGGAACTATTCCCTTTCGGCTGCGTAATTGTTCCTCCTAACAAATGTCGTTCCTAGTAACCGAAATCTTAAGCTTTTGGTCATCGTGAGAATCTGGTGGGCCTTACACTCTAGACCAACATCTTTTCTGTAACATAACATGAGTATGAGATAAACTAGAGTGCCTGAGCTATCAGATCCCAAAAACCATAAACAGTAAGTTATATTAGCCAACTGAATTCAATGTCAACAAAAATGTTTAAAAGTAAAAACTACCAAAGACATCGAATGAGAACAAAGATAAGCTAAACAATTCAATACGGAGTCATTTGGGTTTTTCATCGAACAATTTGCATTCAGATATTTAAAAGAAACACCTTAGATTACGATATGGTTAGAATTAAGCAGATCTCAGTAACCTGTATGTTTGTTGATCTCTCTCTCTCTCTGCGATCGGTGGTGAAAATCGAAGCGACGATGGGTTGACCCGGGAATTTTTTTGGATTGGGTAGAAAAACCAAACCGGGTATTAATTCAAATTCAAGGCCCACAACAATGCCCAACCCAAATGCATTTTTTCAACCGATATATATCCTTCTAAAAATTTATACACGATTAATATATTATCAGTTTCTCTAATTTTTTACAGAAAAAAGTTCTAACAAGCATAATAGTAATAATAATAAATGAACCAAATGGTCCAAAAAAAAAATAAGATGAGAGGTGGTTTCTTTTACATATTTTTGGGACAACCTCTATCACTCCCAATAATTTAATATTTATAAATAATTATTATTATCTTATTACACATTTTCTAATTAGATAATGTAATATCATTCTTTAAAAGGAATATAACTTCATAATTTGTATCACATGTATGATTGAGAAGTTATCTAATATATGGCTTAATTATAATTTTTTACATTATTAATTTGATTCAAAGATTGAGGTAAGCTGTAAATATGAGAATGTAAGAGTTGAAGTTTAAAAAATTGTTGATTTATTTCCTTTTTGGATTTACTTTGTGGTTATTGCTTGCTCATCTACATATTATTATTATTCTAAAAAACTGCGTTATAAAACCTATTTGGTTTCATCATAATTGGATCTACATATTACTGTGTTTTATCAAATTTATGGTTGATTTTAGTTTCACAAATTTGATTAAGTAAATGTTTAGAATCGAATAATAAATAAACATGACCCAGTCCATTCTATCTCATAGTTATAGCGACTTCTATTAGTATGAGTCTGTTTAAATGTATATAAAATAATGATATATTTTTAGTCTAAAATAAATAATTATTTATGATAGTGTTTGACAAATAACTTGTTGTTGTAAGGTGTAAATCATTTATTATGTTATTACCAAACATATTTCTATACTATATATAAAGTCAAAACATGGTGTAACCACCACCATGACATAATTTATATATTCCTATTTTGCCATTCAAAATTTTAATTTAAAAAAAACCATATAATCCTATATAACCACCTCAAATATATTAACCATAAGTTGCATATCTATACTACTTAATAAAGGAAAAAACTAACCTAACTTTCATGAAGTTATTTTGGGTTTTTCTATTTCATATTTTATAACTTTAATTTTATTGTATAAGTTATACTTTCATCTTTATATATGTTTATACTACTAAACATTTATTTCATATTTTATAACTTCTAAACATTTATTTCTTTAACATTGAAGAATTACCTCAAACGAATATATATATTCAACTGCAAATTACAATATATAATACAACTTAATATGTAGAATACACATTACAAACAATAGGAAAGCGGGTTGACAAACACGGTAGTACATGTCAACACGCTCATATAAATAAAGAGGGCTTACTCTCATATAAATAAAGAGGGGAGATCTACTTACTCTAAGAGTAAGTTTTTTAAATTTACTTCTCATCGTAGCCATCAATTTTAGAGAAATCTAATGGTTTCAATTAGTGAGTAGATTTAAAACATTCATAAAATTGATGGTTATGATGAAGAATGAGTTTAAAAGACTTACTATGAGAATAATCCACTCATAAATAAATGATTAATAAAATATATGTTTATTTATTATTTCATATTAAAATATATAGATAGAGTTTAAAATCAATAGTGGTTAATAAATCAATGGTAGACGATTCATGAAAGTACTAACATTCAGTGGTAGACAATCCATGAAAATCAATGGTGGTTAATAAATATTTTGTGAGTATATACATATTAAATCCATATAGATATGTATTCAAAATAATAAATAATATCCCAAAGCTCTTAAGCCAGATTCATGAAAGTACTAACACTCAGTTTGATTAAATTTGATGACGTTGTAAATCATGCAAAATCACATTTTGTGACTGATCCATTATCAATTCAGCACCGATTTGGGGTTTTCCCGCAAAATCGTTGCTAAATATAAAGGTGTCTCTCACTGACTCACTCTCATGTTTTGTTTTGATTTTTAGCATTTTGTTCGATATTTCCTATGCTTTCCTTCAAGTTCCAATTTTGATCTCCATTTTGATGTTAAAAGCTAATTTTTCAATTACCCTTTTGTCAATTGTTCAACTTATTGATACTTTTATGGTGAATTTGTATTATTGTAGATCAAAGACTTAGGCTTTATCATTATCTGGGTGCTCATGGTGGTAAAGTTTAACCCTTGTTGTCTCACCCTTTCTCAACAGCCTCACCATTCTGCAATATATTTCTCTAAACAAGTAACACTTAGCTGCAGTTATGGGTTGAGACACATGAAAAGGGGTAGTGACCTTAAAAGGCCTAAGGTGATACCTTCAGTTTTAGGGAACAATGATGGTTTACGTGTGTTTGTGGTGTCTGATTTGCATACTGATTATGCTGAGAATTTGGATTGGGTGAAGTGCTTGTCCACTGCCAAAGACAAACACAAGAATGATGTCCTTCTTGTGGCAGGTGATGTGGCTGAGACATATGACATGTTTCTTGTAACAATGTCTCTCTTTAAAGAAAGATTTGAGCATGTCTTTTATGTCCCGGGAAACCATGACCTCTGGTGCCGTCGCGAGGAACAAAAATATGTAAGGTTATTGTACCCTTGTCATGAGTTTCATGTTAATCCGTTATGTAGAATATTTAAGAAAATCTATCTGTTAGCGATGTATATATATATATATAATGTGTTCTTGTGATAATTGGTTATTGACAATATCTATTACATTATTACAGAGGTTTTGTAATTCTTTTATCAAGGTTCTTGACTGTCTTTATAGTTTGAGTCACAATGGATTTATCGACCCACATTAGGAGGGAATCGGCCTAGTTCTATTGTAACTTATTTGCCAACTTATATAGCTTTTTAATTTTCAAATTTGCAACCATTGTTTGAAAATAGATGCATTTAATTTGGCATTGTGTTCATGTATTCTGGCTTGTTTCTTAAATTTGGATTTGTCGATGAAAGGTGAGCTGTTAACCCTACAGTCTCGGTTTGTAAACCTGGGTTTTAGACAAGAGACATCATTTATCTTATCTGTGTCAGTAGTTCGTTGTTCCTAGCTGATCTACCCCCACCAACATAAAATAAAAAGAGAGGTTTTTTCTGGGATGTTACTTCTTTAATTTCTTGAACTTTATCTCAACCACATTTTCCACATATTTAACTGCACCCTGATTTCCAGTGGGGTTTAATTTGATTTGAAATTGCAGATGATTTGATGTATATATGTCTTTATAGATATGATATTAGAAATCATAATTGCTGCAATTACATTGCCCTTAATTTCGATGCCTGCTATCACCCAGAAGTTATTAACATTAATACTTGCTCCTGAATCCTTTTTATCGATATAACAATAGTTCTATTCTGGTAACATTTTCACTGAATTTTCTCCAGGTTGATTCCCTTGTAAAGCTGAATGAATTGCTTGATGCATGTAAGAGACTTGGAGTTGAGACAAATCCGATGGTTGTAGATAAAATAGGAATCATACCTTTGTTCTCTTGGTACCATGAGGTGATTTTTTCTGTAGTGTCAAAATTCAGCTTCTCAATTTTCAGATAGCGATGATATGTTTGGTCCAAAGTGTTGTTTCAGTTCAATTTGTATAAATGCTCAACCTGCTTGTTTCAGAGCTTTGACAAAGAGAAGGATATAGCAGGCTTTCGGATCCCGTCTTTGGAGATGGTGACTATTCTCTTAACTCCTAGTAAGCCATTTAAAAAGAGAAAATGTGTGGAAGATAATGTAACATAATATCATAAATGTACATAATAACTTGTTACAAATACTGTACCCTATTCATTGAATAACATGTCATTATGCAACAAAGTACTCACTCTTAAGTAGTATTATTCTGTGATCAAGAGAAGATGCAAGATAATGTAAGTTGGTTGTTGTTCCTGTGCAGATTATTATGCAAACGTTCTTCTTTAATATTTATATCAATATATTGCTCTGGGTTTGTTCTAACTTTTTTATATTGTTCTCAATTACCGAGCTGAGTTTGCTTTTGACTGCATAAGTTGTTGACTTTTAGACTGATATTAATGCAAATCTGTAATCTTTGTTTAGGCATGTAAGGACTTCTATGCATGTAAGTGGCCCGAGGGACTTTCAAACGGAGACATGTCACTCGCTTTATATTTTGATGCCATCAATGATAAACAAATGGAAGTGATAAAGGAGATTCAGATGACATGTGATCACATCATAACCTTTTCCCACTTTGTACCCAGGTAATTAATTTATCTGTAATTTAAATTGTAGCTTTGGCTTATTAGTTAAATAATTGAATAATTTATCATCATTGCTTCTAAGCTTTTATGATGTGCTCTTTGAATTTGAAGATGGGCAAGTTCTATAAAACTATCTTATCACTGTTTTGGGAAATAATGCAGTAGTCCTGTACTCCTTGATTGTTCTTTCTTTAACAGAAACTAATTTATAGGACAACTTACATTAATACGCATTGACGAATATGTTAATGAAATGAAGAATGTGTTATTTGTTCCGGTCATGACTTATTTTTGCTTACATGTTTCACAGACAGGAACTTTGTCCAGAGAAGAGGATGTTATTCTATCCCAAGCTCCCAAAAATAATTGGTTCAGACTCACTTGAAGACCGAATAAGGTCTATACATGGGGCCGAGGGAAGGGGGGATGCAACTTCTTGTCATGTGTTTGGTCATACTCACTTCTGTTGGGATGCTGTTGTTGATGGCATAAGGTATTTTGTATTTTTCAGCTTAAAGATCAGAGTGGAAATTGTCGAATTTCATTAAACATTGTACTTAACCACATTTAAAATAAATAAATGATGGAGGAGTTTCTATGGTTTTTTGTCTAAACCCTTTGCTGTTAATACCCTATTATGCACACTTGTTAACATAATCTTAAAAGTGAAATTCTTAGGTAGAATTGGTGTGCGGACAGAACAGAATTGAACGGAACGGAACAGAACAAAATGTCTTGTTTTGTTCTCTTTGGCTCCACCCCGTTTGGCAGAACCGAACTTCTAAAGTATTCTAATTTCCAATCTATTGCCTTGTCTTGTGTATTTTGTTCTATTGCCTTGTCTTGTGTATTTTGTTCTGTCTTATTCCGATATGTCTACCGAATGCAACCCTAAGGGCTCTAGAAATGACTGAAAATCTCATTTTACTTGAGAAATGCTGATGAGTATTGACACAATTGCAGGTATTTACAAGCACCATTGGCTTACCCAAGGGAAAGGAAGAGAAGAATGAATGGAGGTGAAAATTGGCTGCCATTTTGTCTTTATGCTGACAATAAATTTGCTGATAGACTCAACCCTTGCTTTTGGTCTGATTATTACTCTGCCAATTCCAGAACACCTCATAATACTGAACTTGCTCCTTGGGTCTCCAGATTTTACAAGAAAACAGAAAGTATAGATGTATAGTATTCACATGTATAGTAACACTCTTCTAAACTAAAAAGCTTATTAGTGGAAACTCATTGGAACTACAAACTTTGAAACTGATACTTTCCTTGAGTGGTTGGAAGAATTGAATGCAGTTTTAGTATCATTAGTTCTTTAGGATTGAATGTTGAATAATTATAATCCTAAGTTTTTTCATATTTTTGAAGATTTTCCTGCTCTAGTGGACTTCTTAGTTGTTGCATACTTCTAGCATTATGACTTCAATCTTATCAGTCCCCATTCAAGTCCAAATTAACATTTATTCGAAAATAAGGTGGAAGTTCGGAATCCATGATAGGTTACACAGCAAACAACTTCCTTACGATTTCGCTGCCAGTGCCTTCAATGGAGTCACACAACCACCGGTCATCTTCACAGGAGATTTGTCAACCAACACCCTTATACCATTTTCTGCATGAAAACTTTGAATGTGCAGCTTTTCCTTGACATAGTTGATTTCATATGTATTAAAACCTTCAAATTTATTAGCAAGTTAAACACAGCACAAGTAATTGTTGTTCTACCTATTCTACCAATTCCGAAATCCCTACCATGTTTACTCCTTCCTCATACTCAAATCCTAGGAGAGATATCACCTTTTGCACTTGAGACTCTAACCCAATCAGTTTATCACCAACATGTTAAAGACCAGGATCCATATTTCTAGAGACCTCTTCAATAATCTATGTATTAAATTTATATTCTGAAAGAAACCTATACATTATGAAAGTGCATGTGAATTGCATCGAATTCATGTTTAATTCATTCATTTCAATCAAATTAAATCACATAAATTAATGTCTTCATTTCTAAGGATAGGTTGTAAGTCATATCTTTTTTCCTTGCATATTAATAGGTAACTCATTTGGCAAATTAATGCATGGTAGTTGTTCTTTTGTTGACTTCATCCAAAACTGTTGGAGATATAAACCAATCTTAAGCCTTCACGTTCACATAACAACTCTTTGATATGGTATAAGAATGGAACATGACAGAATAAGGTTTTTACTATGTTCTCTTTGTTCCACTCTTTTCTGTGGAAACAAAATATCTGTTAATAAAGTACCAAACATAAAATATAATTGAAGTTCTGATGTCTACCAAATGATATCTTTAAGTACAGTAAGAATCACTGAAATTCTCATGTTCAGATATGCAACTTGAATGTTTACTGTTTATACAAACTTTAAAGAGGAAAGAACGTAGTTCCATTTGTTTACTATTGCAATAAATAACATTCTTCATTTACCAAGCCAAAACCTGGATTCACATACAGAAAGAAAAACTAAATTCTTATACTTGTCTTGTTAAGTATCATTATCTTCTCTAAATTGGTGGCATGTACATTTCAGAATGGTTTAATTCGGCTCAGGGGAGTTCCAGCTGAAAAAATCTTCACTTTTCTTCACAAATACATCACAACCAGTACTTTCCTCCAAGAGTATTGTTGCCGTTGGGTAAGATATTATTCCATGCCATGGATGATACAGTTGGTACAGAAAGCTTACTTCTGAAAGCTTTCTGACAAACTTTTGATTATAAAGTTGCTAAGAACACAATAAACTTCAAATCACACAAGCATTAACAGATGATAGCAGAAGCTACATTATATTTTCTTAATTTACTTTCTGTCATCTAATGTAAATGGCAACCCACTTTTAGGAGTCCAACAACATTAAAACGGCTTATTACATGAAAATGCCGATAATTTACCAATTTATTCAGAAATGTTACAAAATGCTGGCCATGCTAATAAAAATCCCAGACCTTGTTATAAATCATGACATAATCAAAGAAGTTGGTTTGATCCCTGATCTTGCACAGGAGGGATAGACACTTTACCAAAAAAGGGTGGGGAATACCCTGACAAGATGAAATAACATCTTTCCGACACAGTTATCTTATTTCGCAATTTCTAAAACTTCTGTGTATGATTTTATAGTCTGAGATCCCTAAAAATATACCTATAGACCTGGATTGTGTATAACAACTGCTACAATGCGTAAAGGAATATTTAATAGGACAAATAAGGTAGGGAGGAACATACAAGAAAGCAAAGGAAAAAATATTGCTGAACCAACAGATTTGCAGAGCATATTAATTTTTTTTTCTCATTAATAAACTTGATGGAATGACCTCGAGTTTTTTTATAAAATCCAACTTCTCCTTATGCTTGTCTTTAGTATATTCAGCTTATTACTGACATAAATATGCTAACCACTTTTATTGTAGGCCTTGGAGAAAGTTATCGGCTTTGGAACCACCAATTTAACAACTTTCTCAAGGAGCCCACAATAAAGTATGAAACCAGTTAACATAAAATTAGGTTAATAAAAAGCTTGAGATACTAAACAAAGATAAGTACTGTCAGATTTTACACCATGCTTTTAAAGTAATGTCATCATATTTGTTTAAGAGAAGAGAATTACTATATTCTGCAAATTTATTAGCTCAGCTATATTTTTTCCTTTGCTCTCTTGTGTGTTCCTCGTTACATTGTTAGTCCTGTCAATTTTTTGTGATGTCATAGCATTACAGATATTTACTGGTGATCCCACTAGAGAAGGTGAAGCAATAGATTGATATGGTGGAAATGAAAGAGAAGAAAGTCTGAAAGTGCCTATGGTAACAGTTATTGACAATCCAGGTAGATTGAGGGGGCTGACATCTATATTGACAATCCAGGGTAGATTTTGGGGGGCCTCCATCTATATTGACAACCCAGGGTGATTAAACGGCATGAGGCTGGGTCTAAGGAGATTAATTGTATGCAGCGTTACCTCCGCAAGCGAATAAGTAGTTGTACAATAACTAAACAAGAAAAGAGTAGAAGAAGCAGAAAATGAGGATAGGAGGCATAAAGCACAAGAAACAAAAGAAATATTACCCACAGCAGCAACTAATGGCTCCATAGATGAACTCCCATGCTCCAACACAAGGGCTCTGTTCTAAAAAGCATAAATAATGGTCAATGAGGCATCAAAGAAAGGTCAATTATATCCAACATCATAATCTACTACTCAATGTGGTTATTGTGTTCCGTGAAACCTGAGAACCTATTTGGTTTGGAAAGATAGAGGTGAGTAAATAAAATATTTTAATGATAGAAACAGAGCATATTCTGAACCAATATGTTTTGTGAATGGCCAAATTACCAAGTATAATATGACCAATAGTTTAATTGGAAAAAAAATCAATACCTTTTTTCATTCCCATATTGAACTGATCAATATAAAATCAAGTAATAACTTACATGTTCTTTCAATTAAATAAACAGCTATATGTGACTAAAACTCCTGAAAGCAACAAAAATGAATTTCAACCGTAGAAAACGCATGTACCAAAACTACACCATGTAGACATTAAAGGCAATCAGCAATTGTATTGCCTTACTGGTGCTAAAAATGATTACCGGCTTGTACCTATAAATTGATTTTCGTTGCTTACAGTGTAATATCTTGACGAAATCGTCAACTTAAATTTCCAGTGTGCATATCACATACCCATTTCATATTAATCCATGACAATTGCATTCCATAACAAATGGTCAAGGAAGGAAGAATAATCAAACAGAAGGAAGAATAATCATCATAAGCAAAACCAGAAGCTGTTCACTGATTTGAATTCAGAATAAAAATTTCTCCAAGTTAGTAATAAAGGAACCAAATTTTCACATGAGACGGCCAACATAGATAGCTCGGGGATATTGTTGTTGCAGCTTTGGCCATTGAACGAAAAGTTGATCAGCCATCCGCAACTTGTACAGGAGCAGGCCACTCAAGGAGAGCCTTCTCACTCTTGCAATACTCTCGACGTAAAATATCGATGACCATCTGATTCCCAGTACCTATGCAGAAAGTTAAACACACTTCAGCAACATCTAAAATTATTGAATAAATTGGACAAATGAGATTACGGAAATGGTAACAGAAAAGTGAAGGAGATAAGAACCTTAAACATGAATGCAATTGCACATAAGGGAATGCAAGTTCCTGGTCCATTGCAGAGTATCTAGATAGAAGCAACAAAGAGTCAGTCATTGTTACAAAGTAGTATGAATTAATAATAGAAGCAAATAAGCATAGGAATATTACCACTTCAGGTCTAATTTTAATCATCAGCCACAGTGCATGCGCCAATGCAATTAAAGTAGTCCAAACAGAAGTTATATATGATTGGCCAACTTCCCTACTCCGATATATCTTCATGAACTGTGCAGTATTGTCACTGGCCTTTGTTCCATCCTGCAGTAAAATCTATGAATAATTACGGGCCTTTACGTGTATCATCAATAATTGATCCATATATTGCAAGAAATTAGAGGTGCACCCCCAGGTGCAAAAATAAGCACACTGTTATTCAATATAGATGCAAGCAAAGACGGCAAGAAAGTTCATTACTTAAAAGGGCTTCTAGAAACAAACAAAAATAGCACCTCAGCTACCAGAGAGTTTTCCAACAACTGAGCTTTTTGAAGACTCATATTATCAGTAGCAGCAGCAACGTAGGATCTTGGTTTAAACCTATCTTTCTGTAACACTGCCAACAGATTAAGCATCTCAGCAGTATGACCACCTACATCAGAATCAAAATGGAAGCTTAAATGTGGAATTGTCATAAAATGTTATGATATGGATGGAAAAGAAGAATAAATAAGCTCAAACCTGATCCTAGAATAATAAGGGTACTGATGGGTTTTGAAGATCTTTTGCTTAAGGGCCTGCCACTACAATATACGACATAAAGTAGGCGAACCAAGATCAAGGTGACAACAAAAATGGCACTTAAAAATGTGGCATTTGAAGCCAACGCAGCATGGGGGCAGCCATTGCGTTTGTCCATTAGAGACGGCTACAAGATTTCAGTTAGAGCTACAGTTATATCTTCCCTGCAGAATTCAGGAGAAAATCAATGGAGTGAAAATGATTTGCCTCATAATTTCACATTGATCAAACAATCAACAGCAACCTACCTACGCACTTGTATGCAAAAAGAAAGATGCATTGTTAGAACCAATACAATGCATAGCATGTCTTAATTAAAAACAAAACAATGCATGGTTAGAAACCACTACTGAAATAACTGCCTAATACAATGGGCGACCTAATGCAGGAGACTCCCGTTTAATGAAGTATGGGGAAATAGATATACGCAGCCTTAACCTCATAAGTTAAGGCGAAGAGCCTATTTCCAGAATTTGAAATTATGACCTCCAAGTCACAAAAACTCACCCTCTTAAATAAGGGTCCTAAATGCAAAATCAAATATATGTTACACATAACATATCTTAACTAAAAACTACCAATGTCCGAAATAAGCTAAAAAGTCAAATAATCAGTCTTGAATGTAGTGGGGCCTTACATCACTAGACCAACGTCTTGTGTGTAACATAACATGAGTATGAGATAAACTAGAGTAAGCTATCAGATCCCAAAAACCATAAACAGAAAGTGACATTAGCCAACTGAATTCAATGTGATAAAAAATGTTTAAAAGTAAAAACTACCAAAGACATCGAATGAGAACAAAATATGTTAAACAATTCAATATGGAGTCATTGGGGTTTTTCATCGAACAATTTGCATGCAGATATTAAAAAATAAAACACCTAAGATTACGATGATTAGAATTGACAGATCTGAGTAACCTGTGTCTGTTTCTTGATCTCTCTCTGCAATCGGTGGTGAAAATCGAAGCGACGATGGGTTGACCCGGGAGTTTTTTGGATGGGGTACGAAAAACCAGACCGGGTATTAATTCAAATTCAAGGCCCACAACAATGCCCAACCCAAATGCAAATTTTCAACCGAAATCTGCGAATGTCCCTTCTAAAAATTTATACACGATTAATACATTATTTGTTATCCATTTGTTTTCCATCTTTTTTTCTAGATTAAAAGGAATCTAATCTAATTTTGATTAAAATGAAAACTGATAATTGAACAAGATTCCTTTTTCTGTAAAAAACTAGAAAAAAAAATAAAACAAGGGAAGTGATGAAATAGTGTAAGAAACTCACATTTTCAGCACAGTGGAGGTTGAAGGATTCGTTCATAGATATGAGCTGCGTGCAGTAACACAGAGTTTGAGAATCTATATTTATAGTTACATTTCTGATTTGACCTACTTTCTCTTTGCCTCTTTGGACCATTTTTTGGGTCAAAGCCCGTTTTTTATTTATTTTATTCTTGGACCGATTTGATATTGTAAGAATTGTATTATTTATTTATTCATGAATCAATCATCATTCTAAAGTAGTAATAGTGGATCATGTCTTTACATCGAATATTGGGAAATCCACATGATGATATCTTAAGTACAATTGTTTTAAATAAAAAAACAATAAGTTAACTTAAGATTCAATGTTTAAAGAAATGAAGAATTAAAGTTAAATATTTTTAACAATAAAATAAAAAAATTATTTACTTCCATTCAAGTAATGGAAATTTTACCCAACTGGCAATAAAATTAATGGAGTAGAGTAACTTTTTGAAAATTATTAAGCATATATTGAGATTGGTTTAGTATGTAATGGTGTTTGGACAATATACACCATTGAATGTTTGCCTTTAAAATAGTGTTTCACTATTTTTTTTTTTTTAAAGAGGATCACATGTTCTCATTTTTGTCTTATTTAATATCTCTATCCAATTTAAAAATTTAATTCATAATAAAACTATTAGAACGTAGTATTTTAGAATATAGTATCTATGTCACTTGATTAGGTGCCACAAGCTCATGGAAAGAGGGAGAAAATGTTGGTTAAATTTTCAAGTAACATTGTGCAAACCAATTGTAAAGTCTTCTTTAGTAAAATACATTACAATATTTAATATGTATATACAGTAAATCTCTATCATTTATATTAATCAATATTGACTTTTAAATAAAAGTATTATAAATCAATAGTAGATGATCTATTGTTAGTATAAAAAACTTTACCCATACATTTTAAATTCTTACAATTATTACATCCTCATGTTACTTTATATACTCACCGATTCAAATCTAATCCAAGAACGGTTCCATACTTGTGTTGTGAATTTCAAGTTGGATAATATGTAGGCAAAAAAAGGTTAAAATGTAGTCTCAAACCATTTCTTACTCACTCAGTTGGTGCATACCTTTACTTCTTACTCACTCAGTTGGTGCATACCTTTACTTTGGACTCTCATTCCTACCATGTGACATCAAAGTCAAAGTTTTGACATAAATGAGTATTATGTAATCTGTTACCCTTAAATTATCAGAGAAAAATAATATAATTTTGTGTTTTATTTAACCACTATTTGAAATATGATCTACTTGTTAATATGATCTATTTAAATCTAACATATCATGTCAATCAAATAATATACATTGAATTTGTAAGCCAATTACCATGCAAAATAAGATTTGACATTTTATTCAATAACAACAGCTACACACTCAACAAAGTCTTGGGAGTTGAGACCCCAAAAACATAAAATTAAAAATTACATACACAAACACATGATCTCAGTGAAAACTAAAGCAGAAAGTTGGTTATAAAAGCAAAACAAAATACAAAGCATACACTTAATATACTATGATAATAAAGCAACTAGTAATCTTCAGGAGCCACAGGTTGGTGAGGATGAGGAGGTTCTGTTGGAATCACAACATATTCATATATAAGGGAAGCCAATGCAGCCCCAATCAATGGCCCAACCCAATAGATCCAATGGTACTTCCATCTCCAACCCACCAAAGATGGCCCAAAAGCTAGTGCAGGGTTCATGCAGGCTCCATCAAATGGCCCACCAACAAGGATATTTGCACCAACAATGAGTCCTATTGCTAAGGGTGCAAGGGCACCACTAGTGCCCCTTTTGGGATCAATGGCTGTAGCATATACTGTGTACATTAGCCCAAATGTCATGATGATTTCTAATACTAGACCATGCCCTGCACCAAGACCAGCTGATACATGGAAGGAATTTGGTCTCTATTATAAGCAACAAGACCATGTTAGTTTTCATTTCTTATCACTATAATCCATTCAATAACATACCAAATCAGTTCTCAAACTTGAGTTCAATTCATTGTAAGACTTTTTAGTTGTGATATAATGCTCTAGTTATTACTTATTTAAGGGTTTATTTTAAACCTATTGGAGTGCACATGTTAATGATTAAGTATTGGGGAGAAAAAAGTTCTCAAGAGATGAAAAAGTTGTATACCATGTTATTAGTGACAAGCCTAAGAATAAGGGCAGCCACTATAGCACCCAGAAGTTGAGCAATCCAGTAGTAGATAGCACGGACAACCGAGATCCTGCCGCCGATGAGAGCGCCGAAAGTCACGGCAGGGTTAACATGGCCACCGGAGACATGCATGCTAGCAGATACAGCAGCAAATAGTGCAAAGGCATGTGCAAGTGCTATTGCCAGTAATTGACCAGCTGAGAGACCTGCATCTATATATATCTTATCTGCAACAAAGACAAAGCACACAAATCACCATGCTCCTTGCACAAAGAAACCACCATATTCATAGCATGCATGTAGTTACAAGGAGCACAGAGATTCAATATTAAATATTTACTTTAATACTAAAGCTGACAAAGTTTTGTTATGTCTCACATGAAATAAGTATATACTAAAGTATCTTTTATGATAAATTAGATAAATCATCCTATTTTAGAGTGATTTTTAACATGAAATTCGATTCAATTAACTTTCACAAAAAATTAACATTTAATCTTTGTTTAATATTAAAGCTGCAAAAGTTTTGTTTAGTCTTGCACCAAATGGTAGAGGTATCCTTCTGAAATAACTTTTCTATAGTAATGTCCCTCCAATTAACTTGAATTGAGTTATGAAGATTTATTAATCTTCTGTTTGCAAATTAGTTATTGGAAGTTAATAAAAGAAAGAAAAAAAACTTTAGAACCCTGAAATAACCCTCAAGTAACATACCCTAAAGTGTAGGAGTTGTTTCTAATCATGAGACTCAAACTGAAAGCCTTACTTAAAGGAAATCAAGTTCTTAGCATTCAAATGAAACTAACTATATACAATTAACTTTTAAAGTAAAGTTAAGCCAAATTATACATCATGCAAATAGACAAAAACAAAACCACACTATGCAAGGAAAAAATGAGACAAACAAAGATGAAAGTATACTATACCAAGAGCAAGGCTAGAACCTTCTCCAGCAAAGACAAAGATGAAAGTAGATGCAAATTCAGCTATGGTGGCTCTCATGGAATCTGGATGAGTAGCCTCATCAACCCTTCCAAAAGCATATCTACGAGTTGCCATCACAGCAAACCTTACCCTTTTCAAATTACCAAATATGATTAATTTAAAGATGAATATTCCTTATTTGTTGTTTTCAGCAGAATGAAACTGAAAATGGAAACTTGAAGATGATAAAACTAAAAGGGGTGCTTTGCATGGATGAAAAGTGGAATGAAAGTGCTTATATGAGGAAAATAGTGACTGGACTTAAAGGTGTTTGAGACACGTGTTTTTTGGATATGCTTAAAGGTAGGCACGTGGTTATGATATGTGTTGGTTTCTCAGTGCAAATTGTGCTGTTCACTGTTTTTATACACTTCCATGTGTATCAATAAATTACCTAAGTTTTTGTTGCAGCTGTGTTATGTTGATCTTAGTTTTCTCAACATAGGACAAAAATCATGGTATCGAACTGTAGCTTTGCATTGCAGGTTCGGTTTCAGAGGCCTGATACTTTTTTATTCGGTTAGATTTATGACGGTATTTTTATTAGTAAGAAACTAATTCGTTTCAGAATTTATATCTCATCTTAACAAATGTCGCTCACAATAATAATATATTTAACTACTTTTAATCATACTGAGAACCTTATATAACTAGACCAACACCTTATAGTTGATTTACAACGCTTTGCATACACGTAGAATTTAATAAATTTTACATATTAATTGTATATTCCTTCCTTTTTAATTTTCTATCTAATATTTCCTACATTCTTATACGGGTCCATCATAACCAATCTGCCAAAACCTGCAAATTATTCTTGGGGGTGGATTTGTCCAACTCTAATTTCGCTTTCAGTGTATCTCCACGTGAAGACAAGCTTAATTAGACCAGTTTTCAGGTTCATTATTACATTCTCTCAAAAGTTATTGAATTTAAGTGAAGTTCTTAGGTTTGGCTAAGTAGCTCAATTATACTATATTTTTATTTTGCGACAATATTGCATTTTAACTACTCAGCCCTTACTGTGCTTAACTTACCGAGTTATTGTCTATGATTTTTCTGTCAGATGAATTTATTCAATGGAGAAATATAAAAATCATTAATATAGGTTTTAGTGGAGTTCAGTAGTTACCCTTATGTGCCTATAGTTATTAATCACTTTCATGGTGGTTTTGCACAATTACTTCTCTTTTTATTCTTTCATTCTATATATTTTCTTCAATAGTTGTTTGGCCATTAGTTCTTTAAGCACTTTTATCACACTTCAGGGAGATTATTTTGGCTCATATGTTGAACATAAAGGTACATATGTGTCACTCCATATTGCCAATAGCTGTGATTATCAGGAAAATATATAATTTTTATTATTTTTTAACTCACATATATTTTTTCAATTCATCACAAGTCAATAGTGCATGTAGTGACACAACTTGTTGAATAGTAAATTTACTCTCGTTCCATATACTCAAGTATTAGTTTAAGCTTTAGTTTTTTCTCGATCAATTTTATTGTACTAATAAGGGTATCCTCACTTTTTGGGTAAGAAACTGGTACCTTTCAGGATGTGTGTTTAACCCAGTGTTGTGATAACCAGATCGGACTTGAAAACGACTCTGACTTATAGTTTTAAACGAATGAGGGTTAGGCTATTTTGAATCGGAGAAATTCCGATCCGAGAGCGTTAAACCGGGTTGAACTGGAATAACCGGGGAAGTGAACCGGATGATTCATTTAAAATTTAAAAAAATAAAACACTACTATAATGTTTTGTTTTACTCCGGTCAAAAAATAAAGGAAATATGTTATTTCAATATAATTACACATAAATATTAATTATATAAATTTTTTAATTTATATATAACTATATATTTATATATAAAAATGATAAATTATATATGAAATCTTCTGGTTCGACCAAACAGTTTAGCTGATTATCCAGTTAAACCTAATATTGGACATCTTCCAATTTGATGTTCGGCTCAGATTTCACAAAATTGGTTTATCCCTCTCAACAAGCCTCGCTGCTGAGAATCTTCCCGAACTCTTAACCTAACCAATGTTTTGTGGATAAATTTGGTAGAGGGGGAAATTTATAATGAAAAAGTGAATATTCAAACTTATTATTATTATGAAATGGGCTTACTTGTGTTTATGAAATTGGGCTTTTGGATTCTATAACACGAAGGTCTTGTTTCAACTTCCAACGTCAAAGGAAAAGAACTAAAAAAGAGAGGAATGGCGATGGAAGAGGAAGAAGAAGGAGAAAAAGCGCGAATGGGGAAGTTAGGTTCATACGGCGGCGAAGTAAGGTTATTATTAGAAGACACGGAGGAGGAATCAGCTTCGGAGGAGATCATGCTTCTTTGGGGTATCCAACAACCTACACTCTCCAAACCCAACTCTTTTGTTTCTCAAACTTCATTGAAACTCTCACTTGATTCTTGTGGCCACTCTCTCTCCATTCTTCAATCCCCTTCTTCATTGGTCAGTACCAACTTCTATTCCTGATAAAAACTTGTATGAATACGTATCCAACACAGGACAACTACATTTATGTTTTGTTTTTTGGTGCTATCAGTTATACTAAATTTTAATTAGAATTAAATTTTTAATGTGTTGTCAAAATTTTATTGGTTGTCTCTACGTACATATCCGGACTAGTCTTTCTGTCTATTCAATTCGCTTCATGCTTATGGTTTTAAAAATTTGATGTTATTATTTGAAGGGGACTCCTGGAGTAACTGGATCAGTAATGTGGGACAGTGGAGTTGTATTGGGGAAGTTTCTAGAACATTCTGTTGACTCTGGGATGCTTCTTCTTCAAGGGAAGAAGATTGTTGAATTGGGATCTGGTTGTGGCTTGGTTGGGTAATTATTATTGCAATCTTACTCTTATTTTTGTTAAACTGATTTATTAGATTTTACAATGTTTCAGATAGATTTAATGAACTAGAAAAGTTGGGCCTTGAGCTTTTGCTTTGTTTTTCATGATTAACTTGTCTAGCAACTGGTGAAAATTTGTTTGTAGCTTTTTTTATTCGGTGAGACTCGGCACAACAATAATGTTGTTTGCCTCGTGACTCGAAGGTCATGGTTTCAAATCACTTTAAGACTGCTATATCTGCCCTTTTTGTTAAGGTTTTATCTCAAAACCAATTGGCAATGAGAGGAGTAGCCTAATATGTATTTAAACCCTTCACGAGACGGATGTGAGATTTGCTTCCCAACACTTTCGAGACCCCATAGGTGGGAGTCTTGTGCACCGGTCACATTTTTTTCTTATTCATTGTATAATGGACTATTCTTATTTTTTCCTTCCTTAGTTGTATTGCAGCTCTTTTGGGTGGGGAAGTCATTCTTACTGATCTGCCTGATAGGCTGAGGCTACTTAGAAAGAACATTGAAACCAATATGAGACATGGCTCTCTACGAGGTTCTGTAACAGCAACAGAACTCACATGGGGTGAAGATCCCGACCCAGAAATCGTTGAACCCATGCCTGATTACGGTAATAATCTCCCCTCAACCCTTCCTAGAAGCTACCAAAGAACGGACAATGTTTAACTACTGCCTACTGGCACCGAAAACTTATGTTATGACATGTTGCAGTCATTTGTATTACTTCGATTGGCATCTCATCTTGTTCAATATTTGAACTTTATGTCTCTCCTACCATATGATAAATATGCATTTACTTTTTCTCACGATGGTCATCTGAGATTGAATTCTGATGTAATCATCCAATTTTCTGATGGTTTCAAGTTTCAACTTTCTAAAATATCACCAGATAACATCATTGCAACTTATACCTTCACTGTCCCATTATGTTTTTTCACTCCCATTCACAGTGGAAAACTGGAACTATAATTTTGTCTTATGCTGGTTTTGTGGCTTTGTTATGCATAAAAGGGCTCATTTTGGTATCTTTGGGTCATATGAATCACTAGATTGAATGAAAAAGAATCATAAGATGCTTTTTATTTTTCAAGTAACTATATGAATGGCTAATTGATGCGATGCTTATTTGGTTTATTGTTTTCAGTGTTAGGATCTGATGTTGTGTACAGCGAGGGTGCTGTTATCGATCTGCTAGAGACACTAGGGCAACTCTCTGGGCCAAATACAACAATCTTTTTGGCGGGTGAACTCCGAAATGGTGAACAATTTATTCCCTTTTTCTTCTTTTTAGCACACCAGTCCTTACCAGTGATAGTTCTGAATAGTGTTTTCTGATATCAGATGCCATTCTGGAGTACTTCATAGAAGCTGCAATGAGCAATTTCACAATTGGCCGTGTGGATCAAACACTCTGGCATCCCGATTATCGCAGCAATCGCGTTGTTCTTTATGTTCTAGTGAAGAAATGAAAGTTTAGAATAATGTGTAGTTAGTTATCTTGTGCCAAACCTGATAATGTAACTCACAATTTGTAATATGCACAATAAAATCTTGAAATTTTGAGTCCTGCATATTTATCCTTGTTCTTTTTTCCTCATCTGATTCTGCCTCAGAAGTACTGTTATTTTCAACTTTCTATTGAATGTGACTTTGGTAAGAACTAAGAACCTATAATTTGGACACCCCTTTGAATAAAGTTTTCTTCCATTTTCCCCTTAGAACTGAGTAACCGCGGTCTTGTTCTTAATGGAATAAGAATATTCTTACTCTGTTCTTCACCGTGTTATTCTTATTTTCTACCTTTTGTTCTTAAATAAGAAGAAAAAGGTAGATATTGTGAGACCTAAATAAAAATAAGAATGATATTTGTCATTGTGTGAAAAAATATATGTCGTTTTTATTTCATAATGAGTTGTAATAAATTATAAAATAATGTATAAAACTCAAATAAGAATGGAGATTTTATTTTTATTGGAGATGTTCTTAGTAGCTGGAAATTGAAATTGGAACACTCATTCTAAATTTTTAGATGACGTTCAGTGTAATTAAACATTCTAATTTTCAGAGTTGTTGATAGTTACCAAACTAGTTATTTTACTTGATTCTTTAAATATTAAAATATTACAACAGCACCCTTATCTAATATTGTTTTTAATTATAGTTTTAATAACCCCAAAAATCGATATCATTAAAGCAATAACAGCAATTGAATATAAAAAAATAAACATTTGCATAAAAAAAATATAAAATGTAAGGACAATCAAAATATTTTAGATGTTATTATATAATAAGGATCAAGGAAGGTACTCTAATTAATATAATAATAATTTATTGGTCGGAAAAATTAACAAAGTTAAATCCTCGTATATATTACATGGTCAAAGAATAAAATTCAATTCATTTAGGTTTATTTAATGTTCGATTTTTTGATTTATCGGGAGATCTAATTAAATCTTACACTAAAACAATACCACATCCAAATATATTTAAATCATCTTACCAACCACAAGTAGTGACAAACTTCTTCACCTAACAGTCTACCACAACTACTACCACTTTCAACAACAACTTATAACTTCTTCTTCATTAGTTCTTCTTCATCTTCAACTATCTCCAACTCCAACATGTCATCATCAACCCCTCAAGTTATAACATGCAAAGGTAAAATTTTTTTACCACCCATTGTTTATTTATGTCTTTTTTTGGATTGAAGGATTGAATTAAGGTATTTTAATATCTCATATCCATTGATGTTGTTGATGGAACAGCTGCAGTTGCATGGGGAGCTGGAGAGGCATTGGTAATGGAAGAAGTTCAAGTTAGTCCTCCACAACCAATGGAGATTCGGATTAAGGTTGTCTCTACCTCTCTCTGTCGCAGTGATCTTGTTGCTTGGGAAACTCATGTAAGTCTCATCTCCAGTATTTTAAATTTCGGTGGCAATTGCGGTAACTTATTGGTCGTAGCGATGCGGATTGCGGTGGATGCAGTGTGAATTATTTTGTAATTTTTTTTTGAGTTCCGTGCGACTTGATGCAATCCGATGATGCAGTCACCGCACCACAATATTGCAGTCACATGAATCGGCCGACAATTTAAATCAATGCTTATTTCTATTTTTAAGGGAATTTGCACTTAATTACATTTAATACCTTGTGCTTCAAATAATTTTATGTGCCAAGAATGTCTATTACCATTGCTACTTTTTTCAACTATCTTTTGTCTAATTTTCCTAAAGTGTTCTTTATGAAGTAGATAATTGAATAAATCAGAAGTGGTCAAGTGGTAACAGACACTCTTACAAGTCACAAGTATGAATTTATAATTATTTGGGGTTAAACATCTTACACAAGGTGCTTGTTTGTGCAGGCCATATTCCCTCGCATATTTGGCCATGAAGCATCAGGGTAATGTACTCCTTATTTTCTATTTGTTGGATTAATTCATTGCAAACAATGAATTACTATCGATCCTTAGGGTCTGTTTGCGAATTGATTTCGAAAGAGAATCGAAGGAAAAGGAAGGTTTGGATTTTGGAAATCATGAAATACACTTGTGGGAGGGCTGCCAAGCCGTTTCTTTCCCTTCATTCTCCTACAAAAAAATCAACTTACAAACAAACCCTTCGGTTATTTTCTTAGAATACCATAAACGAGTATCTTTGTTCCTTTAAGGGGTACATACAATGATCAAATATGAGGGTGCAAGTACAGCACCATACAGAACATCGCTGATGTTAGACGTTTATTGTGGTATGCATGGGAATGAGATACATTACTTTGTGAAATATATCTTTGCAAAAAGTGTAATTTCTACAAGATATTGAATATTTCGTATAGTTTTGCAGGATTGTAGAGAGTGTGGGGCTGGGAGTAACTGAATTCAAAGAGGGGGATCATGTGCTAACAGTATACATTGGAGAGTGCATGGAATGCAGGCTTTGCACATCAGGAAAAACTAACATTTGCCATGTTTTGGGATTGGAAAGAAAAGGTCTAATGCATAGTGATCAAACGACTCGCTTCTCTGTAAAAGGGAAGCCGGTTTATCATTATTGCGCTGTTTCAAGTTTCAGTCAATATACAGTTGTCCATTCGGGATGTGCAGTGAAAGTCGACCCACATGTGCCTCTTGAGAAAATATGCCTTTTGAGCTGTGGAGTTGCTGCAGGTAAATGTCTCAAGTATACTAGTTCTAAGGAGCGGAAGGGGTAAGGCCAACGGAACTCAGTAATTAACATAAAAATATTGAAACCGTGTTACTTACCTCTTAGGCTGGCCGATAAACAAAAATGGTGTATATTCAATCACAATAAGTTAAAATGAATGAATATAATTGTAACATCTTCACAAATCACATGTGATCCTATCAAATTAGTTAAAAGCTTACCATTTCCTTTTATTTTGTTTTGACTTTTGACGAGTCCTATTGCTTGCTGAATGTCAGAGGTCTAGCTTATGGTTTAAATTGATTTTAGGGAATATTAGTGTTCCATCTCCTGGCTATAGATGCCACATATTTTGTGATTTACCTCGCAATATCCGTATCAACTTTCGTTCTGTGATGTTTGAGCCCAATAATTTAGTGAAAACTTTGTTTTTAATGAGTTGCTTAAGACTGAATTTGTGTTTTTGAAATTATAGCGTGTTTAGAAATGTTACTAGATAACTTGTTTCTGCTTCTGAACTTCCGGAAAAGTTTGGAACTTGTTATGATTAGAACTCATTATATAATGATCCAAAACCTAATACAGGATTCTGTATTATCAACCAAAGCTGGACTTATTTTCCTTATCTTGCTACGCCTCACATATAATATAGTATAAACCTTCATTACTACTTGCAACGGGACTCATGGCATTACCAAATTTTCAATGGAGAGTATCATAATTCTTAATGTTTGATAAATTATTTGTTGATGGTTGAAAATGTGACTCATTGCATTACCAAATCAGGTCTTGGTGCAGCATGGAATGTTGCAGATGTGTCAAAAGGATCAACAGTAGTGATATTTGGCCTCGGAACTGTCGGCCTTTCTGTAAGTATGGAGACTCAGCAACTGTGTCTTAGCTTCTCAATAGGTGAGTGATGATCCTTTCCAAAATGTAACCAGGTCATCTTACGGCCTTCCTTATAATTAGGTTGCACAAGGTGCCAGACTAAGGGGTGCATCCAGAATAATTGGTGTGGACAACAATCCACAGAAGTTTGACAAAGGTACCATAGTCACCTAAAATTACGAGTTTAGATTTAAACCTATCATAATCTCTTGGTTACTATTTGTTGTCATGTTGAATTTTGCCACAGCTAAAGCTTTTGGGATTACAGAAGTTGTTGACCCGAATTCCTATAAAGAACCTATTGCTCAGGTTGTTATATCATCAGAAAATATCCAATTTGACCTTTCG
Source organism: Lupinus angustifolius (assembly GCF_001865875.1). Taxonomy (NCBI): domain Eukaryota; kingdom Viridiplantae; phylum Streptophyta; class Magnoliopsida; order Fabales; family Fabaceae; genus Lupinus; species Lupinus angustifolius. The sequence continues at coordinate 3,638,903 of NC_032011.1, read as the reverse complement.
TAGTTATCGTATGGAAAGGATGATATTTAACTGTAATAGACTACTATCAATCTATGCTGTTAGATTAAGAATTGCTTGTCACAAAAAATGCTATTTTTAATCGTAATTTGGTTAAATATGGTTTTCGTCTTCAGCACATGCTAAAAACTAATGAAGTTATAACAAACTTTTATATGTTCAAATTTTCAGGTTATTAAGCGCATCACTGATGGTGGAGCAGATTTCTCTTTTGAATGTGCAGGTGACACTGATATGATAACCACTGCATTGCAGTCATGCTGCGATGTAATATTCTAAATACCAAAAACTCATGTTTTGATATTTAAAAGATTTTATTCAATAGACTGAATTCCGTTCTACCTTTCGTTGTTTCTCGCAGGGATGGGGTTTAACTGTTACACTTGGTGTGCCAAAGGTAAAGCCTGAGATGTCAGCTCATTATGCCCTACTCCTAATGGGAAGAACATTGAAAGGATCTCTATTTGGAGGATGGAAACCAAAATCTGATCTTCCTTCATTAGTAGAGAAGTATGTGAAAAAGGTAACACTAGCAGCACCATAATATTTCCTTTTATCTCACGATCACTGCTGCTAGAGGGTGAGTTTGGCGCAACAATAAGTTTGTTGCTTAATGACTACATGCTCACGGGTACAAATCCTGGAAATGGTCTTTCTGTTTGTGGGGGTAAAAGGCTATGTATATCTACTCTCCCCACCCCACTGTGTGGGAGTCTTGTGCACTGAGCTGTCCTTTTTTATCTCATGATGACTAATTTATATATATTTATTTTAAAGTGAAACAAAGCAATGTCTAACTCTTGTTCTTGACCAACATACCATTTCCCCTTTATGTTGGATACATACTTGTCTAATCAAATCCTAATAAGATGGGCATTTTAGGCTGCTGTGTTTTTTGTACTATCAAGGGTATCCCCTCACCTTTTTGGTAAGTAACTAATCATTTTCGGGGTGTGTGGTTGGCTCTCCCAACAAGCATCGCTCCTAGAAATCGAACTTTTGACCTTTTGGTCATCTTGGGAATCTAGCGGGGCCTTATAGTATTAGACCGACGCCTTGTTGGTAGGCCGTTGCCTTTTGCTTAAGTGATTCCCTAGAACTATTTCAAGATGTAATTTAGTGGCTTATAATTCTATTCTTCTTCCATGTGATACATTGTTACTTATTTTAATTAGAGAGTGGAGACTCATTCATTTGTGCAGTGGTTTTAGCAAGAAACATGTACTAATATTGTGATTAATATGCAGGAAATTGATATTGATGGCTACATAACACACAATTTGCCATTTGATGACATTAACAAGGCTTTCAATCTCATGAAGGAAGGAAAGTGTCTACGTTGTGTTATCCATATGCCTTTACAATGATTCCGGCGGCTTATTGTTTTTTCCAGAAAAGAAAACTGTTGAAGAAATTAATTCCCTGGAGTATGCAGAAACTATCACTTTGCATGGTTATTATCTCACATTGTTGAGAAATGAGAACTTTTGTTTGTAAAGGAAAACATTATTCAGATTTGAATTCTCTAACCTTTGAGGATGTCACTTACTAATGTGTTTCAAGTCACCATAGTTACCAAACATGTGCAAATATAGTCAAGTGAAGGAAATCACAAACATGTGCAAATATAGTCACAAGAAAATGAGCAATTCTATCCAAATAGACACACCTATTTGCAAGGCTTTCAGCAATTTACTTTCATTCTGCTACTTCTACCTAACAACTTTCACTGTTATCTAAAATGAATCATGACATAATCTGGAGGTTAAGACTACAGAAAACTCCGATCCTAATATTGCAGGATTCGATCATTTAAGTCGCTGCCGCTTGAAAATCCTAGACTTCTTAGATTTCCCATGTTCATTCCTGCCTCTCAACCTTGCACGATGGTGATGGGTATGGACACTGCCATGCCTACTTGAAAGGTACAAAGAGTTCCTCACATGGTATTTTCTTCGATCTCTCGGTCTCTTCCTCTTTCTACCAACTTCAATGTGATCATACGAAACACTAGTTTCATCTGTTGAACTGTAGCCAAGCTCAACATCTTAGAAACCATGTCTTCCGTGATAAACCCTCTTGGTGTTTATTAGCTTGTGCCACAAGTAACAGGTGCTGTGTTCTAATGAAAACCAGTATGTTTCAAAAGCTATCCAACACATCTTACAAAGGCTTTTTCCTAGGCATTGGCAAATACCCAATTTGAAGAGTAGGTACATGAATAACAAAGCTGAAACAAGGGAATATATATGTGTGTGTTAGCATGCATGACAAACTCATAATAAATTCTACTAGGAATGACTTCTTTCATATAAGTTCTTTAACATTACTAATTTCAGTGATCAAAGAGATTAATACTTAAGCAAGGCCTTCAAATTTGGACATGTTCCTATTAGTGCCATCATTATTTAGAGTATTTATGTTCATCTCTTTCATTAGGATTTGATAAAACGCATCAAAAAATGTACTCTAAAGGTAGATTTACTTTCGAATAATTATATTTTCATGTCACTTTTTATCCCGACCCATTCTACTACTTTATAATCATTTATTTTTTATACATGACTATTTTCCTTTATATATGGCCTAAGATAATAAATAAAGCCAGGCCATTGCTGCAAGTAGTGATCATGTGTGGAACTTATTTCTTCTACTAATAATATCTTTGTTCTTATTCTTATTGTAATAAAACCCAAGAAAATGCAACTAAAAGAACAGAGAATGAAAGAAGTATTACTTATGTAACAAATGACCAAAATGAGCAGCAGTTTCACTATGCTGGAGATACAAAAGTGTTCAATGAAACAAACAACATCCCATTGCCCTGAACATACGTCCCTGCAGCATCAATGATTTCAAAGAGTAACAATTCTAGGATAAATAAGTATAGAAAAGTTCTCATTCTTTCATACAAACAATGTAGTTTACTAGTTTTTCTTCTATATTAAATGAATTCTTATCCTAACACACGAAGATGTTGTTTTCATTATTTGAACTCGTGATCTTAATTTTACAAAATAAACAACTTTATTGTTATGTAGACAGTGAAAGTAAGGGCAAAATAGGATAGTGGTCTTACTCGCATGATCTACCAAAGACACCCTTTAATGGAGCGGTAAAAGCATTTCCAATAACACTTCCAAGGTCATTTATATCTTTAATAAGTACAGACCCCATCACCAAAACAACCCTGCAAATATCACGTTCCTTCAAAACCCATGCAACGTATACTAAAACAAATGTAAAATAAGACTCAATTGATAATGGAAGAATCATGCATGAAAATGGAAGATACCTTAAAATAACAGAGTTTGAAATGGGTATATATGGAATAGAAAAATGATGAAACCACAAAATATATCGACTAGGATTCACGATTATGCTTTTTTTCCCATGAAAAGAATGAGAGAACCGTTTCTAACTCTAATGCATGATGCTTTCATGCATTAATATTTGTGGAAATTCAAAATCATCCTTGAAAATTTGTAATGTTAAATTTATAGTTCTTGTCATTCTTATCGACTTACCTTGTGACATTCAACAAAGTCAAGCTTATTTTGATTTGTCATGAATTGAGAGGGAGAATTAGAAGATAGGAAAACACATGAAATGCATATCTAAAGCAGTGAATTTGAGCCAAATATTTGACATATAAACATTTGAGCATATAAGTGTATATCCAATGAGAACTTTAGCAAGATGATTTAATTTATTCAATTGAAGCTATTCTTGGTTTTCTTTTTTTAACATATCTTTGCTCAAACATTATGATTATTTGCATTCCAACTTGAACTTGAGATGATGATGGTGAATTGTTGGTTTCTTTGTTTTACATTTTCAGATTAAATAAAATTGTTGATTTTCTTTTGGAGGGATTCGATTAATTTGTTTTTTGTTTTAAATTCCTTTTTTATCTATAAAAAAATTAAGTTTAGGGGTATTTTTATTGTCTCACAAAATACCTTATAAAATGATGGGATTTAAAAATGACTACCTCATAAGTTTAAGAGTATTTAAAGTAAATAATTTATACATAAATATCATTATTAATTTATTTTCCAAGGTAATGGAACAAATAAGGACGGCAATATAACCAAGAAATTCAAGAAATTAAGAAATTCAAGAAAACAAATATTAAATTAAAAAATAACGATTCATATAGCTTAAATATTAATGAACAATAATACAAAATCCCCTCTTTTTTTATATTTTGTTTTAACTCAATGAAATTTGTTGACCATTTGACCCCAAAAACCCACCCACGAGGCCTATAGTTCAAGCCCATGGGCTTAAGCCCAAATCAGTGGCCACATCCAGTGTCAGGCCCGGGCTTAAACCCGAAGGCTACAAAGCCTGAGCTTCCAATCGCTGAAGATTTCTGAATTGGCATTGACAGTGGCAAACCCAGGTAGGTAACACACTCTCTCTGTTATTATTCTTCAATGGCAATGGTTGTTGTTTTGGGTTTTCACCAGTGTTCTTTGAATGCCAAATTTCTTAGCATGCCAAATTTCTTAGCTTGCTATTTCAATTTCAATTTATGGTTTCAAAATTGGTATGGGTTTCTCTTCTTTTTGTTGTTGTGTGCTTCAAGTTTTATATTTTAATTTCAATTGTAACATAATGGATTAGAGGCCTTAACTCATTGTGAGTTTTTGATAGTTGAAAGTTTTGAAAGGTTGAAAAGTGAAGTGACCCATTTGGCAAAATATTATGAGTAATGCAAATTTGTGAAAAAATTTTGGACTTGTTGCCTTATCATGGTTCCTAAGCTGAAATTTTTGTACTGCATGCAAATTGTACATTTTGTGAAAATTGGGACCTGTTGAAAATGAAGTGACCCATTTGGCAAAATGTTGTATATGATGCAAATTTTTTATAAAGTTTGGGACTTGATGGCTTATCGTGTGTTCAAAGCTGAAATTTTGGTAGTACAATGTATTGGTATTTGAAGGAATATGAGAAGGGTGGAGAGAAAATTCTAGTTAAGGTACAATTACAATATGCATGTTTATCTTTTGCTCAGACAGGCACTTCTAGTTTTCAACTATTTTTTGGACTGGTATTCATTTTGATGAAACAGTATCATGCAAATTTTTGTTTGCTAGTGTGCATTGAGAAGGACTATAGGGAAAATTTGTTTGGTGATGGTGACCGATACTTACAGAAGATCCTTTTTCACATGTTATATGTCTATTGACATAACCTTTGCTGGAAGAATTGAACTTTCCGTGTTAAGAGTCCAGCACAGTGCCTGAAAGTGTGCTGTTAGTTATATCCTGCCGTTTCTTTGGTGTTGGATATTGCCTCCGAGGCTCCGTCTATTGCGCTTGTCACTATTTTAACTAATTAACTTCGTAAGAATTGAATATATATGCCTTAGTATAAGTCTTAATTCAGCTATATTTATAAAAAAAAGTAATCTAAAAATTAGAAAACATTTGTAGCTTACTTTGTTGTTTTTGTGGCATAATATAAAGTTCATTTATATTGGAATTCTCGATCTATCTGTGTTGCTAAGTTCAGTTGGTAATTGTTTCACAGGAGAAAATGACAAATGAGTATGCAACAAGCTTAGAGATATGTGAATATGAAGATTTTAATAGTTCAAAGCGCCCAAAATTGACATCGAAAGTATGGGAAGATATGGAGCGAATTCAAACCAGTGACGGTAGTAAAGTTCTGTGCAAACACTGTGGTAAGCTGTTGCAAGATAACTGTGGGACTTCTCATTTGAAGCGCCACCTAGTCATCTGCCTTAAACGTCCAAAATCAGCGGATATTATTACTAAAAATCAAATGGCTTCAGTGTGTCATAGAGGCAATGGTAGTGGCAAAGGTAAGCATGTTTTTTTTGAACCCCTGGAAAATATGTTATCTCCATCTTTATGTACTCATTTAGGTCATTAGGTGCCATATAGTTGATATGCGGCTGTGATTACCTTTTATTACATGTACTAACTTTTTCTTGTTGTTGTAGAGCCTGGATCAAACACAGTGCTCATGGTTCGCCCCTTAAAGGTTGAACCTCAATCCCAGATCACATGTTTTTCTGAGACTCCGAATAATCGAGCACCAACTGTTATTGCATCCACTGAAACTTCTCCTCTTCCCATACGCGAACTACATCAAAAAACCAGTTCCACTTTGTTGCTGCCTAGCATTGAATCTCCCAAGAATCATGGGGCACTGACTCTGGATGATGTAGAAATGAAAGCGTTTTATGCTTCTCTTGATGCCGAGGCCTCAGTTGTGACTCCTCCACAAGACACCTCAGTTGTTACTGAATCGTCCAACACCACACCATGTGAAGAGAGTAAGAAAGCATTGAAAACACTGCAAGACCTTCTCTCGAAAGACTTCTCCATTCTATTGCATCCTGGACAGAGTGGTACGATGAAATCTACGATAGAACACCTTTCCAAGTCGTCCGCAGATGATATAATCTCGGCGGAGTTGAGGTTGTTGTTATTAGAGGTTTCGAGAGAATTCACTCGGTGGAGCTGTGACTACAATGATGCTAGCAGGAAAATAGAGTCTGCCAGTACCAACATCTTGAAAGCGGATAAACTCGAAGAGGGTCTTGAAGCTAACAAGAACCAGTTCAAGGAAGTTTTATCCTTGGAAAACGACTTAACCAACCAGCTTGCTAGTTTGGAGCAGAAAAAGAAAGAGCTAGAAGAACAAATAAATGCTATAAAAGCTCACATATCTGTTTCTCAATCAGCCAAAAACACTGTTGCTAAGAGAAAAAGGGAAATATTTGAAGAAGCAAAGACACTCAAAGCACAAAGAGATGAGTTGAGGGAACAACTTCCTCACATGAGGGATGAGTGTGAAGTTGCCAAGAAAATCCAAGCAAATATAAAAGCTGAATGGTCAAAACTTGGAGAAAAAGTTAACAAAAGCTTAGATGGAGTAAATTGCCAGTACTTGAATCAACCACAAAATGTTTGACAAGCCTGATTTTGGTTTTAACTAACATTGATACCTTATACAACACAATCATTACCTGAGAAAAAAGCTCTCATTTACTTCATGGTGAAAATTGAAGCACTTTTGCAAAGTGATTTTAATTTCATGATCTTCTTTGTGACAAGTTAAAATGATTTCTTATCTCATTAGGCCAAATATTTTCACAAGCCATGCCAACTTTATGCTTTTATAATATCTTAAATGTGAAAATCAAGTAATTGGTTACATTTAGTTTGGAAATTTCTTGTTAGCCATTTAATTTAATCTTCAAATTTTTATGTATATCACAGTAACTTAATGGTTGATGTAAACTATAAATTGTGAATGTTAGAATGATAATGTTTATAATGTCTATATGACTAATATAAATCGTTTGTTTGAGCAATGTTCCCTCCTTTCTGCACTGTTTTCACAAGCATTATCCACAAGGTCAAAACATTATTATCAGTTATCATGGTCTTTTTTCTTTTCTTTTCATAATGATTCTTTTTGCTATGTATTATTATTAGTGTATTTTTTACACAAAAACTTGTGAATAGTATAACAAAAAAACTGCAGGATTGGGTTAGTCAACTTTCTAAGTTGCATTTTTGTACATGCAGTTTTTAATATTTTATGCATGACCACTAAAAGAATTCTTGTTATTGAAGTTAAAGTCTTAAGAAGTTATTATCTCTCATTCCATCTATAGAAGAAGGTCCCAAAAATATCTGAAAAGGCTATAGACTTTCATAAACTGTTGACTTTATGGCCGGCCATAAATCTTGGAATATTTATGATTTATCAAACTTGTGTGTCCTACCAACAAGACGTTGGTCTAGATCCTCAGATAGACCAAAAGGTCAATGATTCAATTTTTGGGAGTGACACTTGTTGTGAAGGGTAGTCATGCATTATGAAATGAAAGAGATTAGTTCCTTATCTATAGGGTGATGTGATACTCTTGGTTATAAAAAGAACTTGTATGTCCTACTTTATCATTGGCTAAACAGAACCAGCAAATAATTGAAAGGAATCAAAACAATGATACATTGCTTATATTTTCTTGCATGGAATAAATCAATGAGCATGTCATTTAGTTATTTTCCTCTTAGAGAAACACAAAGGTTTCTCATAAGCCAAGCTTAAAGGTTTCATATTTGAGCTAACATGGCACACCAGAATGGATGGTTTTACCATGTTTTCTTGAGCTTCAGAGGCAAAGATACACGCGAGACTTTTACTGGTAACCTCTACAATGCTCTTGATCAAAGAGGAATCAACACTTTCATAGATGATGAGGAACTCAGGATTGGAGAAGATATTTCACCATCCCTTCTCAAAGCAATAGAAGACTCAAGGATTGCCATCATCATATTCTCCAAGAACTATGCTTCTTCCACTTGGTGCCTGGACGAACTTTTGAGTATCATGGAGTGTAAGAAACACAAGGGACAAGTGGTTTGCTCGGTTTTCTATAATGTTAACCCATCAGATGTGAGGCACCAGAAAGGAAGCTATGAAGAAGCTTTTGTTATGCTTGAAGAAAGATTCAAAGATAACATGGAGAAGGTGCAGAAATGGAGGTCAGCTTTGCATGAAGCCGCAAACCTGTCCGGCTGGCATTTCAGCAATGGGTATTTTAGTTTTCATCAATTATGTTCTTATATGATTTTTGATGATAGTGTAAAATAAGGTTTAATAGAAGGTTTTGCACTTGACAATAAGAACAAAGTTAAGCTACTAAAAATATTTTCTTTTATAAGATATACCAGTAGGTGAAATAGTTAAGCAGAAAGATAACAAGTAAATTTGAACTTTTAATTCTCATGTATTGTATGCTATATTTTCATGTGCAACAAGATCATATGATATTCTAATATTGTCTCTTAATTATCTGGATTAACATATCAACTCATTACATTCATCATTAAATACTTGGTTTTGAATGATGGTAGTAAAACATATGAGGATAAGTAATTGGTTAGAAAAGTCATGCAAGAAAACTTTATCCTGCTGAGCATATTTATTTTACATCATAATAACTTCAGTTTACTGCAACAGAACTATTTATTTCATGTTGCTTATAATATATGTTTTTCAATATAATTTTCAGGTACGAGTTTAAATTTATCCAAAGAATAGTAGATGAGGTATCGAGCAAGTTAAACCTCCTCCCACTAAATGTTGCAAGACACCCCATTGGACTCCAATCCCGTTTATCAGATGTAAAATCCCTGTTAGAACTTGGATGTGGCGAGGTTAGAATGGTAGGAATTTATGGCATCGGTGGAATTGGTAAAACAACCATTGCTAAAGCTGTGTATAACAAAATATGCGAACAATTTCGATATGCCAGCTTTCTAGCAAATGTCGGAGAAAATGCAAGCCATAGGACTGGCTTAGTTAAACTCCAAGAGAGACTTCTTTATGAGATACTCGGAGAGAAAACAATAAGGTTGGGCAATGTTGACAGAGGAATCAATATAATAAAAGATAGGCTATGTAGAAAAAGACTTCTTCTGGTTCTTGATAATGTGGATGATGTGGATCAATTACAAGCATTAGCCGGAGGACTTGATTGGTTTGGTCCTGGAAGCAGGATTATCATAACTTCAAGAGATAAGCATTTGCTAACTGCTCATCAAATTGATTTGACTTACGAGATGAAGAAATTAAACCACGATGAAGCTCTTCAACTTTTTAGTTGGAATGCCTTTGGACAAAGCGAACCGGATTCCAAGTTTTTGGAAATTTCGAACCGTGCAGTATGTTATGCAGAGGGTCATCCATTGGCTTTGACTATATTAGGTTCTGATTTGTGTGGCAGAAGCATTCATCAATGGGAGTCTGCATTGGATAAATACAAGAAAATTCCTAATAGGAAAGTTCAGGATATACTTAGAATAAGCTTTGATGGGTTAGAGGAAAATGAAAAGGAAATATTCCTCTATATTGCATGTTTCTTCAAAGGAGAGATAGAGACATATGCTGCATACGCATTGCGTGCTTGTGATCTTCACCCAGCTATTGGTATTGCAGTACTTGTTGATAAGTCTCTCATAACTGTGAGTGAAAGAGGTGCATTGTCAATGCATGATCTTATACAAGACATGGGTAAGGAAATTGTTCGGCAAGAATCGCCACTGGATCCTGGAAAACGCAGTAGGTTATGGTATTATGAGGATGTGCTTCAAGTACTAGCTGAAGGGATGGTAAGATCCATATCTGCCTGGATGCTCATATCTTCTTTTTCCCCTTACAGTGGCATAAGTTAAAAGAAACCTTTTTGCATTTTCCTAAATTTTCTATTCTATTTCGGTTCACAAGGGACGTTAAGTGTCCTTTATAGAAGTCAAATGTAATCTTAATTGTTAATCCGACTCTGATTTTGTTGGCTCTTGTTGTGCATGAAAATTTGTTAAGGGGACTGACAAGATTCAAGGTATAATGCTGGACCTACCTGAAAAGCAAGAGATGCAGTTAAGTGTTCAAGCGCTCAAGAAGATGAAAAACCTTAGAATGCTAATAATTCGTAATGCCAAGTTTTCTGGAGGACCTTTACATATACCAAGAAATCTAAGGATGCTTGACTGGAAGGAATACCCTTCACCGAATTTACCATCTGATTTCGTCCTAGAAAAGGTAGCAATGCTAGAGTTGAGGCATAGTCATCTAACATTGGACAAGCCATTCAAGGTATGAAGATTATTTGTAATTACTCCTTCCTCTTTTTCTGTTACTTGCGATTATATTTCCTCGAAAGTAAGCATTTTGATTTCTATTTTACAGAAGTATGTGAACCTGACTTCTCTGAATTTAAGTTCTTCTAAGTTCCTGACAAAAATACCTGATGTTTCTGGGATCCCAAATCTAGAGGTTTTGAATGTTGAAAGTTGTACAAGTTTAGCGGAGATTCATGAATCCGTCGGATCACTTGATAGGCTAGTATATTTAGGTTTTGACGGGTGCACCGAGCTAAAGAATTTACCAACTGTCTTCAACATGTCATCTCTGGGATGCATTGTTCTTAATGGATGTTCACAACTTGAGAACTTCCCAAGTTTTTCGGGAAAAATGGATAAATTGAGAGTCATGGAGATGGAAGAGACTGCTATACGAGAATTGCCTTCTTGTGTAGCCAACTTCGAAAGCCTTCAGATTTTAATACTAAAGAATTGCTCCAATCTTAAGGAACTTCCTATAACCATCGATATGTTGCCAAATCTTCAGATGTTTGATATTTCTGGCTGTCCACAACTTCAACCATTTCCGGAGAAGCTTAGGAATTTCAGCACACAAAATTGCTCAACTATGCCTCCAGAGTCTGATGAAGGTTCATCGAATTTAGAGTTACTTCCAGCACCATGTCTAGATTTAATCTCTCCTAACATCCATTCTTCATATGGGTTCCCTTTGATGGAAACCCTTGAACTCAGTGACTGCAATCTAATAGATGACGACCTACATGTCCTAAGTTGCTTGTCCAACCTTATGTCCTTAGACATATCAAGAAACCAATTTGTAACCATTCCGGAATGTTTCAACAGACTTGGTAGATTGCAGGAACTTTTAATGTCCAATTGCAGGAAGCTTCAACAAATTTGTGGAATTCCACCAAATTTAGAATATATAGATGCCAATAGTTGCACGCTGTTGAATTCACAATCGTTGTGCCTATTATTGAGCCAGGTTTCTCTCTGTCTCTCTTATTCTGTCTCTTTCTATATACTTGAGGATTGTTTTAAGTCACAGTACCTTTGTTACAGGGATCCTGTAAGATGTCCAAATTTGAAGTTATAGCACCAAGGCCGAGGACACCGATTCCATTAAAATACGATAGCAAAGGAGGATCCATGTCATTCTGGATTGGTGACAAGTTCCCTAGAATTGCTTTGTGTTTCATTTTTGCACTAGGAACTAAAAGAATTAACTATTTTGTCTGTGAATTCCAGCTTTCTATTAATGGACAAATAGCATTTAGTAGAGAACTGGACTTACTTTCAGTGACCGACGATCTCTTATGGCTCTATAATGAAGATGTGATGGGTTTAAATACATTTTTAAACCATGAACAGAATTATGTTGAAGTTTCTTGTGAAATAATATACGTGAGCAAAGGCGCAGAAATAACCGTATACTGTTGTGGAGTTCATGAGTATAAGGATGATGAGGAAGTAAAGAAAACAGATTTGGTTGTGTGCACAAGTTCTGATCCTAATAATACGAGGGTGGGTTGTAAAGTTGATGAGTACTTTGATAGAAGTCAATTTTCTAGTGAAGCGCATGACGATCAATGTCATCATGATAATAACCTGGGAACTGGTTGCTGCTTATTTGCTAACAAATCGAAGCCTGGTGAAATATCAGATCAGCATTTGAAACAACTTTCAGGTTCAATCAACCAAGAGATGCTTGAAGATGATGGATGTGTGGGTCATGAAAATGGCAAAACTTCTGCTATTATGTCGGTAGATGCAATGCATCAATGCAAGGAGATGCCTTCATTGCATCTGCAGCTATATGATGATGACGCTTGGGATCCGATGCTATTAGAATGTCAGTTGAACCGCGTGAATGAGAATCGACTTCTGGCTAAAGACTGCTACATCTCTGTAAATAAAGGTATGGCTGTAAAGTTTCTAACCCCATTAGGAGTTGAAATTGACATAACCCTCCTCATTATGTTTCGACTTCCCTATATTAAAGATTTTCCGGTCCTGGAACTGCACTTTTTTAGCATACTTCTCTTATCAATTAGCATTGTTACATTAGTGATGTTTGAATTCCATAATTTCGAAGTTTATTCCGAAATTAAATATCCTGATCATGTTGTTTGGTATAGACAATTGTCAATACAAATTCAAGTGACCATATGGAAACAGGACAGTACTCGCTTTCCACAATGCATGTTTTCTTACAAAAATAATAACATGCTAGCAATATTGACTATTTCTTACATTGCACAGTCAATTTGAGATTAACAAAGGATATTGCAGAATATGAAGAATCGGAGAACATCATGCTAGCTGATCACGGTTCGGAATTAAAAGGACCACCAATGCTAGATGATCTTGCTGCAATCCCAATGGAACACAACACAAATCAATTTGACTTAATCCTGAAAGATGACAACATGGAAGCATTTTATGCTGCCCTCCATGCTGAGACCTTAGCTCTATCATCTCTAACTTCGAGCGACACCGAAGCCGACTCAACACTAGCTTATCCTAGAATAAATGAAGAAACCAAGAAAGCATTGGAAATCCTTAAACAATTCCTTTCTAAACAATTTTGTCAACTTTTAGACCAAGGATCATATACCTCCATGAAAACAACCTTAGAATACCTATGCACTTTGTCTGCAGATGATGATTCTGATGTCTCTCTAGCTTTGAAATCCTTAATACAACAATTCTCAACAGAAGTTACACAATGGAGTTATGATTACCTTGATGCAAATATGAAACTTGAGTCCTCAACTACATTCCTAGTAAAGCTAGAAACTTTGGAAGAGGGTCTTATCACCAACAAGAACCAGTTCAGCGAAGTTGTATCCATAGAAAATGAGTTATGCAGCAAATTGGTTTACTTAGAAGAAAGAAAGAAAGAGCTTGAAGAACAAATCAATGGTGTTAAAGCTAACATCTCTATATCTGCATTGGCTAGAGACAATGTTCTTAGAAAGAAAAGAGAGACATATGAAGAAGCAATGATGATGAAAATTCAAAGAGATGAGTTGAGGAAGCAAAGGCCACGTTTGAGAGCTGAGCAAGAATCAGCAAAAGCTACCAAAGGAAACATTGAGGATGAGTGGTTAAAGATTAGAGATAAATTTGATAGAATCTTCATTAAATATTGTAGCTAGAGACAACCACTTGATGCACTATTCTAACAGAAATATGAATAGAAGAGAAAAAAAGGATTGAGCTCTACTATGCTCAATGAAGAAAAGATGAACAAAATCACTGAGTAATACCTCTTTTACTATTGATAAAGCATGAATATCTTTCTTGATTTACAATAGGAGAAGCCATATTCTATTTATACTAAACTAACAAGTCTAATTAACAAAGCGAAAATAGAAACAACTAACCATAACTAATATAACAAATTAAACAGTAAAAACAGAACAGACTTTTCCAAAGGGTAGTTTAGGTAACTTGTTCATGAAATAATTGAGCTTTGCATTGTTGATTCGTGAAGTAAGGTGTTGGAGTCCTATGGTTGCTGTTGTGTATGATTCTGATGATAGGATATGTTGCTGATGCACTATGGTCCTTGACATTGGTGACTTTGATGCTGGTGTGATTTACATTATGATTGTTGTCTGCTGAAGTTCCTAGATTATTGACTGCTGCTATGCCTGCTGAAGTTCCTTGACCAGATGTGTGTGCTGAATCATGCTTGATGTGTTGGAGTGTGCTTTGCTTGGATTAGATAGAATTTCCTTTTGATCATGATGTCCCTGTTTGGATGTGTGCTTGTCTGGTTGTTTGTGTGATTTGTGGTTGGGTGTGATGGATTAGTCTAATACCCCCTACAAGTTGGGGCATATATATTTGAGACCCAACTTAAGATGTATTTTAGAGTAATCCTTTGTGCCTAGGGGTTTTGTGATGGCATCTGCTAGTTGGAGGGGAGAAGGGATAAGAAGTATTTTGATGAGGCCTCTGGTATGTTGTTCCCTAATAGTGTGACAATCTAACTATATGTGTTTGGTCCTCTCATGGAAGACTGGGTTGGATGCAATGTGTATGGCTGATTGATTGTCACAATATAATGTTGCAAGACTAGTAGGTTGGATGTTTAAGTCTTGGAGAATGAAAGAGATACATTTAAGCTCACAAGTGGTTAGGGTCATTACCATGTACTCAGCCTCACATGAACTTCTAAAGACTATTTTCTGCTTCTTAGATTTCCAGGAAATGAGGGAGTTACCTAGGTAGATGCAATAGGTAGAAGCTGATCTTCTTGTATCAGGGCATGATGCTTAGTCATTGTCATTGTAGGCTTCGATATGGATAGAAGAGTTAGAAGGGTAGAAGAGACCTAAGGAGGGGGTGCCCTTGAGGTATTTTAGAACTCTTAGAGCAGTAGGATGATGAGTGGTTGTTGGTTTGGCCATGAACTGTGCTAGTTGATTGACAGCAAAAGCAATGTCAGGTCTAGTATTTGTGAGGTAGATTAATCTACCTATTAACCTTCTGTAAGCATGAACATCATGGTAAGGTGTACTGGAATCCTGAAAAAGGTGAGTGTCATGGATCATAGGAGTTGGAGAAAGTTTGCATCCTAAAAGACCTGCATCAGAAGCAATCTCAATAGCATACTTTCTTTGATTCATAGATATGTCTTTATTAGTTCTAGCAATTTCAAAACCAAGAAAATATCTTAAAGTACCTAGGTCCTTGATTTGAAAAGTGTGATGAAGGAGTTTCTGTATATGCAATAATTTTGTTGAATTGGTACCAGTTAAGATGATATCATCAACATAAACCAAGACAATTGCCATAAAGTGATATTTGAAATGTTTAATGAATAAATAGTGATCACTACTGGATTGTAAATAGCCATCTTTAATTAGGACAATGGAAAGTTTGGCAAACCATTGCCTACTGGCTTGTTTAAGTCCATATAATGATTTTTGTAACTTGTATAGCTTATTTGGGGAGGGGATAGTAAACTAGGAGGTAAAGTCATATACACAATTTCATTTAAATCTTCATGTAAAAATGCATTATTTACATCTAATTGCATGAGTTTCCAATTATGAATGGAAGCAAGGGATAAAAGTAATATTACAGTGGTTATTTTCATAACAGGTGAAAATGTGTATAGGTAGTCTATACCTTCTTGTTGTGTGTAGCCTTGTGCAACCAAACAAACCTTATATCTTTCTATGGAGCCATCAACTGTATATTTGGTTTTGAAAACCCATTTGCAGCCTATAAGTATGGTGTCATCTCGTAAATCAATGATAATCTAAGTGTCATTGTCCTCTAAGGCAGAGAGTTCCATGTTGATGGCTTCTTGCCAATGAGGATGTTGAACAACTTATTTATAAGTTTTTGGTTTAGTGGTGGATGAGATAGATAGTAGACGGTATTTGTAAGATGATGATAAATTGGTATAAGATATGTATGAGGATAAGGGATATTGGATAGAGAGCTAGGAGGAGTGGTATTATGAAGTAGAGCATAATGGTAATCTTGCAAGTATCTTGGTGGATTTGAGGTCCTATTACTTCTTCTGGTTTGTGTTGTTAAGGGGTCAATGATTGAAGTGGATGGAGGCCTAGTATTGTTAGAGGATGGAGTAGAACATGTGATTTGAGGTGTTGTTGAGTTGGAAGGTGTGAGGTCTTGGTTTAGAAAAAGGTTTTCATAGAGAAGTTGACCATATATGGAATTGATAGGCAAGAGAGGTTGATAGATGGTATAAGTGTTTGTGGTTGTTTTGTAAGGGAAGATATGTTCATGAAAGATCACATCCCTACTCACTTCTAAAGATCTGGTTTGAAGGTTAATGACAATAAAGCCTTTAGTTCCCTCCTTATAGCCTAAAAAGACACATTTGTTGGCTCTAAGATCAAGTTTTGTCCTAGTATGAGCCAAAGTGCTTGTGAAGTAAATAGATCCAAACGCTTTCAGGTTATCTATGTTAGGTTTCTTATTATGCATTAGCTCATAAAGTGATGCACGTTTTAAGACAGGGGTAGGTAGGAGATTGATGATGTAGGCAACATGGATGATGGCATAAGGCCAATAAAGTTTTAGGACTTGACTTTGGATAAGGAGAGCCCTAGCCACATTCAACAAGTGCTGACGTTTTCTTTCTACCATACTATTTTGTCGTGGGGTATATCTACAAGAGGTTTGATCTTTCATTCCTATGGTGGAATAGAAGTTTTGCATGGAGAACTCATTTCCATTATCAGACCTAATGACCTTAACTTTGATAGAAAATTGGGTATCTATAATTAGAATAAAGTCGTGGAGAATCTTTGAAGTTTCTCCTTTGGACTTTAAAGGGAAAACCCAAGTATACATACAGTGGTCATCTACAATAGTCAAGAAATACTTGTCACCATGAACATAAAAAGTAGAGATAGATTCTCATATATCTACATGTAATAGGTCAAAAACATGCATGGAATGAATTTCACATGTAGGAAAGCTAAACCTTTTTTGTTTGGCAAAATGACATACATCACAAGTTTGATTCTTATTGTAAGTAACATAGGGAAATAGAGTTTTAATAGTGTGCATACATGAATCTGAGGCATGAGCCAACCTAAAATGTCAAATTCTAGCAGGTCAATTTGTACATTATTAATGACATGTAAATAATTTCTATATTTTGGTATCCTAGTCTTCAACACATATAGGTCATGATTCATGCTAGCTATATCAATCCTCTTCAAAGTTTCCTTCTCCTGGATCTTGAAAAAAGATTCATTAAATGTCAAGACACATAATGATTGAGATGTTAACTTTGGTATAGAGAGTAAATTGTAAGCAAAAGTAGATAAATATAGGACATTATGCAAAATCTTAATATGAATAAGGTGTACAGATCCAAAAATATGTGTAATAATCTGAGATCCATTAGGTAATCTAACCCTAATGGGTTTGTTGCTTTTAAAAAAGGAGAAAAGGGACAATGATGAACTGATGTGATTAGTTTCACTATTGTCTATGATCCATGAAACAAATTGAGTGTTAGATATACATCTACTGTTTTCAGTATGCAATGTTGCATTGTTTGTGCTGGAAGATAACACATTTGTTTCTTCCATGGCAGGGATGGTTCCAGATTGCTTGAGCATGTGAACTAATCCTTTGAAATGCTTATGGCTTAATCCAAAAACTGCACCATCACCATGCTTTTTTCTCTACTCAAAGTTTGTCACAGAAACACGATTGGTTTGCTCATTCTTTGAAGAAGGAAAGTTCAGAGGGAAACCATGAATCTTGTAGCATGTCTCAGTAGTATGTCCACTTCTTCTACTCTGTGTGCAGAATTTGCCTGAGTTGGTTCCCCTTCCCCATGTGCCTCTTCCATTGGAACTATAGTTGCTTCTTCCATAGTTGCTAAGATTAGATGTTCCTCTACCTGGATTATATATATTGCCTCTTCCAGTACTTGTTGATCTTCCAGGGAAGCTGGTTTTTCTCTAGTTAGTCCCTATTATCATTGCCTTTGATTCAAATTCTTGTTCTTCTATCTGACTTTATTTTTGAGTAACCAGGGATAGGACTTTGGTCATGTTGGGGAGGGGTTCAAGCAACATGACTTGTGATCTAATAGAATTGTAATTTTCATTGAGTTCCTTTAGAAACTTAATGATTCTATCATCTTCTCCATAATTTCTTAGGATTCCTAAAGAATTGCAATCACATTGTTTCTCACATGGACAGTTTGGGAATGGTCTAAAATTATCTAATTCATCTCATAGTGTTTTTATTTCATTAAAGTAATATGATATATTCTTTTCACCTTGTTTGATGTTTATGATTGATTCTTGCAATTGTGCTATACGAAATAGATTGCCTTGAGAAAATATTTCCTTTAATTCTTGCCATATGTCATCTGCTTTATCAATCCAGAGGATGCTTTGGTTGATTGAGGGGAAAACTGATTTGATTATCCATCAAACAACAATGTTATTAGCCCTCTCCCATGCTTTGTACAAATGATCTGTCTTTGGTGGCATTTCAATTGTTTCATCCATTAATCATAATTTTTGTTTTGAAATCAAACTCATTCTCATGGATCTACACCATTGATGATAATTTTCCTCATTGAGAGGAGGTGTGACCAATGCCACTACATGATTTTCTGAAGGATGAATGTAGAAGAATGATTCTTGATCTTGAGGGTTCTCCATGTGGATTGTGGTACTTGATGGATTATTAGGTGATTGTGAAGCACTCATTGTTGAATGCAGCAGAGCTCTGATACCATAACAAAAATATGAATAGAAGAGAAAAAAAGGAATGTGCTCTACTATGCTCAATGAATAAAAGATGAACAAAATCTCTCTTTGAATAATACTTCTTTTACTATTAATAAATCATGAATAGCTTTTCTTGATTTACAATAGGATAAGCCATATTCTATTTATACTAAAATAACAAGCCTAATTAACAAAGCTAAAGCAGAAACAACTAACCATAACTAATATAACACACTAAACAATAAAAACACAATAGACTTTTCCAAAGGGTAGTTTTGGTAACTTGTTCATGAAGTAATTGAGCCTTGCATTATTGATTCATGAAGTAAGGTGTCAGAGTCTATGGTTGCCATTGTGTATGATTCTGATTCTAGGATATGATGTTAATGCACTTGCTGCTGATAAGTTTGAAATTATTCTACATTTGCATTACATTTAATTTGCATTTTAGGAAATAATTATGACTTTAGGATTGTTTTAAGCTTTTATTTCTCTTTGTTCGGGTTGAGCGAGTGTTTTTAGCTATGTTGTGCAGTTTAGATGGATTAAAGCAAAAAAAAGTAGAGATTGGGTGCAAGAAGATTGAATTCAGTGTGGAGACTATGCGAAGAACAATTGAAGGACCAAAAGAAGTCATAAATGTTATATTATATTCCTATATTTTAGATTTTTTTGTTGGGCTTAGCCCAATATTTTGTAATTAGCATAAATAAGGGTTCTTCTTCAAGGATTTTACAAAATTCTTTAAATTACAATTCTCTAATTTAGAATTTGGGATTCTCTTCTACATCATGAGTGAGTAATTCCCTTTGTTTCTAGAATTGGAGCTATGCCTTTTACATTCAATAAATATTCGTTCTTACTTCTATTTCATTGAGTGTTGTGATTTGAATCATTAAACTGAGTTTTTTTCGTATGAGTTGTGTGGCCAACAAATTACACCTTTTAGATACATTGGGGAAAGACCGAGAGGTGAACCCAACTATCCGACCATTCAATTATTCAAACTAGAATCCTAATTCACGATAGCAGTATTAGGATTTTTGGGGGTTTCTGGAATTCACCTTGGGTTGCTACGAAGCGATTGGATAGAAAGATCCAAGTAAAGGATTTGAATTTGATTGATAATCGTACCACGAGAGTAGGTGCGACTTCAATTGAGTATACGTATCGGAGGTCGAGAGAGGATGACACATATCAAAGAGCAATTCACCATCACACCTTAAAGTTCATCAAATGAGCAAAACAAGAGTTTGCAAGTGTAAAGACGGTAACCATTATCCTAGGAACTCTTCCTAAATTAGATTTCAATCCTTTTTGATTATTTTCATAATTATTCTTGGCAATTATTCTAAATTCAATTTTATTCCTCATTTGAGTTAAGTATAAATTAATTGTTATACTATTATAATTAAAGTAGTTTTCTAGTCCGCATGGGATCGATATTTTATTACTTGACGACATAATCGTGCACTTGCGATTTGCCCTATCAAGTTTTTGGCGCCGCTGTCGGGGACTGTGTCAAAATTTCTTTAATTCTCAATTAATTCATTACTTTACTCTAGTGTATTATCGTTTTCCTTTTTCTTGGTACCTCTGCAGGTTGCACATTTTGTTTATGCAAAGTTAAAATTACTATTCAGAGCCAAAAAGAACTTTTCTTAGAAGAGAAGGCAACAAAGAGAAAGAGCAAGAGAAAGATGTGCGCGTGTACAAACCATGGTTGAACGAGATGAAAAACCACTTCGCGACTACGCAGCCCCTAATGCTCGTAGTTCACTTCCTGGAATAATTCGCCCAGCAATTGAGGCATGGAACTTTTCTTTGTCATCTGCTCTTATCCAAATGGTGATGCAAAACCAATTTGGAGGTGGAGCTCATGAAGATCCTAATGGCCATATTGATCAGTTCTTCTTGGAATTCTGTGAGACAGTAAAGATTCATTGGGCTTCTGAAGATGTTATTCGTCTCCGCATGTTTTCGTATTCCCTTAAAGACAGAGCTAAGACGTGGCTAAGGAATCAAAATGCTGAAATTCAAGCAACATGGCGAACTATGGAGGAGGCTTTTCTCAACAAATACTTTCCTCCTTCCAAAACTGTGCACTATAGGCACCTCATCCAGAACTTCAGTCAAAAGGATGGGGAGTCAATTGCTAAAGCTTGGGAGAGATTAAATGAGTTGACTAAAGATTTCCCTCATCATGGTATTCCACCTTGGATGATGGTTCAAAACTTCTACTGCGGGCTAGACTTTCCATCACAACAACTATTGGATTCTTCAATAGGTGATGCCTTTATGTGCAAAGGAATTGATGATGTTTCAAAGATCATAGAGAATGTGGTTTCTAATCATCACCAATGGGCGAATGAGAGGAGGCACCATCCAAGAAGAGACTCTGGTGCACAATATTCAGGCAATCAGATGGAGAAGGTAATTTCCACGCTATAGAACCTTTCTCAAAGGTTTGGAAAGCTAGAAAAGTATCATGCTAATGCTATTGGGTCTACTGCAACATGTGAGGGGTTTGGAGCAAAAGGACATGAGTGGTCTGAATGCAAAAACTTCACTCAACTTGAACATGGATCATTGATTAATGAACAATCTGAGTCATGCAACTACTATGACTACTAGGAGAGGAGCAGGCAACAATTCAACCCATCATTCAGGCAGAACAATCCCAATCTTTCTTGGAGGAGTAACAACACTCTTAATCATTAATATTATGATGAACTAGGTAACATGAAACCTCCAACAAGGTTTCCACAGGTACAATCTTCTCATATTGATCTTATTCTTAAAATATTAATGGAAGGTAAGGAAAAATTGCTTGCTAACCAAAATAAATTTCACGAAGATCAAGTCATGATTACTAAAAGATTTTCAAACATGCTCAATGACTTGAATTATAAATTAGTAAACCTGACTATCCATGGTAAAATGTGGGAAACACAAATTGCCCAACAAACTAGTAATCCTAATAGACAAATAGGGATGTTTCCAGGACAGCCAGAAAAAAATCCAAATAATGAACATTGTAAATCTATCAAATTAAGGAGTGGAAAGGAACTAAGTGATATTCCTCAAAGTAGGAAAAATGCACAAGTGGAAGAGGAACATACTAAGACACAACCCCTTAAAAGGGAGCAAAATTTTGAAAAGATGTCTAAGTATGTAGCTCCACTACCATATGTACCACCAGTTCCTTTTCCCCAAAGATTAGAAAAGAAATTTGGGAAATTTTTGGATATTCTTAAGAAATTATATATCAGCTTACCCTTTAGTGAGGCACTGTAGGAGATGCCTGCATCCCAAAATTTCTTAAGGATATTTTATCTAAAAAAACGAAGACTATAGGATTATGAAACAAATCGCTTTAATTGAAGAGTGCAATGCTTTAATTCAAAATAAATTACCTCCTCAATTAAAAGATCCTGGTAGTTTTTCTATCCCATGTTTAATTGGAAATACTAGTTTTGATCACGCCTTATGTGACTTAGGGGCAAGTGTGAGTCTCATGCCCTTATCTGTGTGCAAAAAGTTGAAAATGAGCGAACTAAAACCTACTACTATATCACTTCAATTAGCAGATAGGTCAGTTAAATTCCCTATTGGCATCTTGGAGGATGTCCCTTTCAAAGTTGGGAAATATTTCATTCCAGCAGATTTTGTAATACTAGAAATGAAAGAGGAATTACAAATCTCAATCATATTAGGTAGACCCTTTTTGGCTACTGTTGGTGCTATAATTGATGTAAAGAATGGAAAACTTTCCCTAAGCATAGGGGATGAAAAAGTTAAATTTGATATTGCTAAATCTATTAACAACCTTCTCTTGAGGACTCATGTTTCAGGGTTGATATGTTGAACCAAGTTGTGAAAGAGGGAGTAGCTAGAGTGCAATCTAAGGATCCCTTAGAGATATGCATAGTAGATGGTGACATTTCATACGTTGATGAGAAAATGGCTGAGGTTATTGAATTTCAGAATGCAAGCCCAACACTTCCTCATAACCTGCAAGATGAGACCTTGAAGGTAATGCCCAAATCTGAAGATTGAGAGGAGGAGAAAGCACCTAAAATTGAATTAAAAACACTCCCCTCCACCCTCGGGTATGAATTTCTTGGACCTAATTCATCTTATATAGTTGTTGTTAATGCTAAATTAAATAAATTGGAAACTGAAAAATTG